>NW_025721109.1:347633-695267 GCF_922984935.1 Meles meles | reverse complement strand
CTGTACCCTAAAGTGAGCTGATTACCTACCAAAGAACTCTGACCACCCATGAAATCAGCCTGAGATCAGAATTATACACGTCTGGATCTCTACAGGAGCAGAAGATGCCAGTGGCAGGTAAAGCAGACTGGGAGCATCAGACTGATATCAGAAGATAAACAAAAGGGGGAGGGAGCCACCAGAGGTGACCGATTGGAAAGTAATACCCCAATATGAGAGTGCCCTGCGTCTGGGGACCAGCATTAACTTGGAGTCTGGTTGAAAGCACTCAAAAAACAAAGAGCAAAGGATCATGGGGGGAACTAGTGGGAACCTGGGAGGTTAGGGTCAGGGACCTAAGTCCCCGGACCCAGGACAGCCTCCCCTGGTGCTGAGCCAAAGAGAGTGTGGTGGAGCAATCAGGTCTCTGTCCATGAGCCGCCAGTGTGCCTGAACGCCAGCGTGCCAGAGAACGAGTGGGGTCTGGCCCCCATGAGGGGCTGGGAGCCGGGCCAGATGGCAATCCTGAAACGTGGGCATCCCACACCCTCCCTTGGGATAGTTGCTTATAGGTGCTAGCCTGGAGCTCTGGCATCTGGAAAAAACAGACATTCCCAGCCCGGGACAGCAGGAAAATCTCAGTGTACGATCTCTGCTCGGAACCTCTCTGGTGGTCTGGAGCTGCCCAGACAGCCATTGCTGACTTGGTTTTGGGTACAATGAGGAGCTCCTGCATCCCCAGGAACAGTGACTCAGAACCGACTCTGCCAGCAGCTCTTGCAGAACATTCTGAGGCTTCTCTCTGAGAGGGAGGTCGGGGTGCAGTTTGCTCTCCTCTAAACCTCCAAAAACCATCAAAAGCTGTCAAGGGGAGAGAAAGCAGATGAAAGAACATAAAAACCCTCAGAGAACAAAAACCTGAAAAAAACAGTTTCCTCAGAGCACACCCCCTTGAGGGGAGCGGGAGGATCTAACTCAGGGAACATCATTGTCTGAAATCATACGTGGAAAGCCCCTCCCCCAGAAAACCAACCAGGAAGGAAGAAAAAAAAAGACTACAAGAGAACAACCACCACTACTTCAAAATTACAACTTTTATTTTTAACTGTTTACCAATATTCTGTTTTTTAATACATACAGATAATTTTTAACCTATTTACCACCACACTGAGATGTCCAGTATATCAAATTCTTTAATAACCTTCTAACCTGAACTTTTTGATACATACACCCGTGTTTTTCTTTTGTTTTTCTATCTTTTAAATTCTTTTTTAATTTTAACTTAGTTTAGTCTAGTTTATTCTTTTTTAATTTTTATTTTCTACTATACATATAGAGTTAAACTTCAAGGTAATCCCATTTCCCCAATCAATGCTACCCTATAGGCAAACCAGTTTCTAATCCCCCTGTAACTTAGGATAGTTGAGTCCCTTAACAAAAACATCAAGATACATTCAGGAAGAATCAAAATAACCTTCCTCACCCACACTGAGAATAGATAACCACTCTCCCAATTTTTCCTTGTGTCAGTGTTTCTGTGAATTTGTGTTTGTCCTGATAATATATAAATCTTATACTTAATGCTCTTTCTGATGAGGTTCTTCCCTTTTTTTTTTTTGCTTATATATGTATATTTTTTCTCTTGTCATATACTTTTATCAGTCTTTTTGTTTGTCTGTTTCTTTTTGTATACTTCAAAAATCTTACCTTGTGTCCCATTGGGGCTGAGCCTTCTCTTTTATCTTCCCTTTTTTTCCTATCTTTCTCTTTTTTTTTTTCTTTTTTCCTTTTTTCTTTTCCCTTTTTTTTCTTTCTTCTTCTCTATTTCTTTTTCTTTTCTTTTTTCTCTCATTTGGGTGGGGAATGCTGACTGCACAGAAGGGTTCCAGGGTGCACATTGACTGCACCACAATCGATAAGTCCAGCGGCATCTGTTCAGTCATCTCTTACCAAAATGACTAGGAGGAGGAATACCCAACAGAAGAAAAATTCAGAGGATGGGCCTTCTGCAACAGAGCTAATAGCTATTGACATAGAAAATATGTCAGAAAAGGAATTCAGACTAACAATTATCTAGGCAAGAGCTAGGTTGGAGAAAGCCATGGATGACCAAAGAGAATTGATTAGGGCAGAACTGAAGGCCACCAGGGATGATGTTCAAAATGCTCTCAATGAGTTCCAATCTAATCTAAATTCTCTAAAAGCTAGGGTAACTGAGACAGAAGATAGAATTAGTGATCCTGAGGACAAACAGATCGAGAGAAAGGATCAGGAGGAAGCCTGGAACAAACAGCTCAGAAGCCACGGAAACAGAATCAGTGAAATAATCGATGCCATGAAACGTTCCAACGTCAGAATTATTGGAATCCCTGAAGGGGAGGAAAAAGAAAGAAGTCTAGAAGATATAGTGGAACAAGTTGTCTACAAAAATTTTCCCAAACTCACGAATGGAAACAACGTTCATGTACTAGAGGCAGAGAGATTTCCTCCCAAGATTTTAGATTCTCGAAAGTCCTCACGACACCTTATAGTTAAAATGGGGAATTATGTATCACGACAGACCCTCTTAAAAGCAGCTAGGACAAAGAAGCTCCTTACATACAGAGGAAAGCCCATTAGAACAACGTCAGATCTTTCCACAGAGACTTGGCAAGCCAGGAAGGGCTGGCAAAATATATTCAGAGTACTAAATGAGAAGAACATGCAACCAAGAATACTCTATCCAGCAAGACTGACATTTAAAATGGATGGAGAGATAAAGAGTTTCCAAGACCGGCAAGGCTTAAAAGACTGCAATCACCAAGCCAACACTGCAGGGAATATTAAGGGGGGGTCCTATAAAAGAGAAAAAAATCCTAAGAATATCATTTAACAGAAATATAGAAATAATCTACAGACAGAAAGAATTTAAAGGCAACACGATGTCAATAAAAACCAATCTCTCAATAATCACTCTCAATGTGAATGGCCTAAATGCACCAATAAAAAGACACAGGGTTGCAGATTGGATAAAATGACAGGACCCATCCATATGTTGTCTACAAGAGACACATTTTGAACCTAAGGATACACCCAGACTGAAAGTGAAGGGTTGGAGAAGCATCTTTCATGCCAATGGGCCTCAAAAGAAGGCCGGGGTAGCGATTCTCATATCAGATAAATTAGATTTGAAACTAAAGACTCTAGTCAGAGATACAGAAGGACAATACATAATTCTTAAAGGGACTATCCGCCAAGATGATCTAACAATTGTGAATATCTATGCCCCCAATATGGGAGCACCCAATTACATAAGAAAACTATTAATCAAGAAAAAGAGTCATATTGATATGAATACAATAGTAGCAGGGGATCTTAATACGCCTCTCTCAGAAATAGACAGATCATCGAAGCAGAAAATTAATAAAGAAATAAGAGCATTGAATGAAACATTGGACCAGATGGACCTCATAGACATATACAGAACTTTCCACCCTAAAACAACAGAATACTCATTCTTCTCAAGTGCACATGGAACCTTCTCCAGAATAGACCACATACTGGGTCACAAAGCAGGACTCAACCGATACCAAAAGACTGACATTATTCCCTGCATATTCTCAGATCACAATGCTTTGAAACTGGAACTCAATCATAAGGAAAAGTTCAGAAGGAACTCAAACACCTGGGAGCTAAAGACCACCTTGCTTTAGAATGCTTGGATCAACCAGGAGATCAAAGATGTACTTAAACAATTGATGGGAACCAATGAGAATGAAGACACTTCGGTCCAAAACCTATGGGATACAGCAAAGGTGGTTCTAAGGGGGAAATACATAGCCATCCAAGCCTCCCTCAAAAAAATTGAAAAATCCAGAATACACCAGCTGTCTCTACACCTTAAAGAACTGGAGAATCAACAACAAATCAAACCAACTCCACACGCAAGAAGGGAAATAATCAAGATTAGAGCAGAGATCAATGAGGTAGAAATGTGTGATACAGTAGAACGTATCAATGAAACTAGAATCTGTTTTTTTGAAAGAATCAATAAGATCGATAAACCATTGGCCACACTAATCCAAAAAAAAGAGAGCAAGCCCAAATTAATAAAATGATGAATGAAAAGGGAGAGATCACAACTAACACCAAGGAAATAGAAACAATCATCAGAAATGATTACGAACAGTTATATGCCAATAAGCTAAGCAACCTGGATGAAATGGATGCATTCCTGGAAAACTACAAACTCCCAAAATTGAACCAGAAAGAAATTGACAACCTGAATAGACCGATATCTAGTAACGAGATTGAAGCAGTGATCAAAAACCTCCCAAAAAACAAGAGCCCAGGACCTGACAGATTCCCTGGGGAATTCTACCAAACTTTCATAGAAAAAATAACACCAATTCTCCTGAAGTTGTTCCAAAAAATTGAAGCAGAAGGACAACTTCCGGACTCTTTTTATGAAGCCAGCAATTCCCTGATCCCCAAACCAGGCAAAGACCCTAACAACAAGGAGAATTTCAAACCAATATCACTGATGAATATGGATGCAAAGATTCTCAACATGATCCTAGCAAACAGGATCCAGCAGCACATTAAAAGATTATCCACCATGACCAGGTGGGATTCATCCCTGGGTTGCAAGGTTGGTTCAATATTCGCAAATCAATCAATGTGATAGAACAAATCAATAAGAGAAGAGAGAAGAACCACATGGTCCTCTCAATTGATGCAGAAAAAGCATTTGACAAAATCCAGCATCAGTTCCTGATGAAAACTCTTCAAAGTATAGGGATAGAGGGAACATTCCTGAACTTCATAAAATCTATCTATGAAAGACCCACAGCAAATATCATCCTCAATGGGAAAAAGCTTGCAGCCTTCCCGTTGAGATCAGGAACACGACAAGAATGCCCACTCTCACCACTCTTGTTCAACATAGTATTAGAAGTTCTAGCAATGGCAATCAGACAACAAAGAAAAATAAAATGTATCCAAATTGGCAAGGAAGAAGTCAAACTCTCTCTCTTCGCAGATGACATGATTCTTTATATGGAAAACCCCAAAGACTCCACCCCCAAACTACTAGAACTCATACAGCAATTCAGTAATGTGGCAGGATACAAAGTCAATGTACAGAAATCAGTGGCTTTCTTATACACTAACAAGGAAAATACAGAAAGGGAAATTAGAGAATCGATTCCATTTACTATAGCACCAAGAACCATAAGATACCTGGGAATAAACCTAACCAAAGAGGTAAAGGACCTGTACTCGAGGAACTACAGAACACTCATGAAAGAAATTGAAGAAGACACAAAAAGATGGAAGACCGTTCCATGCTCTTGGATTGGAAGAATAAACATTGTTAAAATGTCTATACTGCCTAGAGCAATCTATACTTTTAATGCCATTTCGATCAAAATTCCACCGGTATTTTTCAGAGAGCTGGAGCAAATAATCCTAAAATTTGTATGGAATCAGAAGAGACCCCGAATTGCTAAGGAAATATTGAAAAACAAAAACAAAACTGGAGGCATCACGTTACCTGATTTCAAGCTTTACTACAAAGCTGTGATCACCAAGACAGCGTGGTACTGGCATAAAAACAGACACATAGACCAGTGGAACAGAGTGGAGAGCCCAGATATGGACCCTCAACTCTATGGTCAAATAATCTTCGACAAAACAGGAAAAAATATTCAACGGAAAAAAGACAATCTCTGTAATAAATGGTGCTGGGAAAACTGGACAGCGATATGTAGAAGAATGAAACTAGACCATTCTCTTACACCGTACACAAAGATAAACTCGAAATGGATAAAAGACCTCAATGTGAGACAGGAATCTATCAGAATCCTAGAGGAGAACATAGGCAGTAACCTCTTCGATATCAGCCACAGCAACTTCTTTCAAGATATGTCTCCAAAGGTCAAGGAAACAAAAGTGAAAATGAACTTTTGGGACTTCATCAAGATCAAAAGCTTCTGCACAGCAAAGGAAACAGTCAACAAAACAAAAAGGCAACCCACGGAATGGGAGAAGATATTTGCAAATGACTGTACAGACAAAAGGTTGATATCCAGGATCTATAAATAATTCCTCAAACTCAACACACACAAAACAGATAATCTTATCAAAAAATGGGCAGAAGATATGAACAGACACTTCTCCAATGAAAACATACAAATGGCTATCAGACACATGAAAAAATGTTCATCATCACTAGCCATCAGGGAGACTCAAATTAAAACAACATTGAGATACCACTGACACCAGTTAGAATGCTCAAAATTAGCAAGACAGGAAACAACATGTATTGGAGAGGATGTGGAGAAAGGGGAACCCTCTTACACTGTTGGTGGGAATGCAAGTTCGTGCAGCCTCTTTGGAGAACGTTTGTGGAGAATGTTTGGAGAACGTTGTGGAGATTCCTCAAGAGATTAAGAATAGAGCTTCCCTATGATCCTGCAATTGCACTGCTGGGTATTTACCCCAAAGATACAGATGTAGTGAAAAGAAGGGCCATCTGTACCCCAATGTTTCTTGCAGCAATGGCTACAGTCGCCAGACTGTGGAAAGAACCAAGATGCCCTCAACGGATGAATGGATAAGGAAGATGTGGTACATATACACAATGGAGTATTGTGCCTCCATCAGAAAGGATGAATACTCAACTTTTGTAGCAACATGGACGGGACTGGAAGAAATTATGCTGAGCGAAATAAGTCAAGCAGAGAGAGTCAAGTATCATATGGTCTCACTTTTTTGTGGAGCATAACAATAACATGGAGGACATGGGGAGATTGAGTGGAGAAGGGAGTTGAGGGAAACTGGAAGGGGTGTTGAACCATGAGAGACTATGGACTCTGAAAAACAACCAGAGGGTTTTGAAGGGGCGGGGGTGTGGGAGTTTGAGGAACCTGGTGGTGGGTCATGGGGGGGCACGTACTGCATGGAGCACTGGGTGTGATGCCAAAACAATGAACACTGTTATGCTGTAAATAAACAAATAAAGAAATAAAATAAAAAAAAATTAAGATCCTAGCAAATAGTATCCAGCAGCACATTAAAAAGATTATCCACCATGACCAGGTGCGATTCATCCCTGGGTTACAAGGTTGCTTCAACAATCCCAAGGCCAAATTTATAGTCCTTTCTGTTGTCCATTTATGGCTCTCAGTGCCATTTGCTCCTTGTACCCAAACTTCCTCTCCAGATAGTTTGCCGATAGGTTTAAGTAATGATGAAAGCTGGGCTCTCATGTCCACCAAAAAAATCAATTAATTTCCCCTCCTCTTCAATTTTTACTCTGGTGACCAGCATTGCCGTCTTCCTTCTGGGGCACGTCCTGGCCCAGTGTCCTTTTTCCTTACAGTAAGCACACTGATCTGAATCTAAGTCTTTCCATCTGCCTTCTCTGTGCTTAGGCTTTTCATTCCATATACTACTCCCTACCAATCTCATGTAATGCCAAACCTTAACCAGCTATTTGTCTGTTTTTCATCCTCCTATGCATCCTTGTTGTTAAACAATTTTTCTGCTATTCCCACTAACTCAATCCAGATTCTTCCCTTCAAATCCTTCAATTTCCTGAAATTTCTTCCTTAAATCTGGGGCTGACTGACTGGCAAAACCAAGATTCACTGCCCCCTGATTTTCGGGTTCCTTAGGGTCAATTGGGCTATACATTTTGTAGGTTTCAATAAGCCTTTCTAGGAAAGCTCCTGGAGAGTCATTCTTACTTTGAGTCACTGTACTAATTCTGGTTTAGTGTGATTGCAAATTTTACTTCTGGAAATTCAGTTCCAGGATTTCAGCATATCAAGGAACAGTATTTGTTGTGAAAGTCTCCCATATGAATTTCCTTTAAGGCAGAATTCATCTTATAAGAGAATTAAAACAATTACAAATGACAAGAAACTCAGAATAGAAATGGTTAAATATCAAATGATGACCCTTATCAAAACATTAAAACTTAAAAAAAAAGAAAAACATTAAAACTTTAGAAAATGTATGGAACCTCTGGAGTAGTTATAGCATTTACCCAAATGTAACCCAAGGTTTATTATGGATTTAGCAGTACTTCCTTAGTAACTTAGCATATCAGGGAAAAGCCTTATGAGTCAAAGAGATCTCATTTACAATTCTGGGTGGGCAAAGAAAACCATTTACATTTTCTTAGAAACATCTCAATCTCTAGTGAAAACTAAATATTAACCAATTGTGAACTGTTGCAATAGCAGTTAAGCATAAACCATGTTTCACAAGTTTTCAAAAGCACAAACTTAGTTCCAGCAACCAGCTCCCTAGCACGTCATCCCATTTATCATCCAAGCAAAACTTCAAAGCTTCAGGTTACCAAAGACTCTGAAAGCTACTTTAACCGTTACCCGTTAAAACCCTGAGACAGACAATTAACCATCAGTTCAGTTATCTCTTTGCTAACAGATTTCATCTTCCACCTATGCTCATTCCACATCAGACGCCATGCTTTCCTGCCAGCAAGGGGGAGGGGCTAGGCAGTCCACTTAGGGCCAGAGAAGGCAAGGAAATCCCCGAAACAAAGGCAGTTTCAGCAGCTGCTTGAGAATGTTTTTAAGGTCACTGTCCTGACTTAGACTAAACTCAGTTGGCTCCATTTATAGCCCTTAACACACGAAATGAGTTAGGAAGAAGCCCCACATCTATTATGAGGAACAGAGAGATGAAAGTCAGAGTCCCCTTACTCTATGCCTGCCCCATTCCCCCAAACACAACAAACAACACAGCAGACAACAAAAAGACAAGACAAAGACAACTGCAGGCCCAGCTGTCCTGCCACTGGCGGGGATTTTCTAGGGGGACTCAAAGCTCCTGACTGCCTAGGGGGACTGGAACCCCCGATGACCCCCTCAGGGACTCTAACCCCAGATGACTGCCTAGGGGGACTCGAACCCCCTGGTAACTGTCTAGGGGGACTCAAACCCTCTGAACATCTAGGGGACTCGAACCCCCATGTCGACCTACCAGCAGAGGGATGGGGTGTCCCTGCATCCACTCCAGCCCTGGGGAGCATGGCTGGGTCCATCTTGCCCCAGTGGGCCGTACCCTGGAGCTTCAAGCAGACAGACGGACAAGATTCAACACATCCGGAGGCTTTTTCCATAAATTCTGATGCTGGCTCATTTCTCTTTGTTTGATCCTGGGTGAGCCCCCAATGTTAGGGTCCATGAAAAAGGAATGAGACTGACACAAAGTGAAAATCAAGCAAAGATTTATTTCATGCCAATCATCGAAAATCAAACTGATGGTTCAGGGCCATTTCTTATGTAGAGGGGACGACGACGAGGATGCCTCTCCTGATGACAAAGAGGCAAGGATGATGAGGACGACAACCCTGATGAAAGACTCTGCTCTCTATGAAGCCACTCCAACAGGGTCTCTCCCGAGACGAGGCCATTGTGGGCGAGGCCACTCAGGATAAGGCTGCTCCAGACCAGGCCTCTCCCCAGATGAGGCAAATCTGGATGAGGACACACGCTGGATGATGGCCACAAACGATGATGAAGAGGCCGCTCCAGACAAGACTGCACTCTGATGAGGCAGCATGCTGACGAGGCCGCTCCCTGGAATGATGCTGCTCTGGCAAGGCTGAGGCTCAGGGCAGCAAGGCCAGTCACGGCGGGGCCATGTCGAGGCAGGTCGTGGGTGGCGCTGCTTCTTAGGGAGGCAAGGCCACTCATGGTGGTGCTGCTGCTTGGGGCGGTGCTGCTCCCAGCAATGCTGTTCCCGATGCTCCTGATGATCCTGAAGCTCCGACGCTCCCGACAACCCTGACACTATCACTCCTACGAATACCCTAATGGATCCCAATGGCTACTCTAACAACTACTCTAACTTCTCCTACTACTCTAATGGCTATTCTAACTCCTCCTCTGTCTCTAACAGCTATTCTAACTACTTCTACTTCTCTAACGGCTATTCTAACTCCTCCTACTTCTTCCCCCCTCCCGCCAGCCTCACAGACTAACCTTTATAGAGGTGATGGAGCCCAGCCCACACACAGGTGGCCAATGAGATTTCAATTCATCACAGTTAATATATGCGCACCCTACTGATTGGATATGGGAACCTGGCCTGGCCCGCTCCGATATCCAGGTTTTACAAGTAAGTTCCTTTGGCTAACCAGGCCCCTATATTAGTACCTACATATGTTCCAATGCTAGGCCCCTGATCCAAATATCAGAGCACCTCCTATCCACAGAAGACAAGGTGGCTCTTGGAAGCTGTGTCCAATCCTCAGTTGAGGGGAATCCTGCATGGCGCCTGAGCTCCAGCCACATTCTTCGGTCTCCCGGGACACAAACCAGCATGGTGACCCATCAACATGAATCTCCCTGTCAAATCATCCCCTGGGCACTTGTCCCAGAGTCACCAGATCAAAACTGCCTTGTTCCTGGGCTGAAAGGATAAGCAGAGCTGGGAATCTACGACATCTATTCAGTGAGGTCTGCTACCATGTCTTTCAATATGGGGGACCATGGAGCCATCCAAAGAACTCCCCCTATCCCGCAGAAGGAAAGCTTGCTGTTTGGAGCAGCTCACAAGCCCCAGCCTGGGCAAACCTTCATAGCCTCATGAGGTCATCCTTGCATTCATCTGGCATCACAGACACAAACTACAGCGTGAGCAAATATCCAAAACTCGCCCTGCATCAGGTGCTGGAGATCTCGAGTCAGAGGCTGCATAATGGAAATGTTGTATGCTCGGCACGGAACAGAACCGGTGCTTCTACTTTCAGATTTCCGTCCTCACCCATCTGGCCTGCAAGCACTCCAGATTGTGAATTCTAGAGCCACAAAACAGCAATCTGCCTGCCTTCCCTAAAGAAGGGCCCTATGGGTCTGCCCAGAATACCCATGTATCAAGCTGCATGACCATTGACGGAACCCCAATATCCAGGATGCACTGTGCACTAATGTTCTGTATGACACAGCCTGAGCCCCGACCTCCAGTCAGCCCCCGAGGTAGCGGGTGCCATCTCCTGCAGATGGGACCGGCCATTGCTCTAGGCTGTCATGTCTACCTAACCTGGGTATTCAGGTGTCAGTCCCCAGACCTTAACACAAATCCCGGCCTAATGGGTAATCCTCAAGCAAAAAACAGCACTCCTCCTTCCCCATGGCCAGAAAAGCTTGCTGTGGGGATAGGGGTCATATCCTTAGAATGGGAGCTAGCTGCATGTCTGATGAGACCACGCACAACCAGCAGGTCCTCCCTAGGCACAAACAGGCATTGTGACCATCATCCTGAGCCTATTTTCAAACAAGTCCCCTTGCTAGCTGGACCAGGAGCCTGAATATCGGCCTGCCATGCCCCTAGTCCCAAATCCTTACCCTCAGTTGGGTTCTCCAGGTGCCCGAACCCAGACGCCACTCTGGAATCCCTGCTATGGTGGGAACACTGAGATGGAAAACAGCTCTCTTCCCTTCAACCAGAAAGACACCAAAACCTTGGGAGCCATGCAAATTCCACACAGAGGCAGAATCTCCCATGGCCTCCTGAGGCCACCCCTCCATTCATCGGCCATCATGGACACAAACACCAGCATGAGCGACCATCTGACACTTGCCCTGGCTCAGGTGCTGGAGATCTTGATTCAGACACTGCATATTGGAACTGCCATGTGCTCGGCACTGAACTGAACTGACACTGGTGCGTTCACAATTCCGTCATCAACCTCCTGGCCTGCATGCCTGCTAGATAGAGAATTCTGGAACAACAACACAGACTTCGACCTACTTTCCAAAATGAAGAAGGGCCCGTTGTGTCTGACTAGAATTCCCACGTGAGAATCAACCGTTACTGTCCTCGATGGCACACCAATATCCTCATCTGTGCTATGCAATGATGCTCTATCAGATTCTGCCTGAGCCACGACCTCCAGTCAGTCCCACAGGTAGCAGACCCCATATCCAGAATGTGGGAGAGGCCATGGCCATAGGCTTTCATCTCTACACTTTCTGGGTGTTCAGGCATCTGTGCCCAGACCTTAACTCAAATTCCAGCCTACAGCGGAACCTCAGGCACAAAAGAACACTCTTGATTCCCTAAGGCAGGAAAAGCTTGCTTGGTGGGGGGGTGTCAAACCCTCAGAGTGGGAGCAACCTGCATGACCCATGAGACCACGGTCAAACATGAGAGCTGCCCTGGTAACAAAAAGACATTGTGACCCTAATCCTGAGACGTTTCAAACAAGCCCCCTCGCTAGCTTTACCAGGAGCCCGCCTACGGGCCTGACATGCCCCGAGTCCCAAATCTTTACTCTTGTTTGGGTTTTCCAGGTGCCTGGACCAAGATGTGGACTCTGGATTCCCTGCTATGGATGTACTCGTGAGACAGAAAACTGCACTCTTCACTTCACCACAAAAGACACCAAAACCTTGGGAACCAGGCAGAATCCCTATGGAGGCAGAATCTCCCATGGCCCCATGAGGCCATGCCTCCATTCCCTGGCCAGCCAAGACACACAACGCAGACAGAGTAGCCTGCGCTCACGCCTAATTTCTTCCCGAATCACTGCACTCACGGTCTGCAGATCCAGCCTGCCATCACCTCGCCCCACACTAAAAGCCCACTTTGTGTTTGCAGACTGTTATCCCCAAAACCCTGGCAAACAGGGTTTCCACGATGGGGCCCTGGAGCCAAAGAACAAGACACTGCTTCCCTCAAGAAGGAAACTCTGACAGTCACAGTAGAACAAACCCTCCAGATTGGCTGACAACCGCAAGGCCCTGAGCCCACCCAATTTTGTTGGCCACTCTGGAAAGAAATGCACAGTCTGACCCATGCCAGACACCAACATCCAGGCAGACACCCAAGTCAATAGCCCTCAGTCAGAAGATGGAAACTGACATGCAACTAGCACCTCAATGGAATACCCAGCTGAGGTTTGCAGGCATCATTCCCCAGAGGTAGGTGCTGGAATACCTACATATCATCCAACGCTTGGTTCCTGACCCACAAAACAGAAAACCTTCTGTCCCCAGAGTGCAACATGGCTCTTGGGAGCTGTGTCCAACATTCAGGAGAGGAGAATCCTGCATGGCGCCTGAGCCCCCGCCACATTCTAAGGTCTCCCTGGACACAAGCCAGCATTGTGACCCATCAACATGAGGCTCCCTGTCAACTCAGCCCCCTGCGCACTTCACTGCAGAGCCACCAGATTAAAACCGCCTTGTTCCTGGGCTGAAAGGATAAGCTGAGCTGGGCTTTCCAGACATCTATGCAGTGAGCTCTATTACCAAGTCTTTCAATATGGGGGACACTGGAGCCCTCAAAATGAACTCGTCCTGTCCAGCAGAAGGAAAGATTGCTGTTGGAGCAGCTCAGCCTGGGAAAACCTCCATAGTTTCATGAGGCCACCCCTCCATTCATCGGGCAACATGGACACAAACTCCAGTATGAGCGACCATACGACACTTGTCCTGACTCAGGTGTTGAGATCTGGAGGCAGACGTTGCACACTGGAAATGCCATGGCCTCGACACTGAATTGAACCAGCGCTTCTGCCTTCAGACTTCTGTCTTCAACCTCCTAGCCCACAAGCCCTCCAGATTGGGAATTCTGGAGCCACAATGCAGCCTTCTGCTTGTGCTCCAGAAAGAAGGGTCTGATGGTTCCCCCTAGATGCCCACATGAGGATCACCCTGCACGGCCCTAGACGGAACCCTAATATTCAAATCGCACTGTGCGCTAATGCTCTGTCTGACACAGTCTGAGCTCCGACCTCCAGTAAGCCCCACAGGTAGCAGGCGGAAGCCCCTCCAGGTGGGACTGCCCATCACACGAGGCTGTCATCTCTACCCAACCTGTGTGTTCAGGCATCTGTGACCAGACCATAGCTCCAATCATGGCCTATGGGGGAACCTCAAGCACAAAAGAGCATTCCTCCTTCCCCATGGCTGGAAAAACTTGCTGTGGGGATGGGGGTCAAATCCTCAGCGTGGGAGCCAGTTGCATGGCCCATGAGACCATGCCCACAAGGAGGTCCGCCCTGGGAACCAACAGGAACTGTCACCATAATCTGAGCTTGCGTTCAAACAAGCCCCCTCACTAGCTGGAACAGTAGCCCTCATATCGGGTCTGCCATGACCCTAGGCCCAAATCCTCACTCTTGGTTGTGTTCTCCAGGCGCCCGGACCCAGAAGCAGACTCTGGAATCCCTGCTATTGTGGGACCCATGAGACAGAAAACAGCTCTCTTCTCTTCATCCAGAAAGAGAAGCACCCAAAACCTTGGGAGCTGTGAAAAATCCCCACAGAGGCAGAATCTACCATGGACCTCTGAGGCCACCCCACAATTCCGTGGCCAACAGAGACACAGAACCCAGACAGAGAAGCCTGGTCTCCCACCTCCCCGCTGCCCTAATTTCAGATCTGAGGCACTGCCCTCATGGTCTGAAGATCTGTTCTGCCAACACCACACCCCTCACCCTAACCCGATTTGTGTTTGGAGACCTTTGTCTCCAGAGCCCTGGTCCACATGCCCTACACAATGTGGCCTCTGGGCCACAGCGCAGGACTCTCCTGCCCACCCGAAGGAAACTCTACCAGTCACAGTTACACAAACCCTCCAGATTAGGAGACAACTGCAGTGCCCCTTATTCCAACAAATTTTGTTGGCATCTCTGGACAGAAACGTGCATTCTGACACATGCCAGATACCTACCTCCAGGCAGACAACCAGGTCAATGGTCCTGAATCAGAAAATGGAAACTGACATTCCCCTAGGACTTCAATGGAAACCTAGCTTAGGTTTGCTGGCATCTGCCCCCAGAGGCAGGTTCTGGAATATCAACATATGATCCAATGCATGGTCCCTGAGCCAAAAATGAGAATACCTCCTGTCCACAGAGGGCAGTATGGCTCTTGGGAGCTGTGTCCAACACTCAGGGGAGGAGAATCCTGCATAGCGACCGAGGCCCAGCCTCAGTATAAGGTCTCCTTAGACAAAAGCCAGCATTGTTACCCATCAGTATGAGGCTCCCTGTCAATCAGCCACCTGGGCTATTGCCCCAGAGCCACCAGGTCGAAACTGCCTTGTTCCTGGGCTGAAAGGATAAGCTGAGCTGGGCTTTCAAGATATCTATGGGGTGAGCTCGGCTACCATGTTTTTCCATATGGGGTACCCTGGAGCCATCAAAATGGACTCCCCCTGTCCCGCAGAAAGAAAGCATGATGTTCGGAGCAGCTCACAAACCCAGCCTTTGAAAACATCCATGGCCTCCTGAAGATACCCCTGCATTCATCAGGCATCAAGAACACAAACTCCAGTGTGAGCAACCATCTGACATTTTCCTTGACTTGGGTGCTGGAGATCCCGAGTTAGATGCTGCACCTTGGCACTGCCCTTTGCTCGGTACTGAACGGAACTGGCGCTTGTGCATTCAGATTTCCATCCACAGCCTTCTGGTCGGCAAGCCCTCCAGATTGGGAATTCTGCAGCCAAAACGGAGCCTTCTGCCTGCCCTCCAAAAAGAAAAGGGCCCTAGAGATCTACCCAGTATGCCGACCTGAGGATAAACCTGCAGGACCTCGAGAGCACCCCAATATCCTAGGCCGACCTGTGCACTAATGCTCTGTCTGACACAGCATGAGCCCCGACCTCCCAACAGCTCCCCTGGTAGTGGGCCCCATATCCTGCAGGTGGGACCTGCCTCATCCAGAGACTTTCATCTCTACCCAATCTCAGACGTCTGGATCCAGACCATAGCTCAACTCTAGGACTATGGGGGAATCTAAAGCATAAAAGAGCATTCCTTCTTCCCCAAGACATGGAAAGCTTGCTGTGGGGATGGGTGTCTAACCCTCAGAGTGGGAGCCAGCTGCATGACCCATGAGACCAGGCACACACAGGAGGGCGCCCTGGCCATAATCAGACATTGTGAGCCTCAGCCTGAGCCTGAGCCCGCTATCAAACATTCCCCCTCGCTAGATAAAACAGGAGCCCGCAAATCGGGCCTGACATGTCCCTAGGCCCAAATCCTCATGCTCAGTTGGGATCTCCAGGTGCCAGAACCCAGAAGCCGACTCTGGAATCCCTGCTATGGCAGGACCTGGAGATGGTAAGAAGCACTCTTCCATTCCCCCCAAAAAGACACCAAACACTTGGGAGCCAGGCAGAATCCTCACAGAGGCAGAAGCTATGAGAAGCCCTATGAGGGTACCGCTACATTCCGTGGCCAACTGAGACACACTAACCAGACAGAAAAACCAGCGCTCCTGTCTCCTCATTGCCCTCATTTCAGATCCCACGGCATTGCCCTCATGGTCTGCAGTTCGGGCCGGCCATCACCTCACCCCTAAACCTATCCTGAGTGTGTGCCTGCAGATTTTGTCCCAAGAGTCCTTGCCAACAGGCCCTCCAGGATGGGGCCACAGAAGCCAGAGCCCTGGACTCTGCCTGCTACCCAAAGGAAGCTATGCCCGTCATATTTTCACAAAGCCCACAGATTGGTAGAAACCTGCAATGCCCCTGAGCCCATCCCAAATTCGTTGGCCGCCTTGGAAAAAAAAGGTGCATTCGGACACATGCCAGAGACCTACGTCCAGGCAGACACCCAGGTCAATGGCCCTGAGTCAGAAGATGGAACCTGACTTACCCCAGGACCTCAACGAAACCCTAGCTTCGGTTTACAGGTATCTGTCTCCAGAGGCAAGCTCTGGAATACCTACATATGGACCAACAATTTACCCCAGAGACAAAAAACTGAGCCTGCTACCCAAATGAAGCTATGCCCGTCAGATTTGCACAAAGCCTCCAGATTGGTAGAAACCTGCAATGCCCATGAGCCCACACCAAATTTGTTGGCTGCCTTGGAAAAAAGGCGCATTTAGATATATGCCAGACACCTCACTCCAGGTATATAGCTAGTTCAATGGCCCTGAGACAGAATGGAACCGGATATACCCATATGACCTCCACAGAATCTTAGCAGAGGTTTGCCGGAATCTCCCTCCAGAGGCAAAGTCTTGAATACCGATATATGGCCCAAACTTGATCCCTGACCAAAAAAACAGAACACCACCTGTCCCCAGAAGTCAACATGGCTCTTGGGAGCTGTGTCCAAACCTCAGGGGAGGAGGATCCTGCAAGGCGCCTGAGCCCCCGCCAGATTCTAAGGTCTCCATGGACACAAGCCAGCATTGTGACCCATCAGAATGAGGCTCCCTGTCAACTCAGCCCCTTGGGCACTTTGCCTCAGAGCTACCAGATCAATACAGCCTTGTTCCTGGGGTAGAAGGGTAAGCCAAGCTGGACTTTCCATGCATGATTGTGGTGACTTCTGCTACGACATCATTCCATATGGGGGACCCTGGTGCCATCCAAATGGACTACCCCTGTTCCGCAGAAGGAAAGCTTGCTGTTCGGAGCAGTTCACTAGCCCCAGACTGGGAAGACATCCATGGCCTCATGAGTCCACCATTCCATTCGTCAGCCATCATGGACATGAACTCCAGCGTGAGCAACCATCTGACACATGTCCTGACTCAGGTGCTGGAGATCTGGAGTCAAACACTGCACATTGGAAATGCCATGTTGTCGACACCGAACTGAATCAGCACTTGTGCGTTCAGAATTACGTCCTCACCCTTCTGGCCCGCCAGTACCCCAGATTGTTCATTCAGGAGCCAGAAGGCCATCTTCTGCCTGCCCTCCAGAAAGAAGAAGGGCCCTAGGGTTCTGCCCAGAATCCCACTTGAGGATCAACCTGCAGGAACCTCGATGGCTCCCCAATGTCCTAGGTCTCCCTGTGCACTAATGCTCTGTCTGACAGAGCCTGAGCCCTGATGTCCCATCAGCCCCCCAGGAAGTGGACCCCATATCCAGCAGGTCCATCGTGCCAAGGCCAGAGATTGTCATCTCTATGCAACCTGGGCATTCAGGGGTCTGTGCCCAGACCATAGCTCAAATCCCGATATATGGGGGAACCTCAAGCATCAAAAAGACCTCCTCCTTCCTCACGACGATAAGTGCTTGCTGTTTGGATGGGGGCCTAACCCTCAGAGTAGGAGCCAGCTGCAAGTTCCATGAGGCCACGCCCACCCAGGAGCACTTGCCTGGGCACAAACCGGCATTGTGACTCCTGCCTGAGCACGCTTTCAAAACAGCCACTTCGCTAGTTGGACCAGGAGCCCACATATCGGGCATGACATGCCCCTAGGCCCAAATCCTCACCCTCGGTCCAGTTTTCCAGGTGCCCTGTCCCAAAAGTGGACTCTGGAATCGCTGCTATGCCGGGACCCCTGAGACGGAAACCAGCATTCTTCCCTTTCCCCCGAAAGATACCAAACCCTGCAGAGCCGGGCAGAATCCTCACAGGCAGAATCTCTCAAGGCCCCATGCAGCTACCACTCCATTCTGCGGCCAAACGAGACACACAACCCAGACAGAAAAGCCTGCACTCCCATCTCCTCATCCAACTCCTTTCAGATCATGTGGCAATGCCCTCACGGTCTACAGATCGGGGCTACCAATACCTCGCCCCTAACCCTTTCCTGAGTTTGTGTTTACAGACTTTTGTCCCCAAAGCCCTGGGCGACAGGCCCTCCAGGATGAGGCCTCTGCAGCCACAGCTCAGGACTCTGCCTGCCGACCCGAAGGAAACTCTGCCCATCAGAGTTGCACAAACCTTCCAGATTGGGAATCACCTGCAATGCCCCTGAGTCCACCCCAAATTCATTGGCTGCCTTGGAGAAAAGGCACATTCCGACACATGCCAGACACCTACTTCCAGTCAGACACCCATGTCAATGGCCCTGAATCAGAAGATGGAACCTGACATGCCCGTAGGACCTCAAGGAACCCTAGCTTAGGTTTGCAGGCATCTGTCTCCAGAGGCAAACTCTGGAATACCTACATATGGACCAGCACTTGATCCGTGAGCCACAAAACAGAACATCTCCTGTCCCCAGAAGGCAAATTGGTCTTTGCCTTCAGTTGTGGAGATTCCTGCATGATACCTAAGCCCCCAGCAAATTATAAATTCTCCCTGGACACAAGCCAGCATTGTGCCCCATCAGAATGAGGGTCCCTGTCACCACAGCCCCCTGGGCACTATTCCCCAGAGCCACCATATGGGGGACGTGGTGCCATCAAAATGGACTCCCCCTGTCCTGCAGAAGGAAATCTTGCTGTTCGGAGCAGCTCAAAAGCCCCAGTCTTGGAAAACCGCCTATGCCTTATGAGGCCACCCCTCCATTTGTCGGCCATCATGGACACAAACTCCAGGGTGAGCGACCGCCTGACACGTGCCCTGACTCAGGGGCTGGAGATCTCGAGTCAGATGCTGCACATTGGAAATTGCATGTGCTCAGCACTGAATGGATCCGGCACTTGTGCATTCAGAATTCCATCCTCACCCTCCTGGCCCCGCAAGCCCTCTGGATTGTTAATTCTGGAGCCAGAACACAGTCTTCAGCCCAGAAAGGGTACGCCCAGAAAGAAGAAGGGCCCTTGGGGTCTTGCCAGAATCCCCACGTGAGGATCAACCTGTACGGACCTCGATGGAACCCCAATTTCCTAGGCCGCTCTGTGCACTAATGCTCTGTCTGACACATCCTGAACCCCGACCTCCCATCAGCCCCCCAGGAAGCGGGCCCCATATCCTCCTTGTTAGGGCCCGTGATCAAAGGAATGAGATGACACAAAGCGAAAATCAAGTAAAGCTTTATTTCATGCCAAGCATCAAAAATCAAACCGACCAGTCGGGGCCATCTCTTACGAAGAGGCGACCATGATGAGGATGCCGCTCCTGATGACCATGAAGCTATGACGACGAGGACAACAACCCTGACAACACAGACTCTGCTCCCCATGATGCCACTCCGACAAGGCCATTCCCCAGATGAGGCCACACGCTGGACGAAGGCCGCTCCCGATGATGAAGACGCCTTTCTGGACCAGGCCGCTCGCCAACGAGGCTTCACGCTGATGAGGACGCTCCCCAGAATGACGCTGCTGTGGTAGGCCACTTGGGCAATGCCACTCCAGCAAGGCTTCAGGTCAGTGCAGTGAGAACGGTCGAGATGGTGCTGCGAGGCTGGTCGCGACGGTGCTGCAACGAGGCGGGTCGTGGGAGGCGAGGCTGCTCGCAGCGGCACTGCTGCTCGGGATGGTCCCACTCCCAGCAATGCCGCTCCCGACATTCCCGATGATCCCGAAGCTCCGACGCTCCCAACGACTCCAATGCTATCACTCCTATGACTACCCTAATGGCTCCCAAAGGCTACCCTAAGGGCTACTCTAACTGCTATTCTAACTGCTGTTCTAACTCCTCCTGCTTCTCTAACGTCTATTCAAACTCCTCCTAATTCTCAAATGGCTATTCTAACTCCTCCTCTTTCTCCAGCGGCTATTCTAACTCCTCCTACTTCTCCAATGGCTACTCTAATTCCTCCTATTTCTCCCCACCTCCAGCCTCACAGACTAACCTTTATACACGTGGTTGAACCAGACCCACACACAGGTGGTGAATGAGATTTCAACTCACCACAGTTAAAATATGTGCACCCAACTGATTGGAGAAGGCTATATGGCCTGGCCCGCCCCTATATCCGGTGTTCACAAGTAAGTTCCTATGGCTAACCAGGCCTCTACACTGCAGGTGGGACCTGCCATGGCCAGAGATTGTCGTCTCTACCCAACCTGGGTATTCAGGCATCTGTGCCCAGACCATAGCTCAAATCCCAGCCTATGAGGGAACCACAAGCATCAAAGAGCTCTCTTCCTTCCCCTCGATGGGGAAAGCTTGCTGTGAGGATGGGGTTCTAACCCTCAGAATGGGAGCAAGCTGCAAGGCCCATGAGACCACGCCCACTGAGGACTTCTTTCCTGGCCACAAAAGGAATTGAGACTCTAAGCCTGAGCACGCTGTCAAACCAGCACCCTTGCTAGCTGGACCAGGAGGCCAAATATCGGGCCTGACATGCCCCTAGGCCCAAATCCTCACCTCAGTCAGGTTCTCCAGGCGCTCTGACCCAAAAGCCGACTCTGGAATCCCTGCTATGGCAGGACCCCTCAGACGGATGTCAGCACTCTTTCGTTCCCCCGAAAGACACCAAACCCTTGGGAGCTGGGCAGAATCCTCACAGAGCAAGAATCTCCCATGGCCCCATGAGGCTCCTGGTACACTCTGTGGCCAACCAAGACACACAACACACAGAGGAAAGCCTGTGCTTCTGCCTCCCATGGCCCTAATTTCAGATCCTGTGACATTGCCCTCACGGTCCGCAGAACGGGCCAGCCATCACCTCGCACCTACCACTATCCTGATTTTGTGTTTGCAGACTTTACCCCAAAGCCATGGCCGACAGGCCCTCCAGGATGGTGCTTCTGGAGCCACAGCACAGGACACTGCCTTCCCACTGAAGGAAACTCTCCCCGTCACAGTTGCACAAACTCTCCAGATTGGTAGAAACCTGCGATGCCCCTGAGCCCACCCCAAATTCATTGGCCACCTTGGAAAAAATCCACATTCAGACACAAGCCAGACATCTACCCCAAGGCAGACACCCAGGTCAATGGCCCTGAGTTAGAAGATGGAACCTGACATAATCCTAGGACCTCAATCGAACCCAGGCTTAGATGTGCAGCAACTGTCTCCAGAGGCAAACTATGGAATACCTACATATGGTCCAACACATGATCCCTGAGCCACAAAACAGAACAGCTCCTGACCCCAGAAGTCAACTTGGCTCTTGGGAGCCGCGTCCAACCCTCAGCGGACTGCATGGCACCTGAGCTCCCGCCATATTCTATGGTCTCCTTGGACACAAGCAGGCATTGTGACCCATCAGCATGAGGCTTCCTATCAATCAGGCCCCTGGGCTATTGCCCCAGAGCCACCAGGTCTGCCTTGTTCCTGGGCTGAAAGGATAAGCTGAGCTGGGCTTTCCAGACATCTATGCATTGAGCTCTACTACCAAGTCTTTCAATATGGGGGACCCTGGAGTCATCAAAACGAACACTTCCTGTCCAGCAGAAGGAAAGCTTGCTGTCTGAGAAGCTCAGAAGCCCCAGCCTGGGAAAACCTCCATGGCCTCATGAGGCCACCCCTCCATTCATTGGGCAACATGGACACAAACTCCAGTATGAGCGACCATACGACATTTGCCTTGACTCAGGTGTTGAGATCTGGAGTCAGACACTGCACACTGGGATTGCCATGTGCTCAACACTGATACCAGCGCTCAACACTGAACCAGCGCTTGTGCGTTCCAACTTCCGTCCTCACCCTCCTAGCCCACAAGCCCTCCAGATTAGGAATTCTGGAACTGCAACGCAGCCTTCTGCCTCCCCTCGAGAAAGAAGAATGGTACTATGGTTCTCCCTAGAATCCCCACGTGAGGATCACCCTGCATGGCCCTAGATGGAACCCCAATATCCATGCTGCACTATGCACTAATGTTCTGTCTGGCACAGTCTGAGATCCGACCTCTAGTAAGCCCCCAAGTAGCGGGCGAAATCCCCTACAGGGGGGACTGCCCATGTCCCGAGGCTGTCATCTTTACCAAACCTGTGTGTTCAGGTATCTGTGCCCAGACCATAGCTCCAATCATGGCCTATGGGGGAACCTCAAACACAAAAGAGCACTTCTCCTTCCCCAACACCAGAAAAGGTTGCTGTGGGGATGATGGTCAAACCCTCAGTTTGGGAGCCAGCTGCATGGACCTTGAGACCATACCCACTGAGGGCATCCCCGCTGGGCATAAACATTCATTGTCACCATAAGCCTGAGCCTGCTTTCAAACCAGCTCCCTTGCTAGCTGGAGTAGTAGCCCACATATTGGGCCTGCCATGACCCTAGGCCCAAATCCTCACCCTTGGTAGGGTTCTCCAGGCGCCTGGACCCAGAAGCAGACTCAAGATTTCCTGCTATGGCGGAATATCTGAGACGGATACAGCTCTCTTCCCTTGTTCCAGAAAGACACCAAAACCTTGGAAGCCATGCAAAATCCCCACAGAGGCAGAATATCCCATGGACTCATGAGGCCAACCCTCCAAACCTTGGCCAACCGAGACACACAACCAAGACAGAACAGCCTGAACTCCTGCTTCCCAATCACCCTAATTTCAGATCCCGAGTCATTGCCCTCATGGGCTGCAGATCGGGCCTGCCATCACCACGTCCCTCACCCTATCCTGAGTTTGTGTTTGCAGACTTTTGTCCCCAAATCCCTGATCGAAAGGCCCACATGATTCGGCCTCTGGACCCAGAGCACAGGATTCTGCCTGCCCTCCCAAAGGATACTCTGCCCGTCACAGTTGCACAAATCCTCCAGATTGGGAGACATCTGCAAGGTCCCTGAGCCCACCCAATTCCGTTCGCTGCTCTGGACAGAAATGCGCATTCTGACACATGCCAGATAACTAACTCCAGGCAGACACCCAGGTCAATGGCCTTGAGTCAGAAGATGGAAACTGACATGACCCTAGGAAAAAAATGGAAGGCTAGGTGCGTTGCACAGGCATCTGTCCCCAGAGGCCGGTTCTGGAATACCTACATATTATCCAACGCTTGTTCCCTGAGCCACAAAACAGAAAACCTCCTGTTCTCAGAAGGCAACCTGGCTCCTGGGAACTGGACAACCCTCAGGGGAAGAGAATCCTGCATGGCGCCTGAGCCCCCATCATATTCTATGGTCTCACTGGACACAAACCTGTATTGTCACCCATCAGCATGAGGCTCTCTGTCAACTAGCTCCCTGGGCACTTTGCTCAGATCCACCAGATCAAACTGCCTCATTCCTGGGCTGAAAGGATAAGCTGACCTGGGCTTCCCAGACATCTATGTGGTGAGCTCTGCTGCCATTTATTTCCATATGGGAGATCCTGGAGCCATCAAAAGGAACTCACCCTGTCCCACAGAACGAAAGCTTACTGTTCAGAGCAGCTCACAAGCCCCAGCCTGAGAAAACCTCCATGTCCTCTTGAGTCCACCTCTCCATTCATTAGGCATCATGGACACAAACTCCAGCGTGAGCAACCATATGGCACTTGCCCTGATCAGGTGCTGGAGATCTCGAGTCAGATGCTGCACACTGGAACTGACATGTGCTCGGCACTGAACTGAATGAGCGCTCGTGCGTTCAGACTTCCGTCCTCACCTTCCTGGCCTGCAGGTCCTCCAGATTGGTAATTCTTGAGCCGAAAAGCAGCGTTCTGCCTGCCCTCCAGAAAAAAGGATGAACCTATGGGTCTGCCCAGAATCCCCATGTGAGAATCATCCTGCACAGCCCTAGACGGAACTCCAATATCCAGGCCACACTGTGCACTAATGCTCTGTCAGACACAGTCTGAGCTCCGACCTCTAGTAAGCCCCCATGTAGCGAGCGAAATCTCCTGCAGGTGGGACCACCCATCGCCTGAGGCTGTCATCTCTACCCAACCTGTGTGTTCAGGCATCTGTGCCCAGACCATAGCTCCAATCATGGCCTATGGGGGAACCTCAAGCACAAAAGAGCATTCTTCCTTCCCCATGGCTGGAAAAGCTTGCTGTGGGGATGGGGATCAAATCCTCAGTGTGGGAGCCAGCTACATGGCCCATAAGACCACGCCCACAAGGAGGTCCACCTTGGGAACCAACGGGAATTTTCACCATAACCTGAGCCTGCTTTCAAACAAGCCCCCTCACTAGCTGGACCAGTAGCTCGCATATCGGGCCTGCCATGACCCTAGGCCCAAATCCTCACCCTTGGTCGTGTTCTCCAGGCACCCGGATCCAGAAGCAGACTCTGGAATCCCTGCTATTGTGGGACCCATGAGACAGAAAACAGCTTTCTTCTCTTCATTCAGATAGACACCTAAACCTTGGGAGCTGTGAAAAATCCCCACAGAGGCAGAATCTGCCATGGACCCATGAGGCCACCCCACAATTCCTTGGCCAACGAAGACACAGAACCCAGACAGAGAAGCCTGGGATCCTGTCTCCTCCTTCACCACTATGGGAAAAGCTTGCTGTGGGGATGGGTGTCTAACCCTCAGAGTGGGAGCCAGCTGCATGGCCCATAAGACCACGCCCACACACGAGGGCTGCCCTGGCCACAAACAGGCATTGGAAGCCTCAACCTGAGACCGCTTTCAAACCAGCCCCCTCGCTAGCTGGACCAGGAGCCTGCACATCAGGCCTGACATGCCCATAGACCCGATCCATCACCTTCATTGGGTTTTCTAGGTGCCCGGACCCAGAAGCCAACTCTGGAATCCCTGCCATGGTGGGACCCCTGAGATGGAAAACAGCACTCTTCTCTTCCCCAGCATATACAACAAACCCTTAGGAGATGTGCAGAGTCTTCACAGAGGCTGAATGTCCCATGGCCCCATGAGACTACTCCTACAATCCATTGCCAAGAGACAACACAACCCAGACAGAAAGGCCTGCACTCTCGTCTTCCTGTCGTCCTCATTTCAGATCCCGCTTCACTATCCTCATGGTCTGCAGATCAGGCCTGCCATCACCACACCCAGAACCCTATCTGGAGTTTGTGTTTTCAGACTTCGTCCCGAAAGCCCTGGCCAACAGGCCCTCCAGGATGGGGCCTCTGGAGCCACAGCACAGGACTCTGCCTGCCCACCTGAAGGAAAATCTGGTGTCACATTTGCACAAACCCTCCTGATTGGGAGACAACTGCAATGCCTCTGTGTCCACCCCAAATTCATTGGCCTCCTTGGAAAAAATGTGCATTTGGACACAGACCAGACACCTACCTCCAGGCAGACACCCAGGTCAATGGCCCTGACTCAGAATATGGAACCTGACATACCCCTAGGACCTCAACGGAACCCTAGATGAGGTTTTCTGGCATCTGTCTCCAGAGGCAAACTATGGAATACCTACATATGGTACAACACATGATCCCTGAGCCACAAATCAGAACACCTTCTATCCCCAGAAGGCAAACTGGCTCTTGGGAGCTGCGTCCAACCTTCAGGCGAGAAGAGAATCTTGCATGGTACTTGAGCCCCCACCACATATTAAGGACTCCTTGAATACAACTAGCATTGTGACCCATCAGAATGAGGCACCCTGTCACCTCAGCCACCTGGGCACATTGCCCCACAGCCACCAGATCTAAATGGCCTTGTTCCTGGGCTGGAAAGTTAAGCAGAACTGGGCTTTCCAGGCATCCATGTGGTGACTTCTGCTACAACGTCTTTCCATACAGGGGACCCTGACTCCATCAAAACGGACTCCCCTTGTCCCACTGAAGGAAAGCTTGCCTTTCGGAGCACCTCACAAGCCACAACCTGGGAAGACCTCCATGGCCTCATGAGGCCACACCTCCATTCATTGGCCATCATGGACATAAACTCCAGCGTGAGTGAACATCTGACACATGCCTTGACTCAGTTGCTGGAGATCTGGAGTCAAACGCTGCACATTGGAAGAGCCATGTGCTCGGCACTGAACTGAACTGGTGCTTCTTTGCTAGAATACCGTCTTCAACCTCCTGACCCACAAGCCCTCCAGACTGTTCATTCGGGAGCCACAATGCAGGCTTCTCAGGTCCTCCAGAAAGAATAAGGGCCCTAGGGGTCTGCCAGAATCCCCACGTGAGGATCAACCTTCTCAGACCTCGACGGCACCCCTATGTCCAGGGCTGGCCTGTGCACTAATACTCTGTCTGACACAGCCTGAGCCCCGACCTCCCATTAGCCCCCTAGGTGGCAGGCCTCATATCCTGCAGGTGAGATGTGCCAAAGCCAGAGATTGTCATCTCTACCTAACAGGGGTATTCAGCAGTCTGTGCCCAGACCATAGATCAAATCCTGTCCTATGGGGAAACCTCAAGCGTAAAAGACCACACCTCCTTCCCCATGTCGGGAAATGCTTGCTGTGCGGATGGGGGTCTAACCCTCATATTGGGAGCCCACTGCATGGTCCATGAGAACACGCCCACCCAGGATTGCCTCCCTGGCCACAAACAGGCATTGTGACCCTCAGCCTGAACCTGCTTTCAAACCAGCCCCCTTCCTAGGTGGGACAGGAGCCCGCATATCTGGCTTGACATGCCCCTAGGCACAAATCCACACCCTCGGTCATGTTCTCCCGGTGTCCAGACCCAGAAGCTGACTCTGGAATCCCTGCTATGGCGGAACCCATGAGACGGAAAACAGCACTCTTCCCTTCCCCCTGAAAGACACCAAACCCTTGGGAGCCAGGCAGAATCCTCACAGAGGAAGAATCTCCCATGGCTCTGTAGGGGCAGGGATGGGCCAGGCCACCTAGAGGAGATGGCCAATCAATGGGGCATGCATAAATTTACTGATGTGAGTTGCTATCCCTTTGGCAACCTGTGTGTGAGCCGGGACCAACCACCTCTATAAAGGCTGGTCTGTGAGGCTGCAAGGGGGAGAGTAGCAGGAGTAGTTTAGGTGGCGGGTCGCAGGAGCCATTGCGAGCCATTAGGGTAGTGGTAGTGTCGGGGTTGTGGACAGTGACAGCGCCTGTTTCAGCGACAGGAGCAGCATTGCTGGGAGCCTTGCCGCCTGGGCAGCGGCACTGTCACTAGACGCTGGGGGAGCAGCCTCCTCTGCGGCAGCCTCATCTGAGGGAGTGGCCCTGTCCGGAGCAGTCTCATCGCCTGAGGCCTCATCACCAGCGGACACATCCCAGGGAGTGGCCTAGTCGCTGCAAGCAGCGGTGCTTCTGCGAGCAGTCTTGTCAGGAGCTGGCGGCACAGCCACGTCAGGAACAGCATTGCTTGTAGCCTCATCTGCAGCGGCCTCACCACCCCAAGCAGCCACCGCTGGGAGCAGCCTTGTCAGGAGCTAGCGGCTCAGCCACATCAGGAGTGGCATTGCTGAGAGCTTCCTCTGCAGCAGGCTCACCACCCCGAGCAACAGCGCCACCAGGAGTAGCCTAGTCAGGAGTGGCATTGCTGGGAGCCTCCTCTGCAGCAGCCTTTACACCCTGAGCAGATGCGCCACTGGGAGTGGCCTCATTGGGAGCGGCCTCATCTGCAGCAGTGCTGCCGCGGGCTGCCTCACTGCCCAAGAAGCGGTGCTGTCACTAGAGGGTGGGGGAGTGGCCTTATCGCCAGCGGCCTTGTCCGGGGAGCGGCCCTGTCCAGAGCAGCCTTGTCAAGAGCGGCCTGTGGTACAGTGAGGGTGAGGCAGGGAGCCCTGGGCAAGGAGGGGGAGGGACCCCAGGGCAAGGAGGCGGTGGCCCCCAGCAAGGCTCAGGCACCTACTGGTCAGTTTGATTTCTAATGCATGGGGCTCGGGCACCTTCCGGTCAGTTTGGTTTCTGATGCATTGTGCTAAATAAAGCTTTGCTTGATTTTCACTTTGTGTCAGTCTTGTTCCTTTGATCACGGACCCTAACATTGGGGGCTCGATCCAGGATCAAACGACGAGAAATGAGCCATCATCAGAATTTCTGGAAAAAAAAAAAAAAAAAGCCTCTAATGAGATCTTGTCTGCCTGTCTGGTTGTGGAACTCCAGGGTATAGCCCACCAGGGAGAAGCTGGACACGGCCATGCTCCCTAGGGATGGAGTGGATGTGTGGACGCCCCATCCCTCTGCTGGTAGATCGCCAGGGGGTTCAAGTCCCCCTGGGTGGTCAGGGAATTCAAGTCCCCCTAGGTGTATGGGGGGTACAAGTCCCCCTGGGCGGTCGGGGGGTTCAAGTCCCCTAGGTGTACGGGGGTCTCAAGTTCCCCTAGACGTTTGGAGGGTTTGAGTCCCCCTAGACGTACAGGGGGTTCTAGTGCCCCTGGGTGGTCGGGGGTTTCGAGTTCCCCTAGGCTGTCAGGGGGTTTGAGTCCCCCTAGACGAATGGGGTGTTCGAGTCCTGATAGGCAGTCAGGGCGTTCAAGTCCCCCTAGATGGTCGGGAGCTAAATAAATACTCCACCAATGGCAGGTTCTGAGTAAGAATCGTTGGGCCTGCAGTTGTCTTTGCCTGGTTCTTTTGTTGTCTGTTGTGTTGTTTGCTGTGTTTTCAGGGGACCAAGAAAGACCCCACCAGCAGCAGGCTCTGGATGGGGATCGCTGGGCCTGTGGTTGTCTCTGCCTTGTTTTTTTAGTGTCTTTTGTGTTGTTTGTTGTATTTGGAGAAATGGGACAAGCAGGGAGTAAGGGACCTGTGACACCCTAGGTCTTTTTCTCGATCAGTTCAAGGATTTCCAAGGTAAAGCCACCCAGTCAGGTGACAAGGTTTACCCGGGAAAACTAAGAACACTCTGTCAATTAGCGTGGCCCACTTTCTCCACAGGGTGGCCACCAGAAGGAACATTTGCCTCGGCTCAGATGTATTCTACCCTGAGTGAGGTCTTCGATCTACATTGATATCAAATACCGTACATTGTGGCCTGGTGATATATGATAGAAGAGCCACCGTCATGGCTCAAGTCCCCCCTTCCCCCTGCTAATGAAACCATCTCTCTCCCTCTAAGTCTTGTCAGAGCACCAAAACCAGAACAGACAGATTAGGGGGAGCCAGGGAAGAAGACTGTCCTACTTCCATCAGATGTGGAGGATGTGGAATTTTAACCTCTTTATCTGTCCCCTAAATCTGACTCTCAGTCCTGAGATGTCTTTACCAGTCCATCTCATATGTGGTTGGGGTCTACCTATGGGACCACCAAGCAGAGAGACCGCCCTGATCCTTCCCCTTTGCTCTATCCCCCTCATCCTCCTTTTACCTCACCAGTACTGTCTGCACCAATGCTGCCTCTCAATGAGGTTGCTCTACTGGATGGGAGAAGGCGCCCCACCTAAGCTATATCCCTTTCTCCTCTTCCAGCATCTATAACTGGAAGATCCAAAACAAATCCTTTTCTGTGTACACTCAGGATTTAATTAGTCTCTTGGAGACTGTTTTTTTACCCACCAACCTACCTGGGTGGATATTCAACAGATCCTATGGCTCTCTTTAATGCGGAAGAGAGGGATCACATCATGCGAGAAACCCATAAGGGGAAGAGCGAGGACTTGGCAGGGACCTCAGTCCATGCCAAATGGAATACTATGGCCCAAGGGAACCACCTGACTGGGATCCAAATTGCGATGAAGGTAAGGAGAGCTTATGTTTCTACCACCAGGCTCTACTGGGAGTCCTCTGTGCAGCTACAAGGAGACCCATAAATTTATCTAAAATTAGTATGGTGACTGAAGGTAAGAATGAGTCTCCAGGAGCTTTCCTAGAAAGGCTAATTGAAGCCTATAAAATGTATAGCCCAATCGACCCTGAGGCACCCAAAAATCAGAAGGCAATGAATCTTGCGTTTGTTAGTAAGCACCAGATATAAGGAGGAAACTTCAGAAAATTTAAGGGTATGAAGGAAAGAATCTGACTGAGTTAGTGGGAATAGCAGAAAAGGTGTTTAACAACAAGGATGCACAAGAGGATGAAAAACAGACCAAAAAAAACTGGTTAAGGTTTTGGCATTACATGAGGCGGGGAAGAAACAGGTTGGGGATGGTAAAAGGAAGGAAAGGCGTAAGCACAGAAGGCAGGCGGGAAGACTTAGATTCAGATCAGTGCACTTAATGTAAGGGAAAAGGACATTGGGTCAGGGAGTGCCCCAAAAGGAAGACAGCAATGCTCGCCACCAGAGACTGAAGCGACCATGGTTTGGAGCCCCTCCCCGGACGTCAGGTAAAAATTGAAGTGGAGGGGAAATCAGTTTATTTTTTGGTGCACACGGGAGCCCAATTTTCATCATTAATTAAACCTATGGGAAAACTATCTGGAGAAGAAGTCTCAGTACAAGGAGCAAATAGCACAGAGATACATAAATGGACAACAGAAAGGACTTTAAATTTGGCCTTGGGAATAGTTAAACATCGATTTTTGGTCCGTCCTAATGCACCATATAACTTGATGGGAAGAAATCTCCTCCATAAGTTAATAGCTGGCATTCAGTTCTCAGAAGGAGACATGACTGTAACCTTGAGACAACCCACTGTACAGGTGCTTATCGCAGCAGTAGATGAATACCTCCTTTTCGAGCCAGTCTCAGATCCAGAGGAGACAAAGGGGCGGAGCCTGCTCAAAATCCTACAAGTCCAGTTTCCCGAGGTCTGGCCAGAAGGGAAGCCCCCTGGCTTGGCCAGGGGACAACCTCCAGTGGTGGTACAATTAAAAGCAATGGCTTCGGCTGTTCACGTTTGGCAGTACCCCCTTCCCCGGGAAGCAAAGAAAGGGATCAGAAAACACATTAACTGCTTCCGCGGAGATGGGATCCTAGTTCTTTGCAAATCTCCATGGAACACACTTGCTGCCCATCAAAAAGGCTGAGACTGGGGAGGACCGACCTGTTCAGGACTTGTAGGAAGTTAATAAATGGGTTGAAGATATCCTCCCAACAGTGCCTAACCCCTATACCCTACTCTCCCTCCTGGGCCCCAAAATAACTCTGTATACTTTCTTAGATCTCAAGCATGCATTTTTCTGTATACCTTTTTTTTTTTTTTTTAAAGAAGCTGGCTTCTGGTACCTCTTCTTTTTTTTTAAGATTTTATTTATTCATTTGACAGAGAGAGCACAAGTAGGCAGAGAGGCAGGCAGAGAGAGAGGAAGGGAAGCAGGCTCCCTGCAGAGCAGAGAGCCCGATGCGGGGCTCGATCCCAGGACCCTGAGATCATGACCCAAGCCGAAGGCAGCGGCTTAATCCACGGAGCCACCCAGGCGCCCCTTCTGTATACCTTTATCAAGGGAATTTCAGCCCCTTTTTGATTTTGAGTGTCTGACCCATGAAAGGAATTCAAGGCCAACTCACATGGACAAGACTTCCCCAAGGATTCAAAAATTCACACACTATTTTTGACGAGGCCCTACATGAGGATTTGCGTGAGTACAGAACCTCTAGGAGTCACTCTGTTACAGTATATTGATGACTTGCTGATAGCCTCTGTGGACTATGAGTCATGCTTGTGGGGTCAAGAGTTCTCTTACAGACTCTGCAGGAAAAAGGGTATTGAGTTTCAGCAAAGAAAACACAGCTCTGTCAGAGCCATCCCACTTATGTAGGCTTTGATACTCACGAGGGAGTGTGTTCACTGTCTGAGTCCAAGAAACAGGTGATCACTCGATACCCCCGCCCCACCACATCCCAACAAGTGAGGTTTCTGTTGCTAAAAGGAAGACTAAAGAATGATTATTAAACAGCCAGAGGCCACGATCGAGATCAACATACAAGAGATCAAGGTACAGAAGACTTCAATGCCATCTAAACGACATCTGCCTTCACTCCTGCCTCCCCATTGCCCTAATTTCAGATCCCGAGACACTGCCATCACTGCCTGCCTATGGGGCCTGCCATCACATCGCCCCTCACCCAAACCCGAGTTTGTGTTTGCAGACTTTTTCCCCCAAAGCCCTGAACGACAGGCCCTCCATCATGGGGCCTCTGTACCCAGAGTACAGGACTCTGCCTGCCCTCCTGAAGGGAAATCTGCCCATCATAGTTGCACAAAACCTCCAGATTCGGAGACACCCGCAAGGTCCCTGAGCCCACCCAATTTTGTTGGCTCCTTCGGACAGAAATGTGCATTCTGACACATGCCAGACACCTAACTCCAGGCAGACACTCAGGTGAATGTCCCTGAGTCAGAATATTGAAACTGACATGCCCCTAGGACCACAACGGATCACTAGATGCATTTCACAGGCATCAGTCCCCAGAGCCAGGTTCTGGAATACCGACATATGATCCAACACTTGTTCCATGAGCCACAAAACAGAACACTCCCTGTTCTCAGAAGGGAACCTGGCTCCTGGGAACTGGCCAACCCTCAGGGGAGGAGAATCCTGCATGGTGTATGAGTCCTCACCACACTCTATGGTCTCCCTGGACACAAACCGGTATTGTGACCCATCAGCATGAGGCTCCCTGTCAACTAGCCCCCTGGATACATCGCCCAGAGCCACCAGATCGAAACTGTCTTGTTCCTGGCCTGGAAGGGTAAGCAGAGCTGGGCTTTCCAGCCATCCATGCGGGGAATTCTGCTCTGACAACTTTCCATACGGGGGACCCTGGTTCCATCCAAACAAACTCCCCATGTCCCGCAGAAGGAAAGCTTACTGTTGGGAGCAGCTCAGAAGCCCCAGCCTGGGAAAACCTCCATGGCCTCATGAGGCCACCCCTCCATTCATTTGGCATCATGGGCACAAACTCCAGCGTGAGAAACAACACTCGCCCTGACTCTGGTGCTGGAGATCTCGAGTCCGATGCTGCACATTGGAACTGACATATGCTCGGCAATGAACTAAATGAGTGCTAGCGCATTCAGACTTCCGTCCTCACCCTCCTGGCTCACAAGCCCTCCAGACTGGGAAGTCTGGAGCCACAATGAAGCCTTCTGCCTGCCCTCCAAAAGAAGAGGGGACATATGGGTCTGCCCAGAATCCTTATGTCAGGATCACCCTGCACGGCCCTGAATGGAAACCCAATATCCAGGCCACAATGTGAACTAATGCTCAGTCTGACACAGCCTAAGTCCCGACCTCCATTCAGCCCCCCATGTAATGGGCACCATCCCCTGCATGTGGGACCGGCCATGGCCCAAGCCTCTCATCTCTACCCAACCTGGGTGTTCAGGCTTCTGTGCCCAGATGATAACTCAAATCCTGAACTATGGGAGAACCTCAAGCACAAAAGAGAACTCCCTCTTCCCCATGGCTAGAAAATTTTGCTGTGGGGATGGAGGTCAAACCCTCAGAGTAGGAGCCAGCTGCACGGCCCATGAGACCTCACCTACCCAGGAGGTCCGCCCTGGGAACAAACAGGAATTGTCACAGTAACCTGAGACTGCTTTCAAACAAGCCCCCTCACTAGCTAGACCAGGAGCCCGCATATCGATCCTGCCATGCCCCTGGGGCCACATCCTCACCCTTGGTCGTGTTCTCCAGGCACCAGGACCCAGAAGCAGACTCTGGAATCCCTGTTATGGCTGACCCCTGAGACAGAAAACAGCTCTCTTCCCTTCATCCAGAAAGACACCAAAACCTTGGGAGTGTGCAAGATCCCCACAAAGGCAGAATCTTCCATGGACCCATGAAGCCACCCCACAATTCCGTGGCCAATGGAGACACAGAACCCAGACAAAAAAGCATGGGGTCCCTCCTCCCCGGCGCCCTAATTTCAGATCCGAGGCACTGCCCTCATGGTCTGCAGATCCAGTCTGCCAACACCTTACCCCTCCCCCTAACCCGAGTTTGTGTTTAGAGACTTTTGTCTCCACAGCCCTGGCCCACGTGTCCTACACGATGTGGCCTCCAGAGCCACAGCGCAGGAATCTACCTGCCCTCCCGAAGGAAACTCTGCCTGTCACAGTTGTACAAAACCTCCAGATTAGGAGACACCTGCAATGCCCCTTAGCCCATCCAATTCCGTTGGCAGCTCTGGACAGAAACTTGCATTCTGACACATGCCAGACACCTACCTCCAGGCAGACAATCAGGTCAATGGCGCTGAATCAGAAGATGATACTGACATGCCCCTAGGACATCAACGGAACCCTAGCTCAGGTTTGCAGGCATCTGTCCCCAGAGGCAGGTTCGGGAATACCTACATATGAACTAACGCTTGGTCCCTGAGCCACAAATGAGAACACTTCCTGTCAACAGAAGGTAGCATGGCTCTTGTGAGATGTGTCCACTTTCAGGGGAGGAGAATCCTGCATGGCGCCTGAGTACCCACCACGTTCTAAGGTATCCCTGGACACAAGCCAGCATTGTTACCCATCAGCATGAGGATCCCTGTAACTCTGCCCCCATGGGGTATTGCCCCAGAGCCACCTGGTCGAAACTACCTTGTTCCTGGGCTGAAAGGATAAGCTGAGCTGGGCTTCCATGACATCTATGTGGTGTGCTCTGCTACCATGCCTTTCCATATGGGGTACCCTGGAGCCATCAAAACGGACTCCCCTTGTCCCGCAGAAAGAAAGCATGGTGTTCAGAGCTACTCACAAACCCAGCCTTTGAAAACATCCATGGCCTCCTGAGGCCACCCCTCCATTCATCAGGCATCAAGAACACAAACTCCAACATGAGCGACCATCTGACACTCTCCCTGACTAGGGTGCTGGAGATCTCGAGTTAGACGCTCAACATTGGACCTCCATTTGCTTGGTACTGAACTGAACTGGCGACTGTGCATTCAGATTTCCGTCCAAAGCCTTCTGGTCGGCAAGATCTCCAGGTTGGGAATTCTGCAGCCAAAACAGAGACTTCTGCCTGCCCTCCAAAGAGAAGAAGGTCCCTAGGGGTCTACCCAGAATCCCTACGTGAAGATCAACCTGCACAGACCTCGATGTCGCCCCAATATCCTAGGCCGCCCTGTGCACTAATGCTCTGTCTGACACAGCCTGAGCCCTGACGTCACAACAGCCCCCCAGGTAGTGGGATCCATATCCTGTAGGTGGGACCTGCCATGGCCAGAGACTGTCATCTCTACCTAACCTGGGTATTCAGGTGTCTGTGTACAGATCATAGCTCCAATTCTGGCCTATGGGGGAACATCAAGCATAAAAGAGCACTCCTCCTTCCCCACGACAGGAAAAGCTTGCTGTGGGTATGTTGTCCTAACCCTCAGAGTAGGATCCAGCTGCACGCCCATGAGACCACGCACACCCAGGAGGGAGGCCTGGCCACAAACAGGCATTGTGACCCTCAGCCTGAGCCCTCATTCAAAACAGCTCCCTCGCTAGCTAAAGCAGGAGCTGGAAAATAGGGCCTGACATGTCCCTAGGCCCAAATCCTCACCCTCAGTCGGGATCTCAGGTACCCGAACCCAGGAGCCGACTCTGGAATCCCTGCTATGGCCGGACCCTGGAGATGGAAAAATGCACTCTTCCATTCCCCGCAAAAGACACCAAACACTTGGGATCCAGGCAGAATCCCCACAGAGGCAGAAGCTACCATGGTCCCATGAGGCTACTGCTACATTCCGTGGAACAACCGAGACACACAAACCAGAGAGAAAAACCTGTGCTCCCGCCTCCTCGTCACCCTCATTTCATATCTGGCAGAACTGCCCTCATGGTCTGCAGGTCGGGCCTGCCATCCCCTCACCCGAAACCTATCCTGAGAGTGTGCTTGCAGATTTTGTCACCAAAGCCCTGGCTGACAGCCCTTCCAGTATGGGGCCAATGTAGCCACAGCGAAGGACTCTGCATGTCACCCGAAGGAAACTATGCCCGTCACATTAACACAAAGCCACCAGATTAGTGGACACCTGTAATGCCCCAGATCCCACCCCAAATTCATTGGCAGCCTTGGAAAAAAGGCACATTCTGACACATGCCAGACACCTACCTCCAGGCAGACACCGAGGTCAATGGCCCTGAGTCAGAAGATGGAACCTGACTTACCCCAGGACCTCAACGAAACCCTAGCTTAGGCTTGCAGATATCTGTCTCCAGAGTCAAGCTCTGGAAACCTGCATATATTCTAACACATGATCCCAGAGACAAAAAACTGAAAACCTCCTGTCCCCAGAAGGCAACCGGGTTGTTGGGAGCTGCGTCCAACCCTCAGGGGAGGAGAATCCTGCATGGCGCCTGAGCCCCCACCACATTCTAAGGTCTCCCTGGACACAAGCCAGCATTGGGCCCCATCAGAATGCTTCCTATCACCTCAGCCCCATGGGCACTTTGCCCCAGAGCCACCAGATCAATACAGACTTGTACCTGGGCTGGAATGGTAAGCGGTGCTGGGCTTTACAAGCATCCATGCGGTGACTTCTGCTATAACATCTTTCTATAAGGGGGACCCTGATGCCATCCAAATGGACTCCCCCTGTCCTGAAGAAGGCTAGCTTGCTGTTCGGAGCAGCAAAAAAGCCCCAGGATGGGAAGAACTCCATGGCCTCATGAGGCCACCCATCCACTCGTCGGCCATCATGAACACAAACTCCAGCATGAGCCACTATCTGACACATACCCTGACTCAGGTGCTGGAGATATCTAGTCGGACGCTGCACATTGTAAATGCCATGTGCTCGGCACTGAACAGAACCGGCACCTGTGCATTCAGAATTCCGTCCTCATCCTTTTGGACCACAAGGCTTCCAGATTGTTCATTTGGGAGCCACAATGCAGTCTTCTGCCTGCCCTCCAGAAAGAAGAAGTGCCTTAGGTGTCTTCCCAGAATCCCCACGTGAGGATAACCCTGCTGGATCCTCGAAGGCACCCCAATGTCCTAGGCCACCCTGTGCACTAATGCTCAGTCTGACACAGCCTGAGCCCCGACCTCCCATCAGCCCCCAAGGTAGCGGGCCCCATATGCTGCAGGTGGGTCATGCCAAGGCAAGAGACTGTCATCTCTACCCAACCTGGGTATTCAGGGGTCTGTGCCCAGACCATAGCTCACATCCCGGCCTATGGGGGAACCTCTAGCATCAAAGAACACTCCTCCTTCCCCACGACGGTAAAAGCTTGCTGTTGGGATGGGGGTCTAACCATAAGAGTGGGATCAATCTGCATGGCCCATTAGACCATGCCCACCCAGGAGGGCTGCCTTGGCAAACACAGGCATTGGGTGCCTCAGCTTGAGCCCACTTTCAAAAAAACCCTCTCGATAGCTGGACCAGGAGCTAACATATTGGGCGTGACATGACCCTAGGACCTAATCCTCATGCTCGGTCCGTTTCTCCAGGCAACCAGACCCCAAAACTGACTCTGGAATCCCTGCTATGGTGGGACCCCTGAGATGGGAAACAGTACTCTTTCCTTCTCCCTGAAAGACACCAAACCGTTGGGAGCCAGGCAGATTATTCATAGAGGCACAATCTCCCATGGCCCCATGAGACTACCGCTACATTCCGTGGCCAAACGAGACACACAACCCAGACAGAAAAGCCTGAGCAACTACCTCCCTATCGCCCTCATTTCAGATCCCGTGGCACTGCCCTTACGGTCCCCAGATCGGGCCATCATCTCGCCGCTAGCCCAATACCAAGTTTGTGTTTGCAGACTTTTGTCCCCAAAGCCCTGGCCGACAGACCCACCAAGATGTTGCCTCTGGAGCTGCAGCACAGGACTCTGCCTGCCCACACAAAGGAAACTCTGCCAGTCATACTTGCCCAAACCCTCCAGATTGGGAGACAACTGCAATGCCCCTGATCCCACCCAAATTCGTTGGCCACCTTGGAACAAAGGCACATTCAGACATATGCCAGACACCTACCTCCAGGCAGACACCAGGTCAATGGCCCTGAGTCAGATGATGGAACCTGACATACCCCGAGGACCTCAATGGAACCGGAGCGAAGGAATGCAGGCATCTCTCTCCAGAGGCAAACTCTGGAATACCTACATATGGTCCAACACTTGATCCCTGAGCCACAAAACAAAACACTTCCTGTAACCTGAAGGCAACCTGGCTCTTGAGAGCTTTGTTCAACCCTCAGGGGAGGGGAATCCTGCATGGCGCCCGAGTCCCCACCACATTCTAAGGTCTCCCTGGACACAAGCCAGCATTGTGACCCATCAGAATGAGACTCCCTGTCACATCAGCACCCTGGGCACTTTTTTGCACGGCCACCAGATCCAAATGGCCTTATTCCTGGGCTGGAAAGCTCAGCAGAGATGGGCTTTCCAGGCATCCATTTGGTGACTTCTGCTACGACGTCTTTCCTGATGAGGGACCTTGCTGCCATCCAAACGGACTCCCCATGCCCCGCAGAAGGAAAGCTTGAGATTCGAAGCAGCAAACAAACCCTAGTCTGGGAAGACCTCCATAGCCTCATGAGGCCACCCCTCCACTCATCAGCCATTGACACAAACACCAGCATGACCGACCATCTGACACGTGCCCTGACTCAGGTGTTGGAGATCATGAGTCAGACGCTGCACATTGGAAATGCCATATGCTGGGCACTGAACTGAACCGGCGCTTGTGCATTCAGAATTCAGTCCTCACCCTCCTGGCATCCAGCCCTCCTGATTGTTCATTTGGGAACCACAATGCATTCTTCTGCTTGCCCTCCAGAAAGAACAAGGGCCCTAGGGGTCTGCTCAGAATCCCCACTTGTGGATCAAACAACACTGACCTCGACAGACTCTCAATGTCTTAGCTGCCCTGTGCACTAATGCTCTGTCTGACACAGCCTAAGCCCCAAACTCCCATCAGCCCCCCAGGTAGTCGGCCTCATATCCTGCAGGTGGGAACTGCCAAGGCCAGATACTTCATCTCTAACCAACCTGGGTATTCAGGCGTCTGTGCCCAGACGATAGCTCAAATCCCGCAATATGAGGGAACCTCAAGCATCAAAGTGCACTCCTCCTTCTAAATGACGGGAAAAGCTTGCTATGGGGATGGGGGTCTAACCCTCGGAGTGGGAGCCAGCTGCATGTCCCATGACAGCACACCACCCAGGAGGGCTTCCCTGGACACAAACAGGCATTGTGAACCTCAGCTTGAGCCCGCTTTCAAACCAGCCCCCTCGCTAGTTGGACCAGGAGCATGCATATTGGGCATGACATGCCCCTAGGCCCTAATCCTCACCCTCCGTCTGGTTCTTCAGACGCTAGGACCCAGATGCAGACTCTGGAATCCCTGCTATGGCTTGAACCCTGAGACGGAAAACAGCACTGTTTTCTTCCCCCCAAAAGACACCAAAGCCTTGGGAGCTGGGGAGAATCCTCACAGAGGCAGAATCTCCCATGGCCACATGAGGCTACCACTACATACCGTGGCCAACTGAGGCACACAACCCAGACAAAAAAGCCTGTGATCCCACCTCTCTGTCGACCTCATTTCAGATCCCACTGCACTGCCCTCACAGTCTGCAGATCGGGCCTGCCATCACCTCGCCGCTATCCGTATCCCGAGATTGTGTTTGCAGAATTTTGTCCCCAAAGACCTGGCGGACAGGCCCACCAGTATGTTGCCTCTGGAGACACAGCACAGGACTCAGTCTGCCCACCCAAAGTAAACTCTGCCCGTCACATTTTCCCAAACACTCCAGATTGGGAGACAACATCAATGCCGCCGAGCCCACCCCAAATTCGTTGGAGCCTTAGAAAAAAAAGCACTCGGACACATGCGAGACACCTACCCCCAGGCAGACACCCAAGTCTATGGCTCTGAGTCAGAAGATGGAACCTGACATAACCCTAGGACCTCAATGGAACCCAAGCTTAGTTTTGCAGGTATATGCATCTAGAGGCAAACCCTGGATAACCTACATATGGTCCAACACTTGATCCATAAGCCACAAAACAGAACACCTCCTGTCCCCAGAAGGCAACCTGGCTATTGGGAGCTGCGTCCAACCCTCAGGGTAGGAGAATCCTGCATGGCGCCTCAGCCCCCCGCCACATTCTATGGTCTCCTAGGACAGTAGCCAACATTGTGATTCATCAAAATGAAGATCTCTGTCACCACAGCCCCCTGGGCACTTTGCCCCAGAGCCCCCAGATCAAAACAGCCTTGTTCCTTGGCTGGAAGCATAAGCAGAGCTGGGCTTTCCAGCCATCCATGCGGGGAATTCTGCTCTGACATCTTTCCATACGGGGGACCCTGGTGCCATCCAAACAAACTCCCCATGTCCCACAGAAGGAAAGCTTGCTGTTCAGAGCAGCACCCAAGCCCCAGCATGGGAAGACCTCCATGGCCTCATGAGTCCATCCCTCTACTAGTTGGTCATCATGGACACAAACTCCAGGCTGAGTGATTATCTGACATGTGCCTGACTCAGGTGCTGGAGATCTGAAGTCAGACGCTGCACATTGGAAATACCATGTGCTCGGCACTGAACTGAACCGGCAATTGTGCATTCAGAATTCCGTCCTCAACCTCCTGGCCCACTAATCGGGAGGCACAACGCTATCTTCTTGCCCTACAGAAAGAAGAAGGGCCCTAGGGGTCTGCCCAGAATCTGCACGTGAGGTTCAAACAGCAGGAACCACGAAGGCACCCCAAGTCCTACACTGCCCTTTGCACTAATGCTCTGTCTGACACAGCCTGAGCCCCGAACTCCCAATAGCCTCCCAGGTAGCGTTCCCCATATCCTACAAATGGGACACCCCAAGGACAGAGATTGTCATCTCTACCCAACCAGGGTTATCAGGCGTCTGTGCCCAGACCATAGCTCAAATTCCGACCTATGGGGGAACCTCAAGTATCAAAGAGCACTCCTCTTTCCCCTCGACAGGCAAAGCTTGCTGTGGGAATATGAGTCTAACCTTCACAGTGGTAGGCAACGGCATGGCCCATGAGACAACGCCCACCCAGGCAGGCTGTCCTGGCCACAACAGACATTATGACCCTCAGCCTGAGCCCGATTTCAAAACAGCCCCCTCCCTAGCTGAACCATAAGCCCACATATCAAGCCTGACATGCCCATCCGCCCAAATCCTCACCATCGGTCGTGTTCTCGAGGCAACCAGACCCCAAAGCTGACTCTGGAATCCCTGCTATGTCGGGAACCCTGAGATGGAAAACAGCACTCTTCACTTCTCCCCGAAGTACACCAAACCCTTGGGATCCAGGCAGAATCCTCACAGAGGCAGAATCCCCCATGGCCCCATGAGGCTATCGCTACATTCCAAGGCCAACTGAGACACACAATGCAAACAGAAAAGCCGTATCACCCGCCTCCCCATCACCCTCATTTCACATCCTGTGGCACTACCCTCAAGGTCCGCAGATCAGGCCTGCCATCACCTCGCCCCTAACCCTATTCCGAGTTTGTGTTTGCAGACTTTTGTGCCCAAAGCCCTGGCCCACAGACCCTCCATAATAGGGCCTCTGGAGCCACAGTGCAGATGTTCCCTGATTCTTTAGTTTCATATACCACCGAGTGCTCATCAATAGCATATATGCCACACCACCTCCATATCATGAACAAGTTCCCTCATTCCTGGCATGTCTCATCCTTCTGTAACCCTCAGCTTGGTTCCCAGAGTCCTGAGTCTCTCAGTCTCTCCTGGTTTGTCTCCCTGTCTGACATCTTCTCTTTCCGTTTTCCCTTACTTCTGCTAATTTCCATGGTATTCCTCATGGGCCACATATGAGTGACACCATATGATATTTCCCTTGGACTCCTTCCGATTTCACTGAGAATAACCCAGCCCTGTGTCACCCATGTCAAGGCGAGTATCAGGGATTCATCCCGCTCAATGTCATAGGTATCATCTGTGACCTGGGTGGACCACACCTTCTTTATCCGATTGAATGGCATCTCAGCTCCTTCCACAGTTCGGTTAGAGTGGGCATTGCAGGCGATTGATTTAGGCAGTTGTGTTTCCTCTGAATTAAGGGATTTGGTCATCATGGTGCTCTCCAAGACCTCAGCATGTAACGTTAACTGATGATGACACGTGTGCTGTCCAGGGCTCTTCCTTCAGGCGTAGCGATCATGAAGAATGTCACTCTCCTTGAAGTCTTTGCAAAGGTGTTTCAGGTAAACTCAGGTAGACAGAGCCCTCCTCCCTTAGGACTGGTGTTTCAGAATACTAGGAGATCAGGACACGGACAGCACAATGCATCCATACCCTACCACGTTTCCTTGAAACGTGACTTTCCTTCCCTTATTCCTTCCCTTCTCATTCATGCTGACCTAGCACCAAGGGAAGACCCCTCTTCCTAGAACAAATTGGGCAAAGAACCTACGAAAGGACGCTCTCACCCATAGGATGTCAAACCTCCCAGAGATCTCATGATACCCAAGAGGTCTCTGTGCTGTTTGAGATCTCCAGATGTTCCAGTGGAAATAGGAACACCTGGCTCATCTGGAGAAATGTTGGCCGAAAGGATGGTACACCGAATGTCATGTTCTTTTCTCTTTGTATACAAAGGTGAAGTGGGAAAGAAACCGCAGAGACCACCTGAGTTCATGAGTAGGCAAGCAGGGTTTTTTTTTTTTTTGTCTTTCCAGGGCTTCCTAAATAAAACCATAGGACTCATAGCTCATGATAGAGGGATTGCTGCTTCAGTGAAGTCAGCTTCTGTGACACCACAAAGTTTTGAGCTCCTAGCAACCACTCCTCCCCAAACCATGTCTAATCGCTCCACATGGCTTTAGTAGTCATAGGTCAGCTAGGAGGTGCCAAAGCCCTCCCAAACCGTTGGAGAGGCCTGGGTATTTCACCAAGACAGTTTGTGAAGCGAGTCGGTGTCATGTTCTCCATGGACGAATTTATAGTCTTTGGCCAGGACTGTCACCTCCAGCCCTCTGCACTCCTGAGAAAGGCAAAGATTCACAATCTCATCTTACCCCCGAAAATTCAAGAAATGCTCAGATCTACAACCAAGCCTTAGGCCAGGAACTCCACGCTCCGCACATGTGCATGGTACTCCGACCCAATCAGAACCCTGTGACCAGGAAAAGGGCCACTCAAGAAAAGTCCCCATTGAACACCCGCAACCATGACAGAGACATGTCTGTAGTCTACAACAGTGAGGACACGAGTTCCTCTAGCATCTCCAGTAACCATACCAAGAAGGCCTCCCCATCTTCCAAGCTGACCAAGCACCAAAGGTAGACCCTACACCCTAGAACCTTAGGCCCAGGACAGACTCGTCAGTTTGGAGCCAACAGGAGCAAGCATGGAGTCTGGTGGAGGAGACCCATTGCCCATGTGAAGCCATTGGAAAGGCTTCCATGCCAGGTTAAGGAAGACAACATGTATCTACAAAAGTACACCTTGAAGAGGATTCGACAGCCTAAGATCCCTAAGCATTCCCGCAGGGTGGCACAGCTTCCTTCTGTGGAACTAAATGGAGATGTTGCAGCATAAGGCTGCCCTAAGCCTCCCATTTTCATTCCGTAATGGTTTTCATGGGATAAACAAACAGTGCCTGTTGCGGATGATGGGCATGTTCAAAAGGAGCCAGGTGAGGAGGAACAATGGGAGAACAAGGGGCCATTGCAGCAGGACAGAGAGCGGATGCTCCATGCAGGTGGGGAGATGCAGGAAGACGAAAAAAGGATAAAAACTAAGGGAACTCAAGCCAAGGTCTGGCATTTTAGGATGGTGGGAAGTGCTCTGGACCTGGATTCGTTCCACAGGGGCATAGGTCCAAATTGAATAAAGCATGCTCTGGCCCCATCAATACTTATCTACTGTTTCTTGTTGTTGTTGCTATTTTCAACGATGTGCTTGCATGTATGGGACAGAGAGAAACAGCGAGAATATAATCTGTGAGGGAGTTGGAAAGGGAGAAGCAGACTTGCCTCTGAGTGGGGAACCTGAGGTGGGAGATATTCCAATGAGGCTGGGAGAAGGAGGCTCTTATCCTTCTGGGGTAAGTAGCTGAAGGCCGCTTCCGAACTGATGGAGACACACCTGGACACAATCTTTCTCTTCGTAACACCTCATTTTTCTAGATGAGAACTCCTGCTCTGTTATTGTTTAGAATTGCAGAGGATAGGGTTTTGGCTTGGGCTGCTGTGGCTTGCTCTATACAAAGTGCTACTAGTGCTGGCATAGCTGGTCACCTTGAAGTAAGGCATTTGGCTTTAGGAACACTCTTCTCCCGAGCATATTTGGGTGAAGAGAATACCTCCATTGCTAGATTTGGAAAGGTGAATGACACTATGTCTTGTGTTGATCTGCTACTGTGGATGGGGAAGGGAGTCCTCTGTGCCTCGGAATCTGGATCTGTGTTTCTGCCCACAGATGAGGGATGTTTGCAGCTCTGATTTCTCCAAGAAATGTTAGGCCCATTATTTTCACTCTCTTCTAGGTCTCCTACAATAAGCACCCATTGATATTCATTGCAGTTACAGATTTCCCTATGCCCATTATCATGTTCCATCCTTCTTCCTTCTCTCTTTTGCTTCGCTTCTTTTTTCCCAGTACTTGTATTCCAGGTACCTCATTAGATCCTCAGGTTCTGCCAGCTTCCTGAACTTTGCATCCAGCCTGCTAACAAATCTTTTCATAAGGGCCTCTTCATTTTATTTATTTTTTTACCACCTTTATCTCTATGGTCTGAGACTCCCTGATTCCATCTATGTTTTTCTGATCCAGAGCGAGTGTCCTGGCTGCTGCTGAAATCCTCCACCTGGCATGTGACATGTACAGATTTCACTTTGATTTCTTGGCCATGAGCAGTTCCTGTTCTTTTGCCTGGGCATCAGTTGATTCTTCCACCATTGTATTAGTTCAGGTCTCTGTATTTTTCTCTGTATTTGAAAAGCGCCTTCTGTTTTCTACCCTGAGAGTAATTCCTTTAGGATGAAGATGTCATGGAATGTCACTGGCTGACCCTTGATGGATTCTCCGGTATATGTGTCATGGCCACTGGGTTGGGGCATGGCTGTCCACTCTCTTCTGGGCCAGTCCTTTGCAGAGGCACTCGTTGCCTGCCATTAGGAGTGTTTGTTGTCTGGACCAAATATGGTGGTTTTATCTTGGTCGGCTCTGGTGTGCCTATGAAAGGAGACTTTCAACCCACTCAACATTACTAAGGGCTGCTGAATGTTGTGGTCAAGAGAGAGGATCTGGGCAGGGCTTTCTTCTAGTCTCCAATGGAGGGTCTTTTCTCCTGGTACTAAGCAACGTGTCCTAGGAAGGTAGTCCCAACAGGATTCCAGGGTTGGGACTACGTGATTGCAAGTTAGGCAGCTAATGTCCACATGGTCCTGTCGGTGGCCACTAACTCAGACTTTATGCTGACGGTTGTAGAACCCCAAGATTCTTCTGCCCCCATCGAGGCATCTCCACGAACAGTGCCTATCAAGGATGCACAGCAAGGAACAATAATCAAATAAGTATTGTTTCTGATCATGGTTTCTAGGCTGTCTGCACCCTGTTGCTTGTTGGTGTGCTCTGCAGGAGAAACATAGTGTTCTCTGGAGTCTATGTCTCTCTAGCATGCTTATCTGAGATACAGAGCCTCAAGACCCTTTGGTTGCAAGTAATTGTGCCATTCAGACCGTCTCCATTTCTATGCCAACAGATAGGGGTTAGCATTCAACTTGAGGGTTCCCAGGGTGCTCCTCTCTCCTGGGCCTTTGTTTTTGACCATGGCTCCCTGCCCTCTGAAGCACCAACTGTCCATTTCTTCCCGAAGACATGTCTACACCCTTCTCCCAAGTCTCTGCGACTTCTCTCTTTTGCCGTTGAGTTTTATTTCAAGGCTTTAGGGTCATTGACGTCATGGTTCCATTGATGTGGTCATATTCCTGTTGTGCTGATGGCTGAAGACAAGCCTCGAGCTCCCATGATATTTCTGCAATCTCCCTGTCCTCCCAATGCACCACAGACTCTTACTCAGCCATAAGCAAAATGGAATCTTGAAACTTGCACATGCGTCAGAAATGTGGCGATCATTGGGCTGTGGCCCATCTGTCAGTCACAGAAAGACAAATAACATACGATTTCACTCACTCATGGAAGGAAAGGAACATGTGAAAAAGCAAGAAAAAATGGACACACAATGAGACTCTAACCGGGCACACAAAATTTGGTGTTTCTTCCATGTCAGGTTAGGGAGAGTCTGTGTTTCAAAAAGAGAGTTGAATGGGACATTCATTGCAGAAAGTGTGGCCAAACGAGATGGAACATGAGTTTCAATATTTTTGAAGGTGAATTGTGATCCAAACAATAGTGGCTTCATATATCTTAAAATATCATTCTAAGCGTTTTGTGAAACACATCCTCCCTCCCATATCCACCCCCCCACACACACACTAAGTCCCACAGAACTTAGGGAGCAAGTGAGGAGTAGCACTCATGGAAACAAACCTCAGAGAAAATACCTTAAGGAAAAAAAGTATTAATGTCAGAAACCGACAAAACTAGAAAAGTTAACTTCTTACGTATCAAGAATTTATTAAAGCATTCAGGACTAAACTCTCCTAAACAACCTAACCTAAAAGCCCCCTAAACACAAGTATGCCAGCAAATCCAATACCTGAGAGAAAAGGATAAATTCCAAGACACATTCCCACTACCAAGACTAGGTCATGAACATATACATCTGACATCTCAGGTAATGACAAACGTGTTTGAGTATTCCACAAACACCTCCCAATACCCCAAAATCCAGGTCAAACCAGTTTGCTGGTAAACACTCCAAGACATTTAATGAAGGCAATGCCGGTTCTTCTCATCTATTCCCGAAGTGTAGGAAGAGGGAAGAATCTAATTTGCAATTTCCAAAGACCCAGTTCAGATAAGGACCTCATAGGAAACCAATTGCATACCATTTTTTTATCAGGAAGATAATAAACTAAACTTCATTTCTTGCCTATTTCTTTCTTCATCTACATGGGAAATGCCCTGTTTTTCTTTCTTTTCAATACTTTTTCTTTGCTTCGGGAAGCCAGTCTTTCATTCCTCATACTTTTGTGAGATAGTGTTACCTGATTCGTTAGTTGCATATACCAGTGAGTGCTCATCAACAGCATATATTCCACACCTCCTCGATACCATGAACCAGTAAACTCATTCCTGGCACGGCTCGTCCTTCTGTAACCCTCAGCTTGGTTCTCGGAGTCCTGAGTCTCTCCTGGTTTGTTTCCCTATCTGACTTCTCTTTCCGTTTTCTCATGCTTTTAATCATGTCCATGGTTCTCCTCTTGGGCCACATATGAGTGACGCCATATGATATTTCCCTTGGACTCCTTCCGATTTCATTGACAATAACCCAGCCCTGTGTCACTCATGTCAAGGGGAGTATTGGGGCTTCAGCGCATTATTCTGCCTGCCTACCCAAAGAAAACTCTGCCTGTCACATTTGCACAAAACCTCCAGATTGGGAGACACCTGCAATGCCCCGGAGACCACTCCAAATTCGTTGGCCATCTTGGAAAATAGGCGCATTCGCACACATGCCAGACACCTACCTTGAGGAAGACACCCAGGTAGATGGCCCTGAGTCAGATGATGGAACCTGACATACCCCTAGGACCCCAACAGAACCCTAGCTTACATATGCAGCCATCTGCCTCCAGAGGCAAACTCTGGAATACCTACATATGTTCCAACACTTGATCCCTCAGTCACAAAACAGAACACTTCCTGTATTGAGAAGGCCATCTGACTCTTTGGAGCTGCGTCCAAACCTCAGGGGAGGAGAATCTTGTATGGCACCTGAGCCTCTGTCACATTCTAATGTCTCCCTGGACACAAGCCAGCATTGTGACCCATCAGAATGAGGCTCCCTGTTACCTCAGTCCCCTGGGCACTTTGCATCAGAGCCACCAGATCAAAAAGACCTTGTTCCAGGGCTGGAAGTCTAATCAGAGCTGGACTTTCCAGACATCCATGGGTGACTTCTTAAATGACGTCATTCCATACAGGGGACCTGGTATCATCAAAACCGACTCCCCTGTCCCCCAGAAGGAGAGGTTGCTGTTCGGAGCAGCTCACAATCCCCAGTCTGTGAAGACATCCATGGCTTCATGAGGCCACTACTGCACTGGTCAACCATCATGGACATAAACTCCAACGTGAGTGACCATCTGACACGTGCCCTGACTCAAGTGCTGGAGATCTCGAGACAGACGCTACACATTGGAAATGCCATGTGCTCGGCATTGAACGGAACTGGCGCTTGTGCATTCAGAATTCCGTCCTCTCCCTCCTGGCCCACCAGCCTAACAATTGTTCATTCAGGATCCACAACACAACTTCTGCCTCCCCATGGCCCTAATATCAGATCCTGAGACACAGGCACCATGGTCGGCAGAAAGGGCCTCCCATCACCTCACCCCTAACCCTATTCCGAGTTTGTGTTTGCAGATCTTGGTCCCCAAAGCCCTGGCCAACTGGCCTCCCAGGATGTGGCCTCTGGAGCCAAAGTTCAGGACTCTGACTGCCCACCTGAAGAATGCTCTGCCCGTCCACATTTGCACAAACCCTCCATATTGGGAGACACCTGCAATACCCCTGTGCCCACCCCAAATTGTTTGGCGGCCTTTGAAAAAACCTGAATTCAGACACAGGGCAGAAATCTACCTCAAGTCAGATACCCAGGTCAATGACCCTGTGTCAGAAGATCGAACCTGAAATAACCCAAGGACCTCAACAGAACCCTAGGTTTGCAGGCATCTGTCTCCAGGGATAAACTCTGGAATACCTACATATGGTCCAACACTTGATTCCTGAGCTACAAAACAGAACACATCCTGTCCCCAGAAGCCATCCTTGCTCTAGGGAGCTGCGTGCAACCCTTAGAGGAGGAGAATCCTGCAAGGCTCCTGAGCCCCCGCCACATTCCAAGGTCTCCCTGGACACAAGCCCGCATTGTGACCCATCAGAATGAGGCTCCCTGTCACCTCAGCCACCTTGGGCCTTTGCCCCAGACCCACCAGAACAAAACAGTATTGTTCATGGGCTGGAGTGGTAAACAGATCTGGGCTTTCCAGGCATCCATGCGGTGATTTCTGCCAAGACGACTTTCCATACGGGGGACTCTGGTGCCATCTAAACGGAGTCCCCCTGTCTCGCAGAAGGAAAGCTTGCTGTTCAGACCAGCTCACAAGCCCCAGACTTGGAAGACCTCCATGACCTCATGAGGCCACACCTCCATTCGTCGGCCAACATGGACACAAACTGCAGCGTGAGCCAACATCTGACACATGCCTTCACTCAGGTGTTACAGATCTCGAGTCAGTCGCTCCACAGGGGAATGCCATGTCCTCGACACTGAAAGGAAACAGCACTTGTGCATTCAGAATCCAGTCCTCAAACTCCTGGGCTGCAAGTCTTCCAGATTGTTCATTCCAGAGACCTAACGAAGTCTTCTGTCTGTCCTCCAGAAAGAAGAAGGGCCCTAGGGGTCTGCCTAGAATCCCTATGTGAGGATCAGCCTGCAGGACCTGGACGGCACCCCAGAATCCAAGGCCGCCCTGTGCACTAATGCTCTGTCTGACACAGCCTGAGCCCCGACCTCCCATCAGACCCCTATGTAGCGGGCCCCATATTCTGCAGGTGGGACCTGCTATGGCCAGAGACTGTCACCTCTACCCAACCTGGGTATTCAGGCATCTCTGCCCAGACCAGAGCTCAAATCCCAGCCTATGGGGTAACCTCAAGCATCAAAGAGCACTCCTCCTTGCCCACGATGGGAAAAGCTTGCTGTGGGGATGGGGTCTAACCCTGAGAGTGGGAGCCAGATGCATATACTATGAGACCACGCCCACACAGTAGGGCTGTTCTGGCCACAAACAGGCATTGTGACCCTCAGCCTGAGCCTGGTTTCAAACCAGCCCCCTTGCTAGCTGGACAAGCAGCGCACATATTGAGTCTTACATGTCCCTAGGCCCCAATCAGCAACCTCGGTCGTGTTCTCCAGGCGCCCGGATCCAGAATTCATCTCTGGAATCCCTGTTTGGTGGGACCACTGAGATGGAAAACAGCACTGTTTTCTTCCCTCCAAAAGACACCAAACCCTTGGGAGCTGGGAAGAATCCTCACAAAGGTAGAATCTCCCATGTCCCCATGGGGATACCGCTACATTCCACAGCCAAGCAAGACAAACAACCCAGACAGAAAAGCCTGCACTACTGTCTCCCTGTCACCCTCATTTCAGATGCCGCAGCACTGCCCTCAGGTCCGCAGATCAGGCCGCCCATCACCTCGCCCAGAACCCTATGCCGAGTTTGTGTTTGCAGACTTTTATCCCCAAAGCCCTGCCTGACAGGCTCCAGGATAGGCCCTCTGAAGCCACAGCACAGAACCCTAACTGCCCACCCTAAGGAATCTCTGCCCATCCACATTTACACAAACCCTCCAGATTGGGTGACACTTGCAATGCCTCTGAGCAAACCCCAAATTCCTTGGCCGCCTTGGAAAAAAGCCACATTCAGAAACATGCCAGACACCTACTTCCAGGCAGACACCCAAGGCCATGGCCCTGAGTCAGAATATGGAACCTGAAATATCCCTAGGACCTGAACGTAACCCTAGCATAGTTTTGCACACATCTACCTCCAGAGACAAACTCTGGAATACATACATATGGTCCAACACTTGATCCTTGAGCCACAAAACAGAACACCTCCTGTCCCCAGAGAGCAATCTGGCTCTTGGGAGTTGCATCCAACCCTCAGGGGAGGAGAATCCTGCATGGCACCTAGCCCCCGCCACATTCTAAGGTCTTCCTGGACATAAGCCAGCACTGTGACATATCAGAATGAGGCTCCCTGTCACCTCAGCCCCCTGGACACTTTTCCCCAGAGCCAACAGATCGAAACGGCCTTGTACCTGGGCTGGAAGGCTAAGCGGAGCTGCATTTTCCAGGCATCCATGGGGTGATTTCTGCTACGACGTCATTACATACGGAGACCTGGTACCATCAAATGGACTCCCCCTGTCCCACAAAAGGAAAGCTTGCTGTTTGGAGCAACTCACACCCCCAGCCTTCGAAGACCTCCATGGCCTCATGAGGCCACCACTGCACTCGTCATCCATCATGGACACAAACTCCAGCGTGAGTGACCATCTGAACACATGCCCTGACTCAGGTGCTCGAGATCTCGAGTCAGACGCTACACATTGGAAATTCCCTGGGTTCGGCATTGAAAGGAACCAGCACTTGTGCATTCAGCATTCCATCCTCACTCTCCTGGCCCAAAAGACTTCCAGATTTTTCATTCAGGAGCCAAAATGCAGGCTTCTGCCTGCCCCTAAGAAATGAGAAGGGCCCAAGGGGTCTTCCCACAAACCCCACGTGAGGATCAACCTGAATGGACCTCGACAGCACCCCAATGCCCATGCCGCCCTGTGCACTAATGCTCTGTCTGACACACCCTGAGCCCCGACCTCCCATCAGCCCCCAAGTTAGCGGGCCCCATATCCTGCACATGGGTCGTACCAAGGCCATAGACTGTCACCTCTACTCAACCTGGGCTTTTAGGGTTCTGTGCCCAGACCATAGCTCAAATACCATGATATGGGGGAACATCAAGCATCAAAGGACACGCCTTCCCTATGAGGAGAAAAACTTGTTGTGGGGATGGGGGTCTAACCTCAGAGTGGGAGTCAGCTACATGGTCCATGAAACCATGGCAACACAGGAGGGCTGCCCTGGCCACAAACAGGCATTTTGACCCTCAGCCTGAGCCGCTTTCAAAACAGCCCCCTTGCTAGCAGAAACAGGAGCCCGCATATCGGGCCTGAGATGCCCCTAGGCCCCAATCCGCACCCTCAGTTGTGTTCTCCAGGCACCCGGACCCGAAGCCGACTCTGGAATCCCTGCTCTGGCAGGGCCCCTGAGACAGAAAATAGTACTCTTCCCTTCCCCCCGAAAGACACCAAACCTTTGGGAGCTGGGCAGAATCTTCACAGACTCATAATCTCCCATGGCCCCCATGAGGCTACCGCTATATTCCGTGACCAACCGAGAAACACAACTCACACAGATATCCTGTGCTCCCGCCTCCCTGTGGCCCTCATTTCAGATCCTGTGACACGGCCCTCACAGACTGCAGATCAGGCCTGCCATCACCTCGCCCCTAACCCTATCCTGAGTTTGTGTTTGCAGATTTTGTCCCAGAAGCCCTGTCCAAGAGGCCCTCAATGATGGGGCCTCTGGTCGCACAGTGAAGGACTCTACCGGCCTACCCGAAGGATGCTCTGCCTGTCACATTTTCACAAACCCTCCAGATTAGAGGAAACCGGCAATTCCCTTGAACCCACCCCAAATTCTTTGGTCGCATTGGAAAAAAAGCTCATTCAGACACATGCCAGACACCTACCTCCAGGCAGGCACCTAGATCAATTTCCCTGGATGGAATGGAACCTGACATAACCCTAGGACCTCAATGGAAACCTAGCTTAGGTTTGCAGGCATCAGTCTCCAGAGGCAAACTCTGGAAGACCTACATATGGTCCAAAACTTGATCACTGAGCCACAAAACAGAACACCTCCTGTCCCCAGAAGGCAACCTGGCTCTTGGGAGCTGCCTCCAACCCTAAGGGCGCCTGAGATCCGCCACATTCTAAGTTCTCCCTGGACACAAGCCAGCATTGTGACCCATCAGAATGAGACTCCCTGTCACCTCAGTCCCCTGGGCAATTTTTCCCAGAGTCACCATTTCCAAAAGGCCTTGTGCCTGGGTTGTTCCTGGGCTGGAAGGGTAAGCGGAGCAGGGCTTTCCAGGCATCCATGCGGTGACTTCTGCTACGACGTCTTTCCATCTGGTGGACCCAGTTACCATCAAAACAGACTCCCCTTTTTCTGCAGAAAGAAAGTGTGCTGTTGGGAGCAGCTCACAAGCCCCAGCCTGAGAAGACCTCCATGGCCTCTGAGGCCACCCCTCCATTCGTCAGTCATCATGAACACAAACTCCAGCATGAGCGAGCACCCAATGTCCTAGGCCACCCTGTGCACTAATGCTCAGTCTGACACAGCCTGAGACCTGACCTCCCATCAGCCCCCCAGGTAGCGGGCCCCATATCCTGCATTGGGACATGCCAAGGTCTGAGACTGTCATTTCTACCCAACCTGGGTATTCAGGTGTCTGTGCCCAGACCATAGCTAAAATCCCAGCCTTTGGGGGAAACTCAGACATCAAAACACACTCCTCCTTCCCTACGATGGGAAAATCTTACTGTGGGGATGGTGGTCTAACCCTCAGAGTGGGAGTCAGCTGCATCAAAAGTGAGTCCATGCCCATTCAGGAGGGCTTCCCTGGCCACAAAAAGGCATTGTGACCCTCAACCTGAGCCTGCTTTCAAAACAGCACCCTGCTAGCTGGACCAGGAGCCCACATAGCGGGCCTGACATGCCCCCTAGACAGAAATCCTCACCTAGAAGCTGACTCTGGAATCCCTGCTATGGCGGGACCCGTGAGACAGAAAAGAGCACTCTTCCCTTCCCCCTGAAAGAAACCAAACCCTCGGAGTCAGGCAGAATCCTCACAGAGGCAGAATATCCCATGGCCAAATGAGGCTACCGCTACATTCTTTGGCCAACTGAGACACAAAACCCAGAGAGAAAAGCCTGCACTCCCGACTCCCCTATGAACTAATTTCAGATCACCTGGCACTGCACTCCCGGTCTGTAGATCAGGCCTCCGATCACGGCACCCAGAACCCTATCCCGAGTATGTGTTTCCAGACTTCTGTCCCCAAAGTCCTGGCCTAAAGGACCTCCAGGATGGTGTTAGGGTCCATGATCAAAGGAATGAGCCTGACACAAAGCAAAAATCAAGCAAAGCTTTATTTCGCGCCATGCATCAGAAATCAAACTGACCGGTAGGTGCCCGAGCCTTGCTGGGGGCCACTGCCTCCTTGCCCTGGGGTCCCTCCTGGAGGCTCCCTGCCTCACCGTCACTGTACCAGAGGCTGCTCCCTGAGACAAGGCCTCTCCTGATGAGGCAGCTCAGGACGAGGACGCTGCCAACAAGCCTGCTCCCCAGATGAGGCCGCTTCTCACGAGGCCACTCCTAGGACTTGTGACAGTGCGAGCAGCAGCACAACGAGGCCACTCTGGATGAGGCCGCTCACAACGAGGCCTCTGCCAATGAGGCCACTCCCTGGACGTGGCCGCTCTGGACGGGGCCGCTCACCAGGACAAGGCCGCTCCTGACGATGCCAATCCCCGACCCTCTAGTGACAGCGCCACTGCTTGGGTGGTGAGGCTGCTCACCGCGGCGCTGCTGCTCGGGGCAGCGAGGCATCTGCAGATGAGGCCACTCCCCAGGACGAGGCCACAGGCAATGAATCCAAGTCCTAATGCCTTCTACATTTACTGCCATAGGGGTGGTCAAGATAACAGTAATTGGTCCCTTCCAGCGAGGCTCCAAGTTTCCCACTTGATAGTGACATATGCAAACCAAGTCCCCGTGTTGGTAAGGATGTGGTTCCACCTCCATCTCCATCCCAGTGTGTGCAGTCCGGATCCCTGAGTGGGCTTTTTTTTTTTTTTTTTAAGACAGACTGTAATGCCTGCAGTGACTGGAGTACAGACTGATCAGTCATTTCTGCTAGGGCAACCTCTTGTATTCTAGGATGGTGGGTGGTCTCCCAAACATTATTTCAAATGGGGTCCCCTTGCTTATAGCGTGTACATCGTGCCCTGAGGAGGGCAAAAGGAAGGAGATCCACCCATCCACCTCCAGTCTCCAGAATTAGTTTTGTAAAGGTCTCTTTAAGAGTCTGGTTCATTCTCTCTACTTGCCCAGAACTCTGGGGCCGGTAGGCACAATGTAGTTTCCAATTAGTTCCCATGACCTTGGCCAATGCCTGTGAGACTGAACTCACAAATGCAGGGCTATTTTCTGACCTGATTGTGAGAGGCAGCCTAAACCTAGGAATTATTTCTTCTAGTAGCTTTTTGGCTACCACACCTGCCGTCTCAGGTTTGGCGGGAAAAGCCTCTACCCACCTCATATTTGCCAGGTTACATTTCTGTAAAATTTATTTCCCAATAAATTCCTGGTTCCTTACCTCTTTCTCTTTTCCTTCTTCCCATTTTAGTTCTTCCCACATTAACTGTCTGGCATCGAGCACATCTATCAACTATATCCTGAACTATATGCCCTAATTTAGTAACCTTGAACTGCTTGCCTATAAGCTCTTTAAGTTTTTGTATACCCAAATGAGTACACTGATGTATCTGGTCTACTAATTTTTTGCCTCGTCTTCAAGGAAGAATTGTTTTTCTTGCTTCAGTCTTAGCCTAGTCCCCTTCATAGTCCAATTTAACCCATTCTGTAAATACTTTAAATCTTCTTCTGAATAGTTTGTTTTTTCTGGTAGGGCTGGAGCCGGGAGTGTAGCCCATTCTTGCACTGTTTCTCAGGCTGCTTTCTTCATGGCTTGATCTGCTAACTGGTTTCCTTTTGAAATCAGACCAGTCTCCTTTTGGCGTCCAGGGCAATGCATAACGGCCCCATCTTTTGGGTCCCAAATACCCTGAAGAGAGCCAAAATTGCTCCTCTGTTTTTAATTCCTTTTCCTTGTGCTGTTAATAGGCTCCTTTCTTTATAAATAGCCCCATGTATATGGAGAGTAACAAAGGCGTACCTGCTGTCTGTATAGATGTTGGCGGTTTTATCTTTGGCCATCTGCAGTGCCTTAGTGAGTGCAATCAGTTCCACTTTTTGTGCTGAAGTTCCATGTGACAGGGTTGCTGTCCAGAGTTTCTGCTCAGGAGAAACTACCATAGCCCCCGCATCCCTCTTTCCATTGACCATGTAGCAACTCCCATCTATGAACAGTCATCTCAGCATCCAGGAGGGGAATATCTCTGAGATCCGGCCTTATTCCTGCTACTTGGGTTATGACCTCTGCGCTGTCATGTTTGTGGTCAGCCAGCTCCTCTGGCAGCAACGTGGCTGGATTTAGCACAGCTGGGGGCCGGAAGGTCACTCTTGGTTCATTGAGGAGGAGGGCCCGATACCCCGTCACTTGGGCATTTGTCATCCATCGGCCTGGTGGAGTCCGGAGAAGGCCCTCAATAGCGTGTGTGGTGGGCAAGATGAGATTCTGACCCAAATTCAATTTGCTTGCATCCTTGACCAGGATTTGAGACTGGCTCATAAAGGAGTTATTCATCTACTGCTTCCATAAGCACCTTTACAGTGGGTTTTCTCAAGGTTACAGTTATATCTCCTTCTGAGTACTGAATGCCAGCTCTTAACTTATGGAGGAGATCTCTTCCCATCAAGTTATATGGGGCATTAGGGAGGACCAAAAATCGATGTTTCACTACTCCCGAGGCCAAATTTAAAGTCCTTTCTGTTGTCCATTTATGTCTCTCTGTGCCATTTGCTCCTTGTACCCAGACTTCTTCTCCAGATAGTTTTCCCATAGGTTTAAGTAATGATGAAAATTGGGCTCACGTGTCCACCAAAAAATCAACTGATTTCCCCTCCACTTCAATTTTTACCTGAGGTTCCGGGAGAGGCTCTGAACCATGGCCCTTTCAGTCACTGATAGTGAGGATTGCTGTCTTCCTTTTGGGGCAATCCCTGGCCCAATGTCCTTTTCCTTTACAGTAAGCACACTGATCTAAATCTAAGTCTTCCTGCCTGCCTTCTCTGTGGTTGGGCTTTTCCTTCCATTTACTATCACCAACCTGTTTCCTCCCCGCCTCATGTAATGCCAAAACCTTAAACAGCTTTTTTCTGTTGTTCATCCTCTTGTGCATCCCCGTTGTTAAGCACATTTTCTGCTATTCCCACTAACTCAGTCAGATTCTTCCCTTCAAATCCTTCGATTTTCTGAAGTTTCCTACTAATATCTGGGGCTGACTGACTAAAAAACGCAAGATTCATTGACCTCTGATTTTCGGGTGCCTCAGGCTCAATTGGGCTATACATTTTATAGGCTTCAATTAGCCTTTCTAGGAATGCTCCTGGAGACTCATTCTTACCTTGAGTCACCACACTAATTTTGGATAAATTTATGGGTCTCCATGCAGCTGCATGGAGGCCTCCCAGTAGAGCCTGGTGGTAGAAACATAAGCTCTTCTTACCTTCATCACAATTTGGATCCCAGTCATGGTGTTTCCTTGGGCAGGAGTCTTCCATTCAGCAGGGATCGAGGTCCCTGCCAAATCTCTCGATTATCCCCTTATGGGTTTCTCACATGATGCGATCCCTTTCTTCCACGTTAAAGAGAGCCATAAGGAGCTGTTGAATATCCACCCAGGTAGGTTGGTGGGTAAGAAAAACAGTCTTCAAGGGACTAATTAAATCCTGAGGGTAGACAGAAAAGGATTTGTGATGGGTCTTCCAGTTATAGATGTCAGAAGAGGAGAAAGAGATACAGCTTAGGTGGGGGCGCCCTCTCCCATCTGGTAGAGCAACTTCCCAGAGAGGCAGCATTGGTGCAGACAGTACTGGTGAGGTAAAGGGAGGATGAGGGGGATAGAGGAAAGGGGAAGGATCAGGGCAGTCTCTCTGCTTGGTGGTCCCATAAGTAGACCCCGACTGAATATGAGATGGACTGGTAAAGGCATCTCGAGTCCGAGAGTCAGATTTAGAGGACAGACCAGTAGGTGCTCAGGGCCATCACCTCCTTGCCCTGGGGTCTCTCCTGGAGGCTCCCTGCCTCACCTTCACTGTATCACAGGCCGTACCTGGGACAAGGCCACTCCTGACAAGGCTGCTCATGACCAGGCTAATGCCAACAAGGCCGCTCCCTGGATGAGGCCACTCCTCATGAGGCCGCTCCCTGGACTGGTGACAGCGTGAGCAGCAGCACTGCTGCCAATGAGGATGCTCTGGATGAGGCCGCTCAGGACGAGGCCGCTGCCAACGGGGCTTCTCCCTTGTATAAGGCCGCTCCTGACGAGTCTGCTTCCCGACCATCTAGTGACAGCACTGCTGCTCGGGTGGCAAGGCCGCTCACGGTAGCGCCACTGCTCGGGGCAGCGAGGCCGCTCCAGAAGAGGCCGCTCCCTGTGATGAGGCCGCTCCTGAGGAGGCCGCTCCCTGACCGTCTAGTGACAATGCCACTTCTCAGGGTGGTGAGGCTGCTGCAGATGAGGCTGCTCTCTGGGACGAGGCTGCTGGTGATGAGGCCACTTACGTTGAGGCCACTTGTGATGAGGCAGCTCCGGACAGGGCCACTCCCCGGGAAAAGGCCGCTGCAGATGGGGCCGCTCGCAGACCATCTAGTGACAGTGTCTCTACTTGGGCAGCGCTGCTGCTTGGGGTGGCGAAGCTGCTGTAGATGAGGACGCTACCCTGGAGGAGGCTCCCAGCAATTCTTCTCCTGACAAGGCCGCTCCTGGTGGCGCCACTGCTCGGGGCGATGAGGTTCCCAGCAATGCCGCTCTTGACAAGGCTACTCCCGGCGGGGCCTCTGCTCGAGGCAGCGAGGCTCCCAGCAATGCCACTCTTGACAAGGCTACTCCCGGCGGGGCCTCTGCTCGAGGCAGCGAGGCTCCCAGCAATGCTGCTACCGATGCTCCTGATGACGAAAAGGGCACTGTCACTCTCCACAACCCCGACACTACCACTCCTACAACTACCCTAACAACTCCCAATGGCTCCCCTAATGAATACTTTAAGGGCTCCTACTAATCCCTACTCTAACGCCTCCTGCTACCCCCAGGGACAAAGACCAGCCTTTATAGAGGTGATTGAGCCATACCCACACACAGGAGGCCAATGGGATTGCAACTCACCTCAGTAAAAATATACATGCCCCACTGATTGGCCGTCTCCATCTAGCTGGCCTGGCCTGCCCCGACAGATGGGGCCTCTGGAGCCACAGCGCAGGACTCTGCCTGCCCACCGGAAGGAAACTCTGCCCATCACATTTGCACAAAACCTCCAGATTGGGAGAAACCTGCAATGCCCCTGAGGCCTCCCCAAATTCCTTGGCCACCTTGGAAAAAATGTGCATTTGGACACATGCCAGAAACCTATCACCAGGCAGACACCCAGGTCAATGGCCCTGAGACAGAGAATGGAACCTGACATACACCTAGGACCTCAAAGGAAGCCTAGCTTAGGTTTTCAGCCATCTGCCTCCAGAGGCAAACTCTGGAATACCTACATATGGTCTAACACTTGATCCCTGAGCCACAAAACAGAACATATCCTGTCCCCAGAAGGCAACCTGGCTCTTGGAGCTGCGTCCATCCCTCAGGGGAGGAGAACCTGCAAGGCGCCAGAGCTCCCATACGTTCTAAGGCCTCCATGGACACAAGCCAGCATTGTGACCCATCTGAATGTGGCTCCATGGGACCACAGCCCCCTGAGCACTTTGTTCCAGTGCCACCAAATCCAAATGGCCTTTTCCTTGGTTTGAAGGGGAAGCTGAGCTGGGCTTTCCAGACATCCATTCGGTGACATCAGCTACAACGTCTTTCCATATGGAGGAACATGGTGCCATCAAAATGGACTCTTGCTGTCCCACAGAAGGAAAGCTTGCTGTTCGGAGCAGCGCACACGGCCCAGCCTGGGAAAACCTCCATGGCCTCATGAAGCCATCCCTCCATTCGTCGGCCAACATGGACACAAACTCAAGCGTGAATGAAGATCTGACAAGTGCCCTGACTCAGGTGCTGGAGATCTCGGGTCAGACGATGCACATTGGAAATGCCAGGAGATCAGCACTGAACTGAAACAGCAGTTGTGCGTTCAGAATTCTGCCCTCACTCTCCTGGCCTGCAAGCCATCCAGATTGTTCATTTGGGAGCCCCAAAAAAGTCTTCTGCCTGCCCTCCAGAAAACAGAAGGGCCCTAGGGGCCTGCCCAGAATCCCCACGTGAGGATCAGCCTGCAGGAACTGGACAGCACCCCAAAATCCAAGGCCGCCCTGTGCACTAATGCTGTGTCTGACAAAGCCTGAGCCCCAACCTCCCATCATCCTCCCAGGTAGTAGGCCCCATATTATGCAGGTGGAACGTACAAAGGCGTGAGACTGTCATCTCTACCCAGCCTGGGTATTCAGGCTTTTGTGCCCCGACCATAGCTCAAGTCCCAGCCTATGGGGAACCTCAAGCATCAAAGAGAATTCCTCCTTCCCCACGATGGGAAAAGCTTGCTGTGGGGATGGGGGTTTAACCCTCAGAGTGTGAGCCAGCTTCATGGCCTATGAACCACGCCCAATAAGGAGGGATGCTCTGGCCACAAACAGGCATTGCGGCCCTCAGCCTGAGCCTGCTTTCAGAACATCCCCCTCGCTAGCTGGACCAGGAGCCCGCATAGCGGGCCTGATATGCCCCTAGGCCCAAATCCTCACCCTCAGTCGTATTCTCCAGATGCCCAGATCCAGAAGCCGACTCTGGAATCCCTGTTATGGTGGGACCCCTGAGAAGGAAATCAGCTCTCTTCCCTTCATCCAGAAAGACACCAAAACCTTGGGAGTTGTGAAAAATCTCCACTGAGGCAGTATCTCCCGTGGACCAATGAGGTCACCCATCCATTCCATGCAAACCGAGACATACAACCGAAACAGAAAAGCCTGCACACTCACTCCCGGTCGCCCTAATTTCAGATACTGAGCCACTGCCCTCATGGTCTGCAGATCGGACCTGCCATCACATCACCCCACACCCTAACCCGAGTATGTGTTTGAAGAATTTTGTTCCCAACGCCCTGGCCGGCAGGCCCTCCAGGATGAGGCGCATGGAGCCTCTGTGCAGGACTCTGCCTGCCTTCCCATAGGAAACTCTGCCCATCATAGTTGCAGAAACGCTCCAGATTGGGAGACACCTGCAAGGCCCCTGAACCCACCCAATTTCGTTGACCGTTCTGGACAGAAACGCGCAGTCTGACACATGCCAGACACCTACTTCCAGGCAGACACCCAGGTCAATGGCCCTGAGAAAGAAGAAGGAAATTGACATGCCCCTAGGACATCAACAGAACCTTTGCTGAGGTTTGAAGGCATCTGTCCCCAGAGGAAAATTCTGGAATACCTAGATATGGTCCAGTACTTGATCCCTGAGCCACAAAACAGAACACCTCCTCTCCCCATAAGGCTACCTGGCTCTTGGAAGCTGCGAGCAACCCTCAGGGGAGAAGAATCCTGCATGGTGCCTCAGCCCCTGCCACATTTTAAATTCTCCCTGAACACAAGCCAGCATTTTGACCCATCAGCATGAGGCTCCCTGTCAAATCAGTCCCCTGGCCAATTGCCCTAGAGTCACCAGATCCAAAATGCCTTGTTTCTGGGCTAAATGATAAGCTGAGCTGGGATTTCCAGAATCTATTTGGTGAGCGCTGCTATCATGTCTTTCCATATGTGGGACTCTGCATCCTCCAAAACAGAGCCCCCCTCTACCGCAGAAGGAAAGCTTTCTATTCGGGGCAGATCACAAGCCCTAGCCTTGGAAAACCTCCATGGCTTCATGAGGCCACCCCTTCATTAATCAGGCATAATGGACACAAACTCCAGTGTGAGCAACCATTCGACACTCGCCCTGACTCAGGGGTTTGAGATCACGAGTCAGACGCTGTACATTAGAACTGCCATGTAATCGGCACGGTACTGAACCAGCACTTGTGCGTTCAGACTTCCATTCTCACCCTCCTGACCCGAAAGCCCTCCAGATTGGGAATTCTGAAGCCATAACACAGCCTTCTTCCTGCCCTCCAGAAAGAAGGGCCCTATGAGCTGCCGAGAATCCCCATTTGAGGATCAACCTATATGGCTCTCGACGGAACCCTAATATGCAGACTGCACTGTGCACTTATGCTCTGTGTGACACAGCCTGAGCCCCGACCTCCAGTCAGCCCCCCAGGAGCGGGCACCATCTCCTGCAGGTGGGACCGGCCAGTGATCTCTACCGAACCTGGGTGTTCAGGCATCTGTGCATAGATCATAACTCAAATCCCGCCTATGGGGGAACTTCAAGCAGAAAAGAGCACTCCTCCTTCCCCACAGCTGGAAAAGCTTGCTTTTGGGATAGGGGTCCAAACCTCAGTGTGGGAATCAGCTGCATGGCTCATGAGACCACGCCCACCCAGGAGTGCCGCCTTGGCAAAAACAGGCATTTTGACCATCATCCTGAGCCTGCTTTCAAAAAAGGTCCCTCGTTAGCCAGATCAGGAGCCTGCATATCGGGCCTGCCATGCCCCTAAGCCCAATGTTCACCCTTGGTTGGGTTCTCCAGGTGCCTGGACCCAGAAGCAGACTCTGGAATTGCTGCTATGGAGGGACCCCTGAGATGGAAAACATCTCTCTTCCCTTCATCCAGAAATACACCGAAACCTTGGGAGCCAAGAAAAACCCCCCAGAGGCAGAATCACCCATGGGCCCATGAGTCCACCCCTCATTCTGTGGCCTAGCGAGACACAGCCCAGAAAGATAAGCCTGCACTCCCACCACCCCATAGCCCTAATTACAGTTTCTGAGGCTCAGGTCTCCAGTTTGGGCCTGCCATCACCTCGTCCCTCACCCTAACCCCAGTTTGTGTTTGCAGACTTTTGTCCCTAAAGCCCTGGCCAACAGGCCCTCCAGATGGGGCCTCTGGAGCCACAGCACAGGATTCTGTCTGCCTTCCCAAAGGAAACTCAGACCCTCACATTTTCACAAACCCTCCAGATTGGGAGACAACTGCAAGGCCCCTGAGCCCACGCAATTTCCTTGGCTGCTCTGGAAGGAAATGCACATCTGTGGGGCGCCTGGGTGGCTCAGTGGGTTAAAGCCTCTGCCTTTCGCTCAGGTCATGATCCCAGGGTCCTGGGATCGAGCCCCGCATCAGGCTCTCTGCTTGGCAGGGAGCCTGCTTCCTCCTCTCTCTCTCTCTGTCTGCCTCTCTCCCTACTTGTGATCTCTATCTGTCAAATAAATAAATAAAATCTTTAAAAAAAAAAAGAAATGCACATCTGAGACATGCCAGACACCTACCTCCAGGCAGAAACCCAGGTAAATGGCCCTGAGTCTGAGGATGGAAAATGACATGCCCCTAGGAACTCAATGGAACCCTAGCTGAGGTTTGCAGGCTTCTGTCTCCAGAGGAAAGTTTTGGAGTGTAAGGGTCCATGATCAATGTTATGAGACTACACAAAGCGAAAATCAAGAAAAGCTTTATTTCATGCCAAGCATCGAAAATCAAACCGAGAGTTCAGGGCCAATTCTTACATCTAGTGACGATGACGAGGACGACACTCACAATGACAAAGAAGCGAGGATGACGAGGATGACAACCCTGAAGACACAGACTCTCCTCCCCATGAGGCCACTCTGACAAAGCCGCTCCCCAGATGAGGCCGCTGTGGATGAGGCTACACGCGGGGCGAAGTCCGCACCAGATAATAAGGAGACCACTCTGGACCAGGCCACTCTCTGATGAGGCTGCATGCCTACGATGCAGCTCCCCGGAATGACCCCGCTCAGGCGAGGCTGCCCCTCAGGGCAGCAAGGCCAGTCTCGGGGGGCCATATGAGGCGGGTTACGGGCTGCACTGCTGCTTGGGGAGGCGAGGCCGCTCGTGGTGGCGTGGCTGCTCGGGGCGCCAGCTCCCAGCAATGCCCTTCCTGATGGTCCCAATGATCCTGAAGCTCCGATGTTCCCGACGACCCTGACGCCATCACTCCTACAACTACCCTAACGACTCCCAACGGCTACTCAAAAGGCTACTGTAACTCCTCCTACAACTCTAACGGCTATTCTAACTCCTCCTACTTCTCTAATGGCTATTCCAATTCCTCCTACTTCTCTAATGGCTATTCTAACTCCTCCTACTTCTCCCCCGCACCAGCCTCACAGACTAACCTTTATAGAGGTGGTTGAGCCCAGGCCACACACAGGTGGTCAATGAGATTTCAACTCACCACAATTAATATATGTGCACCCAAATGATTGGATACGGCTATCTGGCATGGTCCGACCCTATATCCAGAGTTTACAAGTAAGTACCTCTGGCTAACCAGACCCCTACATTCCCCCCTTTTCATTGGAAATTAGTCAAATCGTTCACTTTTCAGCCAGTTCTATGTTCTTCTGTTGTAAGGGGGTTATATGGAGCATGTAAGACTAACTTCTTTATCGCTCTAATTTCCTTTGGTACAAATGACATAAGGGAGTTTATAATACAGGGGCCAAAAATTAACAGTAGTGCACAGTCAACTGATGAGTTAGCCATTAAATGCTTTGTATAACCTTTTCCATTTTTTTCCTAATTCCTTTCATCTAATTTCCCACCTATATTTTACATGAACAGGTAACAATAAGAGCAACAATAAACTCACAGGATTTTTTTAGTTTTAGTTTTAGTCAATGGTCAGCGGGGTCTGTCAACTGCAGCTTCCATCTGGAGGGCGTCTTTGTCCTTGGCTCATTTGATGTGACCCACATGAATCCAGCCACTAATGCCCTCTACTTTTACAGTAAATGGTCCCTTCCAGAGAGGATCCAAGTTTCCCACTTGACAACGATGTAAACAAACCAAGTCCCCAGGTTTGAAAGGGTGTGGTACCACCACCATCTCTGTCCCACTGTGGGCAATCCGGATCCCTGAGTGGGCTTTTTTTAGGACAGACTGTAATGCCTGCAGTGACTGGAGTACAGACTGATCCGACATTTCTGTAAGGACACCCTCTTGTAGTCGAGGACGGGGGGGGGGGTCTGCCAAACATTATTTCAAATAGGGTCACCTTGCTTAAATAGGGTGCACATCGTGCCCTGAGGAGGGTGAAAGGACGGAGATTCACCCATCCACCGCCAGTATCCAGAATTTGTTTTATCAAGGTCTCTTTAAGAGTCCAGTTCATTCTCTCTCCTTGCCCGGAACTCTGGGGCTGGTAGGCACAATGTAGTTACCAATTAGTGCCCACGGCCTTGGCCCATGACTGTGAGACTGAACTCACAAATGCAGGGCCATTGTCTGACCCGATTGCAAGAGGCAGCCCAAACCTAGGAATTATTTCTTCTAGAAGATTTTTGGCTACCACTCCTGCCATCTCATGTTTGGCAGGAAAAGCCTCTATCCAGCCTGAAAACGAATCTGCAAAAACTAACATATACCTGTGCCCATATTTTCCAGGTTTCATTTCTGTAAAATCTATTTCCCAATAAATTCCTGGTTCCTTACCTCTTTCTCTCTTCCCTCTTCCCATTTTAGTTCTTCCCACATTAACTGCCTGGCATTGAGCACATCTATCAACTACATCCTGAACCATACACCCTAATTTAGAAACCTGGAACTACTTTCCTATAAGTTCCTTGAGTTTGCGTATCCCCAAATGAGTACCCTGATATATCTGGTCTACTAGCTTTTTGTCTAGTCTTCAAGGAAGAATTATTTTTCCTGCTTCAGTCTTAGCCCAGTCCCCTTCATAGGTCAATTTAACCCATTTCTGTAAATACTTTAAAACTTCTTCTGAATTGTTCGGTTTTTCTGGGAGAGGTGGAGCCGCGAGTGTAACAAGTTCTTGCACTGTTTCTCGGGCTGCTTGCTTTGCGGCTTGATCCGCTAATTGGTTTCCTTTTGAAATCAGATCAGTCCCTTTTGAGGTCCGGGGCAATGCATAACAGCCACCTCATTTGGGTCCCAAATAGCATGGAGGAGAACCAATATTTCTCCTGTGATTTTAATTAGTTTTCCTTCTGCTGTTAAAAGGACCCTTTCTTTATAAATAGCCCCATGAATATGGAAACTTACAAAGGCATACCTGCTGCCCGTATATATGTTGGCGGTTTTACCTTGGGCCATGTGCAGTGCCTTAGGGAGTGCAATCAGTTCCGCTTTTTGTGCTGAAGGTCCATGTGTCAGGGCTGCTGTCCAGAGTTTCTGCTCATGAGAAACCAACGCAACCCCCGCATTCTTCTTTCCATTGACCATGTAGCTACTCCCATCTGTGAACAGAGTCCTCTCAGAATCCAGGAGGAGAATGTCTCTAAGACCTGGCCTTATTCCTGAAACTTGGGTTGGGACCTCCCACAGTTGTGTGGGTGGTCAGCCAGCTCCTCTGGCAGCAGCGTGGCTGGATTTAGCACTGCCAGGAACCGGAAGGTCGCTCTTGGTTCATTGAGGAGGAAGACCTGGTTTCTGGTCACTCAGGCGTTTGTCATCCATCAGTCTGTTGGAGTCCAGAGAAGGCCCTCAATCGCATGGGTGGTGGTCAAGATGATATTTTGACTCAAATTCAATTTACTTGCATCCTTGACCAGGAGGGTCATGGCAACAATTATGCAGAGGCAAGAGGGGAATCCAGCCACTAATGGATCTAGTTTCTTGCTAAGATAGGCTACTGGCCTTTGCAAAGGTCCCAGATTCTGAGTCAAAATTCCCTTGGCCACCCCTATATTTTTTATGCACATACAAGTGGAATCGCTTGGTAAAATCTGGGATGACAATGAACTCAGTACAGCTGTTAGTAATTCCTGAAATGCTCCATCTTCCTCAGCTGTCCATTTTATCTTAGTGAGTCCCCCCTTTGGCCAGTTTGTATGGAGGTTGGACAATCTCCACAAACTGCACTATTCACAGCCTACAGAATCCTACCATCCAAGAAACTCCCTGACTTGTCGGGACGTGGTGGGGCGAGGGTATTGGGTGATCACTTGTTTCCTGGACCCAGTGAATGCACTCCCTCGTGGAGATAAAATCTGAGATTTGTGGCATGGCTCTGACAAAGCTGTGATTTCTTTGTTGACACCCAATACCCTTTTCCTGCAGAGTCTGTAAGAGAGCTCTCATCCCCTACAAACATGACTCATAGTCCTCAGTGGCTACTAGCAATTCATCAACATACTGTGGGAGAGTGACTATTGGGTTGGATATTCTGTACTCATGCTAACGCTCGTGTAGTGCCTCATCACAGAATAATTGTGGGAGAATTATAGAATCCTTGGGGAAGTCTTGTACAGGTGAGCTGGCCTTGGAATACTTCCTGTGGGTCGGACCACACAAAAGCAAAAAGGGGTAGAGATTCCCTTGCTAAAGTTATGCAGAAAAATGCATCCTTGAGATCTAAGATGGTATACACAGTTCTTTTGGGCCCCAGGAGGGAGAGTAGGGTATCGGAGTTAGGCACCGTCGGGTGGATACATTCAACCTGTTTATTAAGTTTCCACAGTTCTGAACGGGTCTGTACTCCCCATTCTCGGCCTCTTTGACGGGCAGCAAAGATTTGTTCCATGGAGATTTGCAAGGAGCTAGGATCGTGTCTCCTCAGAGGTGGTTAATATGCTTTCTGATCCTTCCTTTGCTTCCTGGGGAAGGGAGTGCTGCCAAATGTGAACAGCCATAGCCATCGCCTTTAATTGTACCACCGCTGGAGTTTTTCCCCTGGCCAAGCCAAGGGGCTTCCCTTCTGCCCATACCTCGGGAAACTCAACATGTACGATTTGGAGAAGTTTCCCCACCTTTGTCTCCTCTGATTTTGAGACTGGCTCATAAAGGGTGTATTCATCTACTGCTGCCATAAGCATCTGTACACTGTGTTGTCTCAAAGTTACAGTCATGTCTACTTCCAAGAAATGAATGCCTGCTCGTTACTTGTGGAGGAGATCACTTCCCATCAAGTTATATGGGGCATTATGGTGGACGAAAATCGATGTTTCACTACTCCTGAGGCCAATTTAAAGTCCTTTCTGTTGTCCATTTATGTCTCGCTGTGCCATTTGCTCCTTGTACCCAAACTTCCTCTCCAGATAGTTTTCCCATAGGTTTAAGTAATGATGAAAATTGGGCTCCTGTGTCCACCAAAAAAAAAAAAAAAATCAATTGATTTCCCCCCATTTCAATTTTTACTCTGGCAGCCAGCATTGCCGTCTTCCTTTTGGGGCCCTCCCTGGTCCAGTGTCCTTTTTCCTTACAGTAAGCACACTTATCTGAATCTATGTCTTCCCACCTGCCTTCCCTGTGCTTAGGCTGTTCCTTCCATTTACTATCCCCTATCTCATGCCATGCCAAAACCTTAAGCAACTTTTTGTCTGTTTTTCATCCTCCTGTGCATTCCTGTTCTTAAACACTTTTTCTGCTATTCACAATAGCTCAATCAGATTCTTCCCTTCAAATCCCTCAATTACTGAAGTTTCCTCATTATATCCAGGGCTGAATGACTGGCAAAAGCAAGATTCACTGCCCCCTGATTTTTGGGTGTCTCAGGGTTGATCAGGCTATACATTTTATAGGCTTTAATGAGCCTTTCTAGGAAAGCTCCTGGAGATTCATTCTTACCTTGATTCACCATACTAATTTTGGTTTAGTGTGATTTCATCTTTTAGTTCTGGAAATCCCGTTCCAGGATTTCAACATATCAATGAACCGTATTTGTTCTGAAATCTCATATATGAATTTCCTTAAGGCAGAATTCATCTTACAAGATAATTAAAACAATTACAAATGACAAAAAAAATCATATTAGATATGGTTAAATATCAAATGATAAACCTTATCAAAACATTAAAACTTTAGAAAATGTATAGAAACTCTGGAGTAGTTACAGCATTTACCCAAAATAACCCACGGTTTATCATTGATATAGAAGTACTTTCTGAGCAACATAGAATATCAAGGAAAAGCCTTATGAGTCAAAGAGATCTCATTTACAATTCTGGGTGGGCAAAGAAAACCATTTACATTTTCTTAGAATCATATCAATCTCTAGTGAAGACTAAATATTAACCAATTGTGAACTGTTGCAACAGAAGTTAAGCAAAAAACATGTTTACCAACAGATTTCAAAAGCACAAACCTAGTTCCAGCAACTAGCGCCCTAGCACTTCATCCATTTGTCATCCAAGCAAAACTTCAAAGCTTCAGTTTACCAAAGACTCTGAAAGCTACTTTAATAATTACCCATTAAAACCCTGAGACAGACAATTAACCATTAGTTCAGTCATCTCTTTTTGCTAGCAGATTTCATGTTCCACCTGGGCCCATTCCACTTCAGATGCCATGCTTTCCCGCCAGCCTAGGGGCTAGGCAGTCCAAGTCGGGCCAGAGAAGGCAAGGAATTCCCTGAAACAAAGGGAGTTTATGCAGCTGCTTGGGATTATTACTTAAAGTCTCTGTCCCAAGTTAGACTAAACACAGTTGGCTCCAGTTATAGCCCTTAACACATGAAATGAGTGAGGAAGAAGCCCCACATCTATTATGAGGAACAGAGGGAGGAAAGTCAGAGTACCCTTACTCTGCCTGTCCCAAACAACACAGCAGACAACAAAAAGACAAGACAAAGACAACTGCAGGCCTAGCAGTACTGCCTCCAGTGGGGATTATCTAGGGGGACTCAAACCCCATGACCTCCTAGGGGGACTCATACCCCCAATGACTCCCTTGGGGGCTTGAACCCCTGATGACCGCCTAGGGAGACGCGAATCCCCTGACTGCCTTGGGGGACTCAAATGCCCTGGTTAGGGCCTAGGGTGACTCTAACCCCCTGACCATCTAGGGGGACTTGATCATCCCAATCACCAAGGGGGACTTGAAACCCATATTGATCTACCAGCAGAGGGCTGGGTCATCCCAGCATCCACTCCAGCCCTGGGGTGCATGACTGCATCCAGTTGTCCCCGGTGGGCCATACTGTGGAGCTCCAAACAGACAGACGAACAAGATTCAAACACCTCTGGAGGCCTTTCACATAAATTCCGATGGTGGCTCATTTCTCATTGTTTGATCCTGGGCGAGCCCCCAATTTAGGGTCCGTGACAAAGGAAGGAGACTGACACAAAGCGAAAACCAAGGAAAGCTTTATTTCATGCCAAGCATGGAAACTGAAACCGACCTGTCAGGGCCATTTCTTACCTAGAGGCAATGACGACGAGGACGACACTCCCTATGACAAAGATGTGAGGATAACGAGGACGCAACACTCATGAACAGACTCTGCTCCCTATGAAGCCACTCCAACAGGTCCACTCCCCAGATGAAGCTGCTGTGGATGGGCCTCTCCAGACCAGGCCGCTCCCCAGATGAGGCCCCTCTGGATGAGGCCACACGCTGAACGAAGGCCACAACTGATGATGAAGAGGCCGCTCCGGACCAGGCCACACTATGACACGGCAACATGCTGACCAGGCCACTCACTGGAATGACGCCCCTCTGGCGAGGCCGCAGCTCAGGGCAGTGAGACCGGTCACGGCGGGGCCGTGGCGAGGTCGGTCATGGACGGCGTTGTTGCTCATGGAGGCTAGACCGCTCATGGCGGTGCTGCTGCTCAGAGTGGTGCCGCTCTCAGCAAGGCCGCTTCCGATGCTCCAAGTGATCCTGAAATGCCGACGCTCCCAAAGACCCCGACGCTATCACTCCTACAACTACCCTGATGGCTCCCAACGGCTACTCTAACTCCTCTTACTACTCTAATGGCTATTCTAACTCCTCCTAATTCTCTAACAGTTATTCTAACTCCTTCTACTTCTCTAACGGCTATTCTAACTCCTCCTACTGATCCAGGTTCCCTGCCAGCCTCACAGACTAACCTTTATGGATGTGGTTGAGCCCAGCCCACACACAGGTGGCCAATGAAATTTCAACTTACCACAGTTAATATATGTGCACCCCACAGTTTAGATCCAGCAATCTGTCCAGGCCCGCCCCTATATCCTGGGTTTATAAGTAAGTTCCTCTGGCTAAACAGGCCCCTACATTAGTACCTACATATGTTCCAATTCTAGGTCTCTGATCCAAAAATCAGAGCACCTCCTATCCACAGAAGGCAAGCTGGCTCTTGGAGGCTGTGTCCAACCCTCAGGAGAGGATAATCCTGCATGGCGCCTGAGCTCCAGCCACATTCAAAGGTCTCCCGGGACAGAAGCCAGCACAGTGACCCATCAACATGAGTCTCCCTGTCAAATCATCCCCCAGGCACTTGTCCCAGAGCCACAGTTTGAAAATGCCTTGTTCCAGGGCTGAAAGCATAAGCTGAGCTGGGCTTTCCAGACATCTATGAGGTGAGCTCTGCTACCATGTCTTTCCATATGGGGGACCCTGGAGCCATCCAAACGAACTCCCCCTATCCCGCAGAAGGAAAGCTTGCTGTTCGGAGCAGCTCACAAATCCCAGCCTGGGAAAACCTTCATGGCCTCATGAGGTCATCCTTCCATTCATCTAGCATCAAAGACACAAACTGCAGCATGAGCGACCATCCAAAACTCGCCCTGACTCAGGTGCTGGAGATCTCGAGTCAGATGCTGCACATTGGAAATGCCATGTGCTTGGCACTGAACAGAACTGGTGCTTGTGCTTTCAGATTTCCGTCCTCATCTGTCTGGCCCGCAAGCAATCTAGATTTAGAATTCTAGAGCTAAAAAACAGCCTTCTGCCTGACCTCCAGAAAGAAGAATGTCCCTCTGTGTCTGCCCAGAATCCCCATGTGAGGATCAAACTGCACGGCCATTGACGGAACCCCAATATCCAGGATGCACTGTGCACTAATGCTCTCTCTGATACAGCCTGAGCACCGACCTCCTCTCCCACCCAGGTAGTGGGTGCCATCTCCTGCAGATGGGACCGGCCATGGCCCTAGGTTGTCATGTCTACCTAACTTGGGAGTTCAGGGATCAGTGCCCAGACCATAACTCAAATCCCAGCCTATGGGGGAATCCTCAAGCAGAAGAGAGCACTCCTCCTTCCGCATGGCCAGAAAAGCTTGCTATGTGGATAGGGGTCATACCCTCAAAACGAGAGCCAGCTGCATGGCCTATGAGACCAGGCCCACCCTCCAGGTCCACCATGGGCACAAACAGGCATTGTGACAATCAGCCTGAGCCTGCTTTCAAACAAATCCCCTCGCTAACTGGACCAGTAGCCCAAATATTGGCCTGCCATGTCCCTAGGCCCAAATCCTCACCCTCGGTCAGGTTCTCAAGACGCCTGAAGTCAGAAGCCGACTCTGGAATCCCTGCTATGGCGGGAACCCTGAGACGGAAAACAGCTCTCTTCCCTTCATACAGAAAGACACCAAAACTGGGAGCCATTCAAATTCCGCACAGAGGCAGAATCTCCCGTGGCCTCTTGAGGCCACCCCTCCATTCGTCAGCTATCATGGACACAAACACCAGCATGAACGACCATCTGACACTTGCCCTGACTCAGGTGCTGGAGATGTCGATTCAGACGCTGCATATTGGAACTGCCACACGCTCGCCACTGAACTGAACCGGCACTGGTGCATTCAGAATTCCGTCATCAACCTACTGCCCCGCATGTCCACCAGATTGGGAATTCTGGAGCCATAACGCAGACTTCGACCTGCCTTCCAAAATGAAGAAGGGCCCATTGGGTCTGACCAGAATCCCCACGTCAGGATCAAACTGCATGGTCCTCAATGGCACACCAATATCCTCGGCTGCACTGTGCACTGATGCTCTATCTGACTCTGCCTGAGCCACGACCTCCAGTTAGCCCCATAGGTAGCAGACCCCATATCATGCAGGGGGTGAGGCCATGGCCCTAGGCTGTCATCTCTACCCTACCTAGGTGCTTAGGTATCTGTGCCCAGACCTTAGCTCAAATCGCAACCTACGGCTAACTTCAAGCACAAAAGAAAACTCCTGATTCCCTAAGGCAGGAAAAGCTTCCTGGGGGGTGAGGTGGGTGTCAAACCCTCAGAGTGGGAACCAGCTACATGACCCATGAGACCATGCTCACCCATCAGGACTGCCCCGGTCGCAAAATGGCATTGTGCCCTTAATCCTGAGATGATTTCAAACAAGCCCCCTTGCTAGTTTTACCAAGATCACACCTAGCAGGCCTGACATGCCCCTAGTCCCAAATCTTTACCCTCGTTCAGGTTCTCCAGGCACCTGAACCAAGAAGAGGACTCTTTATTCCCTGCTATGTCTGTACTCCTGAGACAGTAAACAGCACTCTTCACTTACCCATGAAAAACACCAGAACCTTGGGAGACAGGCAGAACCCCCACAGAGGCAGAACTCCCATGGCCTCATGAGGCCATCCCTCCATTCTTTGGCCTACCGAGACACACAACCCAGACAGAGAAGCCTGCACTCGCGCCTCCCCATTGCCCTAATTTCAGATCCCGAATCACTGCCCTCACGTTCTGCAGATCCGGTATGCCATCCCCTCGCCCCTCCTCCAAACCCGAGTTTGTGTTTGCAGACTTTTGTCCCCAAAGCCCTGGCTGACAGGCACTCCAGGGTGGGGCCTCTGAAGCCACGGCGCAGGACTCTCCCTGCCCTCACAAAGGAAACTCTGCCCATCACATTTGAAAAATCCTCCAGAATGGCAGACAACTGCAAGGCCCCTGAACCCACCCAATTTTGTTGGCCGCTCTGGACAGAAACGCACAGTCTGACACATGCCAGACACCAACCTCCAGGGAGACACCCAGGTCAATGTCCCTGAATCAGAAGATGGAATCTGACTTACCCCAGGACTTCAATGAAACCCTTGCTTAGGTTTGCAGGTATCTGCCTCCAAAGGCAAGCTCTGGAATACCTACATATGATCCAACACTTGATCGCAGAGACAAAAAACAGAATACCTCCTGCCCCACAAGGCAACCTGGCTCTTGGGAGCTGTGTCTAACCCTCAGGGGAAGAGAATCCTGCAAGGGGCCTGAGCACCAGCCACATTCTAAGGACTTCCTGGACACAAGCCAGCAGTGAGACACATCATAATGAGACTCCCTGTCAACTCAACCCCCTGGGCACTTTGCCCCAGTGCAACCAGATGAAAAGGGCCTTGTTCCTGGGTTGGAAGGCTAAGCCGAGCTTGGATTTACAGGCATGATTGCAGTGATTTCTGCTAGGACATCTTTCCCTATGGGGGACCCTGGAGCTACCAAAATGGACTCCCCCTGTCCCCCAGAAGGAAAGCTTGCTGTTCGAGCAGCTCAAAAGCCCCAGCCTGGGAAAACCTCCATGGCCTCATGAAGCCAGCCTTCCATTCTTTGGCCATCATGGACACAAACTCCAGCGTGAGCGACCGTCTAACACATGCCCTGATTCAGGTGCTGGAGATCTTGTGTCAGAAGCTGCACATTGGAAATGCCATGGACTCGGTTTTAAACTGAACCAGCGCTTGGGCGTTCAGAATTCTGTCCTCACGCTCCTGAGCCACAAGCCCCCCAGATTGTTAAATCTGGAGCAACAATGCAGTTCTCTGCCTGACCTCTAGAAATAAGATGGGCCCTAAGGGTCTGCCCAGAATCCCCACATACCTGGAGGCATGTGTCTGGCATGTATCAGACTGCTCAATTCTGTCCAGAGTGGCCAAGGAAATTGGGTGGTCTCAGGGTCCTTGCAGGTGTCTCCCAATCTGGAGGGTTTGTGCAACTGTGATGGGCAGAGTTTCCTTCGGGAGGGCAGGCAGAATCCTGTGATGTATTTCTAGAGGCCCCATCCTGAACAGCCTGTAGGAAAGGGATTTGGGGACATAATTCTGCAAACACAAACTTGGGATAGGGTTCTAGGCGAGGTGATGGCAGTCCCAATCTGCAGACCATGAGGGCAGTGCTGCCGGATCTGAAATTAGGGCGACAGGGAGGCAGGAGTGCAGGCTTTTCTGTTGGGGTTGTGTGTCTCAGTTGGCCACAGAATGTAGTGGTAGCCTCATGGGGACATGGAAGATTCTGCCTCTCTGAGGATTCTGCCCGATTCCCAAAGGTTTGGTGTCTTTTGGGGGGAAGGAAAGAGTGCTGTTTTCATCTCAGGGTGCCCACCATAGCTAGGATTCCAGAGTGTGCTTATGGATCCATGCACCTGGAGAATGCTACTGAAGATGAGGATTGGGGCCTAGTGGCATGTCAGGCCCAATATGCGTGTACCTGTTCCAGCTAGAGAGGGAGCTGGTTTGAAAGCGGGTACAGACTGGGAGTCACAATGTCTGTTTGTGGCCAGGGCGGCCCTCCTGAGTGGGCATTTTCTCATGAGCCATGCAGCTGTCTCCCACTCTGAGGGTTAGACCCCAATCCCCACAGCAAGCTTTTCCATCGTAGGGAAGGAGGAGTGCTCTTTATGCTTGAGGTTCCCCCATAGGCCGGGATTTGAGCTATGGTCTGGACACAGATGCCTGAATACTCAGGTTGGGTAGAGATGAGAGTCTCTGGGCATGGCACAACCCACGTGCAGGATATGGGGCCTGCTACATGGGGGTCTGATAGGAGGTAGGGGCTCAGGATGTGTCAGACAGAGCATTAGTGCACAGTGCGGGCTAGGACATTGGGGTGCCGTCCAGGACAGTGCAGGTTGATTCTCACGGGGGGATTCTGGGCAGATCTCTAGGGCCCTTCTTCTTTCTGGAGGGCAGGCAGAAGTATGCGTTGTGGCTCCCAAAGTTCCTTTCACTGCCGAGCACATGGCATTTCCAAAGTGCAGCGTCTGTCTTGAGATCTCCATCACCTGAGCCAGTGCACGTGTCAGATGGTTGCTCACGCTGGAGTTTGTGTCCAGGATGGCCGTCGAGTGGAAGGGTGGCTCATGAGGCCATGGAAGTCTCCCCAGGCTTGGACTTTTGAGCTGCTCTGAACCGCAAGCTTTCCATCTGTGGCACAGCGGGAGTCCGTTTGGATGGCACCAGGGTTCCCCATAGGGAAAGACGTGGTAGCAGAGGTCACTGCATGGAAGCCTGGAAAGCCCTGCTCTGCTTACCCTTCCAGCCCAGGTACAAGGCCATTTGGATCTGGAGGCTCTGCAGCAAAATGCTTAAGGTGCTGAGGTGACAGGGAGCCTCATTCTGATGGGTCACGATGCTGGCTTGTGTCTAGGGAGATCTTAGAATGTGGCGGGGGCTAAGGCGCCATGCAGGATTCTTGTCCCCTGAGGGTTGGACGCAGCTCCCAAAGAGCCAGGTTGCCTTCTGGGGACAGTAGGTGTTCTGTTTTGTGGTTCAGGGATCAAGTGTTGGACCATATGCAGGTATTCCGGAGTTTTCCTCTGGAGGCAGATGACTGCAATGCTAAGCTAAGGTTTCCATTGAGGTCCTAGGGTATGTCAGGTACCATGACTCACTCAGGGCCATTGAACTGGGTGTCTGTCTGGAGGTAGGTGTCTGGCATGTATCCTGATTCGCCTTTTTTCCAAGGCGGCCAACGAATTTGGGGTGGGCTCAAGGGTATTGCAGGTGTCTCCCAATCTGGAAGGTTTGTGAAAATTTTGGCAGAGTTTCCTTCTGGTGGGCTGGCAAAATCCTGTGCTGTGAAACCAGAGGGCCCATCATGGTGGCCCTGTCGGCCAGGGCATGGGGGACAAAAGTCTGCAACACAAACTCGGGATAGGCTTCTGGGCCAGATGATGGCAAACCCGATCTGCGTACCATGAAGACAGTGCCACAGTATTTGAAATTAGTTCAACGGGAGGCAGGAGCGTGGACTTTTCTGTCTGGGTTGTGTGTCTTGGTTGCCCACGGAATGTAGCAGTAGCCTCATGGGGCCGTGGAGGATTCTGCCTCTGTGAGGATTCTGCCCGGCTCCCAAGGGTTTGATGTCTTTCAGGGGAAAGGGGACAGTGCTGTTTTCCCGCCATAGCAGGGATCACAGTAAGCTTCTGGGTCCAGCCGCCAGGGGAACCCAACAGAGGGTGAGGATTTGGGCCAAGGGGCATGTCACGCCTGATATGCAGGATCCTGGTCCAGCGAGCGTGGGGGCTCATTTGAATGTAGGCTCAGGCTCAGTCTCAAAATGCCTGTTTGTGGTCAGGGCAGCCCACCTGGATGGGCGTGATCTCATGGGCCATGCAGGTGGATCCCATTCTGAGGGTTAGAACCCCATCCCCACAGCAAACTTTTCCCATCTTGGGGAAGGAGAAATGCTCTTTCATGCTTGATGTTCCCCCATAGGCTGGGATTTGAGCTATGGTCTGGACACAGATGCCTGAATACTCAGGTTGGGCTAGAGATGACCGTCTCTGGCCTTGGTACATCCCAATTGCAGGATATGGGGCCCGCTACCTGGGGGGCTTATGGGAGGTCATGGATCAGGCTGTGTCAGACAGAGCAATAGTGCGCAGGACGGCCTATGACATTGGGGTGCCATCAAGGTCCGTGCAGGTTGATCGTCACGTGGGGATTCTGGGCAGTACCCTAGGGCCCTTCTTCTTTCAGCAGGGCAGTTAGATGATTGGGTTGTGGCTCCCGAATGAACTATCTGGTAGGCTGGAGGGCCAAGAGGGTGAGGACGAAATTATGAATGCACAAGTGCCGGTTCATGTCAGTGGCGAGCACATGGTATTTCCATTGTGCAGCGTCTGACACGAGATCTTCAGCACCTGAGTCAGGGCATGTGACTCATGCTGGAGTTTGTGTCCATGATGGCCGACGAGTGGAAGGGTGGCCTCATGAGGCCATGGAGGTCATCCCAGGCTGGGCTTGGGAGCTACTCTGAACAGCAAGCTTTACTTCTGCAGGAGAGGGGGAGTCCGTTTGCATGGCACCAGGGTCCCCCATATGGACAGACGTCGTAGCAGAAGTCACCACATGGATGCCTGGAAAGCCCAGCTCCTCTTAGCCTTCCATCCCAGGTCAAGGCCCTTTGGATCAGGTGGCTCTGGGGAAAAGTTCCCAGGGGACTAAGGTGAGAGGGATCCTCATTCTGATGGGTCACAATGCTGGATTGTGTCCAGGGAGACCTTAAACGTGGCAGGGACTCTGGCGCCATGCAGGATTCTCCTCCCCTGAGGGTTGGACGCAGCTCTCAAGAGACAGGTTGCCTTCTGGAGGCAGGAGGTGTTCTGTTTTGTGGCTCAGGGATCAAGTGTTGGACCATATGTAGGTATTCCAGAGTTTGCCTCTGGAAGCAGATGCCTGCAAGGCTAATCTAGGGTTCAATTGAGGTCTTAGGGGTATGTCATGTTTGATCTTCTGACTCAGGGCCATTGACCTGGGTGTCTGCCTGGAGGTAGGTGTCTGGCATGTGTCTAGATGTGCATTTTTTCCAAGGCGGCCACCGAATTTGGGATGGACTCAGCAGCATTGCATGTTTCTGCCTATCTGGAGTGTTTGTGCTAATGTGACGGGCAGAATTTCCTTCAGGTGGGCAGGAAGATACTGGCACTGTGACTCCACAGGCCCCATCCTGGAGGGCCTCTCTGCCAGGCCTTGGGGACAAAAGTCTGCAAACACAAACTCTGGATAGGGTTAGGGGTGAGATGACGGCAGTCCTGATCTGCAGACTGTGAAGGCATTGCCGTGGTATCTGAAATGAGGGCATTGGGGAGGCGAGAGCACAGGCTTTTCTTTCTCAGTTGTGTGTCTCGGTAGGCCACGGAATGTAGTGGTAGCCTCATGGGGCCCAGCTCCCAAGGGTTTGGTGTCTTTCAGGGGGAAGGGAAGAGTGCTTTTTCCATCTCTGGGGTCCTATCTTCTGACTTAAGGCATTGCCCTGGGTCTCTGCCTGGAGGTAGGTTTCTGGCCTGTGTCCAAATGCGCCTGTTTTCCAAGGCAGCCAACAAATTTGGGGAGGGCTCAGGGGCATTGTAGGCACTGTTCAAAAATGATGGGCAGAATTTCCTTTGGGTGGGCATTCAGAGTCCTGTGCTGTGCGTCCAGAGGCCCCATCCTAGAAGGCCTGTCGGCCAGGGCTTCGGGAACAAAAGTCTGCAAACACAAACTCAGGATAGGTTTCTGGGTGAGGTGATGGCAGGCCCGATCTGTGGACCATGATGGAAGTGCCCCGGGCTCTGATATTAGGGAGACAGGGAGGCGGGAGCACAGTCTTTTCTGTCTGGTTTGTGTGTCTCGGTTAGGCAAGGAATGTACCAGTAGCCTCATGGGGCATTGGAGAATCCCCAGTTCCCACGAATTTGGTGTCATTCATGGGGAAGGGAAGAGTGCTGTTTTCCTTCTCAAGGGTCATGCCAAGGCAGGAATTCCATAGTCGAATTCTGGGTCCGGGTGCCTGGAGAACCCGACCAAGGGTGAGGATTTGGGCCCAGGGGCATGTCAGGCCTACTATGCGGGCTCCTGGTACAGCTAGCCAGGGGGATAGTTTGAAAGCGAGCTCGGGCTGAGGGTCACAATGCCTGCTTGTGTTCAGGGCTGCCCGCCTGGGTTGGCGTGATCTCATGGGACACACAGCTGGCTCCCACTCTGAGGGATAGACCCCCATCCCCACAGCAAGCTTCTCCTGTCATGGGGAAGGAATAGTTATGCTTGAGGCTCCCCCATTGGCCGGGATTTGAGCTATGGTCTGGGCACAGATGCCTGAATACCCAGATTGGGTGGAGATGACAGTCTCTAGCAGTGGTAGGGATCATGTGCACGATATGGGGCCTGTTACCTGGGGGGTTGATGGGAGGTCGTGACTAGGCTGTGTAAGAAAATCATTAGTGCACTGGGCGGCCTAGGATATTGGGGTACCGTCGAGGTCCGTGCAGGTTGATCCTCACGTGGGGAATCTGGGCTGGCCACAATGGCCTTTCTTCTTTCAGGAGGGCAGGACGAAACCTGCGTTGGGGCTCAGCAATGAACCACCTGGATGGCATGCGGACAAGGAGGGTGAGGACGGAATTCTGAACTCACAAGCGACGGTTCTGTTCAGTGCCAAGCATATGCCATTTCCAATGTGTAGCGTCTGACACGAGATTTCCAGAACCTGAGTCAGGGCATGTGTCAGATGGTCGCACATGCTGGAGTTTGTGTCCATGATGGCCCATGAGTGGAGGGGTGGCCTCATGAGGCCATGGAGGTCTTCCCAGGCTGAGGCTTGTGAGCTGCTCTGAACAGCAAGCTATCCTTTTGCAAGACAGGGGGAGTCTGTTTGGATGGCACCAGGGTCCCCAGTATGGAAAGACATCTTAGCAGAAGTCACCGTATGGATGCCTGGAAAGCCCAGCTCCACTTACCCTTCCAGCCCAGGAACAAGGCCGTTTCAATATGGTGGCTCTAGGGCAAACGGCCCAGCGGGCTGAGGTGACAGGGAGACTCATTCTGATGGGTCACAATGCTGGCTTGTGTCCAGGGAGACCTTACAATGTGGTGGGACTCAGCCGCCATGCAGGATTCTCCTCCCCTGTGGGTTGGACGCAGCTCCTAAGAGCCAGGTTGCCTTCTTGGGACAGAAGGTGTTTTGTTTTGTTGCTCAGGGATCAAGTTTTGGACCATATGTACGTATTACAGAGTTTGCCTCTGGATAGAGAGACCTGTACCTGATGTAGGGTTCCATTGAGGTCCTTCGGGTATGTCAGGTTCTGTCTTCTGACTCAGGACAATTGACCTGGATGACTGCCTGGAGGTAGGTGTCTGGAGTGTGTCCAAAGGCGCATTTTTTCTAAGGTGGCCAACGAATTTGGGTGGGCTTAGGGGTATTGCAGGTGTCTCCCAATCTGGACGGTTTGTACAATTGCGATGGGCAGATTTTCCTTCAGGTAGGCAGGCAGAGTCCTGTGCTGTGGCTCCAGAGGCCCCATCCTGGAGGGCCTATCAGCCAGGGCTTTGGGAACAAAAGTCTGCAAACCCAAACTTGGTATAGGGTTGTGGGCGAGGTGATGTCAGGCCCAATCTGTGGACCATGAGGGCAGTGCTGCGGGATTTGAAATGAGGGAGACGGGTAGGCCGGAGTGCAGGCTTTTCTGTCTGGGTTCTGTGTCTCTCGGTTGGCCATGGAATGTAGCGGTATCCTCATGGAGCCATGGGAGATTCTGCCTCTGTGAGTATTCTGCCCAGCTCCCAAGGTGTTTGGTGTCTTTCTGGGGGAAGGGAAGAGTGATGATTTCCATCTCTGGGGTCCCGCCATAGCAGGGATTCCAGAGTCGGCTTCTGGGTCCGGGAGTCTGAAGAACCCGACCGAGGTGAGGATTTGGGCATAGGGACATGTCAGGCCAGATATGCGGGCTCCTGGTCCATCCTGCGAGGGGGCTGGTTTGAAAGTGGGCTCAGGCTGAGGCTCACAATGCCTGTTTGTGGCCATGGCAGCCATCGTGTGTGGGCGTGGTCTCATGGGCCATGCAGATGGCTCCAACTCTGAGAGTAAGACATCCATCCGGACAAGAAGCTTTTCCCGTTGTGGGGAAGGAGTTCTCTTTGATGCTTGAGGTTCCCACATAGGCCGGGATTTGAGCTGTGGTCTCGACACAGACGCCTGAAAACCGAGGTTCTGTAGAGATGACAGTCTTTGGCCTTGGAACATCCCACGTGCAGGATATGGGGCCCAATACCTGGGGATTGAAGGGAGGTCAAGGCTCAGGCTGTGTCAGACAGAGCATTAGTGCACAGGGCTGCCTAGGACTTTGGCGTGCTGTCGAGGTCGGTGCAGGTTAATCCTTGTGTGGGGATTCTGGGCAGACCCCTAGGGCCTTTTTTCTTTCTGGAGGGCAGACAGAAGACTGCTTTGTGGCTCCCAAATGAACAATCTGTAGGGCTGGCGGCTCAAAGGGTGAAGATGGAATTTAAATACACAAGTGCCTGTCCTGTTCAGTGCCGAGCACGTGGCAGTTCCAATGTGCACCGTCTGACTCCAGATCGCTAGAACCTGAGTCAGAGCACGTGTCAGATGGTTGCTCATGCTGAAGTTTGTGTCCATGATGGCCGACGAGTGGTGGGGTGGCCTCATAAGGTCATGGAAGACTTCCCTGCCTGAGGCCTGTGTGCCACTCCGAACAGCAAGCTTTCCTTCGGTGGGACAGGGAGAGTCCGTTGGATGGCAGCAGGGTCCCCATATGGGAAGACGCCGTAGCAGAAGTTACCGCATAAATGCCTGGAAAGCCCAGATCTGCTTACCCTTCCAGCCCAGCAACAAGGCCCTTTTATATGATCGCTCTGGGCAAAGTGCCAGGGGGCTGAGGTGAGAAGGAGCCTCATTCTGATGGGTCACAATGCAGGCTGGTTTCCAGAGAGACCTTAGAATGTGGTGGAAGCTCGGGTGCCATGCAGGATTCTCCTCCCCTGAGGGTTTGACGCTGCTCCCAGAAGTCTTGTTGATTTCTGGAGACAGGAGGTGTTCTGTTTTGTGGTTCAGGTATCAAGTGTTGGACCATATGTAGGTATTCCAGAGTTTGACTCTGGAGGCAGATGCCTGCAAACTTAAGTGAGGGTTCTGTTTAAGTCCTAAGGGGTATGTCAGGTTCCATCTTCTGACTCAGGGCCATTGACCTGGGTGTCTGCCTGGAGGTAGGTGTCTGGCATGTGTCCGAATGTGCCTTTTTTCCAAGGTGGCCAATGGATTGGTGTGGGCTCAGGGGCATTGCAGGTGTCTCCCAATCTGGAGTGTGTGTGCAAATATGATGGCAGAGCTTCCTCGAGGTGGCAGGCAGAGTCCTGCGCAGTGGCTCCAGAGGCCCCATCCTGGAGGGTCTGTTGGCCAGGGCTTTGGGGACAAAAGTCTGCAAACACAAACTCGCGATAGGATTCTGGGCGAGGTGATGGCATGCTCAATCTATGGACCTTGAGGGCAGTGCCACAGCATCTGAAATTAGTTCGACAGGGAGGCAGGAGTACAGGCTTTTCTGTCTGGGCTGTGTGTCTCGATTGGACACAGAATGTACTGGTATCCTCATGGGGCCATGGGAGATCCTACATTTGTGACGATTCTGCCCAGCTCCTAATGGTTTATTGTCTTTCGTGGAGAAGGGAAGAGATCTGTTTTCATTCCAGGGGTCCTGCCATAGCAGGGATTCCAGGGTCGGTTTCTGGATCCGGGTGCCTGGAGAACACGTCCGAGGGTGAGGATTGGGCCTAGGGGCATGGCACGCCCAAAATGTGGGTGCCTGGTTCAGTTAGCGAGGGGGCTGGTTTGAAAGTGGTCTCAGGCTGAGGGTCACAATGCCTGTTTGTGGCCAGGGCAGCCCTTCTGAGTGGGCGTGGTCTCATGGGCCATGCAGCTGGCTCCCATTCTGAGGTTAGACCACCAGCCCCACAGGAAGCCTTTCCCATCGTGGGGAAGAAGGAGTGCTCTTTTATGCTTGAGGTTCCCCCATAGGCCGGAATTTGAGCTATGGTCTGGGCTCAGATGCCTGAATACCCAGGTTGGGTAGAGGTATCAATCTCTGGCCTTGGCACATCTCACCTGAAGGATATGGAGCCCAATACCTGGGGCCTGATGGAGGGTCGGAGCTCAAGCTGTGTCAGACAGAGCACTGGTGCACAGGGCCGCCTTGGATATTGGGGTGCCGTCGAGGTCCGTGCAGGTTGATGCTCATGTGAGGATTCTGGGCAGACACCTAGGGCACTTCTTCTTTCTGGAGGTCAGGCAGAAGACTGAGTTGTGGATCCCGAATGAACAATGTGGAGGGCTGGTGGGCCAAGAGGGTGAGGATAGAATTCTCAATGTACAGGTACCGGTTTCTTTTACTGCCGAGCACATGGCATTTCTATGTGCAGTGTCTGTCGTGAGATCTCCAGCTCCTGAGTCCAGGCATGTGTCAGATGGTCACTCACGCTGAAGTTTGTGTCCATGTTCGCCAAGAGTGGAGGGGTGGCCTCATGAGGCCATGGAGGTCTTCCCAGGCTGGAGCTTGTGAGCTGTTCCGAACAGCAAGCTTTCCTTCTGTGGGACATGTGGAGTCCATTTGGATGACACAAGGGTCCTCCGTATGGAAAGACATTGTAGCAGAAATCACCGTGTGGATGCTTGGAAAGCCCAGGTCTGCTTAGCCTTACAGCCCAGGAACAAGACCGTTTTGATCTGGTGGCTATGGATCAAACGCCCTTGGGGGCTGAGGTAACAGGGAGCCTCATTCTGACCAGTCACAATGCTGGCTTGTGTCCAGGGAGACCTTAGAATGTGGCGGTGGCTCAGACGCCATGCAGGATTCTCCTCCCCTTGGTTTGGAAGCAGCTCCCAGGAGCCATGTTGCCTTCTGGGGACGGGAGGTGTTCTGTTTTGTGGCTCTGGGATCAATGTGGAAAATATGTAGTTATTCCAGAGTTTGCCTCTGGAGACAGATGCTGGCAAACCTAAGCTAGGGTTTCATTGAGGTACTAGGGTATGTAAGGTTCAATCTTCTGGGCCATTGACCTGGCTCTCTGCCTGGAGGTAGGTGTCTGGCCTGTGTCCGAATGCACATTTTTCCAAGGCGGCCAAGAATTTGTTTTGGGCTCAGGGGCAGTGCAGGTTTTTCCCAATCTGGAGGGTTTGTGCAAATATGACGGGCAGAGCTTACTTCGGGTGTGCTGGCAGTGTCCTGCGCTGTGGCTCCAGAGGCCCCATCCTGGAAGGCCTGTCACCCAAAGCTATGGGGACAAAAGTTTGCAAACACAAACTCGGGTTAGGTTTAGGGGCGAGGTGATGGCAGGACCGATCTGCAGACCATGAGGTCAGTGCCTTGGGATCTGAAATTAGGGCGATGGAGATGTGGGAATGCAAGCTTTCCTGTCTGGGTTGTATGTCTCAGTTGGACACGGAATGGAGGGGTGGCCTCATGGGGCCATGGGAGATTCTGCCTCTCTTGGGATTCTGCCCAGCTCCCAAGGCTTTGGTGTCTTTTGCCAGGAAGGGAAGAGTGATGTTTTCCGTGTCAGGGATTGGGCCATAGCAGGGATTCCAGAGTCGACATCTGAGTCCGGACGCCTGGAGCACCTGATTGAGGGTCCAAATTTGAGTAATCGGCATGGCAGGCCTGATATGCGATCTCCTAATCCAGCTAGCAAGGGGGCTTCTTTACATGTGGGTTCAGTATGAGGTCACAATGTCTGTTTTTGCCCAGGGTGGCCATCCTGTGTGGGCCTGGTCTAAAGGGCCAAGCAGCTGACTCCCTCTATGAGGGTTTGACCCCCATCCCCACAGCAAGCTTTTCCTGCCATGGGTATGGTGTAGTGCTCTGTTGTGCTTGAGGTTTCCTCATTGGCCGGGATTTGAGCTAAGGTCTGGGCACAGATGCCTAAATACCCCGGATGGGTAGATATGAAAGCCTCGGGCCATTTCCGGTCACACCTGCAGGATATGGAGCATGCTACCTGGGAGTTGATATGAATTCGGGGATCAAGCTCTGTCAGACAGAGCATTAGTGCTCAGGGAGGCCTAGCATATTAGTGTGCCATCAAGGGCCGTGCAGGTTGACCTCACGTGGGGATTCTGTGCAAACCCATAGGTTCCTTCTATCTCAATGGCAGGCAGAATGCTGCGTTGTGGCTCCAGAATTCCCAATCTGGAGTGCTTGCGGGCCAGAAGGGAGAGGACAGAAGCCAGAATACACAAGCGCCGGTTCAGTTCAGTTCCAAGCGCATGGCAGTTCCAGTGTTCAGCATCTGACTCAAGATCTGCAGCAGCTGAGTCTTGGTGAGTGTAAGATGGTAGCTCACGCTGGAGTGTTTGTCCATCATGACCGAAGAATGGAGGGATGACCTCAGGAGGCCATGGAGGTTTTCCCAGGCTGGATCTTATGAGCTGTTCCGAACAGCAACCTTTCCTTCTCTGGGATAGGAGGAGTCCATTCTGATGGCTCCTGACTCCCCCATATGGAAAGACTTGGTGGCAGAGCTCACCACATAGATGCCTGGAAAGCCCAGCTCAGCTTACCCTTGAAGCCCAGGAACAAAGCAGTTTCTATCTGGTGGCTCTGGGGCGCTGAGTTGACAGGGCTGAGTTGACAGGGAGCCTCATGCTGATGGATCACCATGCTAGCTTGTGTCCATTGAGACCTTAGAATGTGATGGGGGCTCAGGTGCCATGCAGGATTCTCCTCCGCTGAGGTTTGGACCAGCTCCCAAGAGGCAGGTTGCCTTCTAGGGAGAGGAGCTGTTCTGTTTTTTTGGCTCAGGGACCAAGCGTTGGAACATACGAAGGTATTTCAGAACTTGCCTCTGGGGACAGATGCCTGCAAACCTCACCTAGTTTTCCGTTGAGGTCCTAAGGGCACGTCAGGCTCCATCTTCTGACTCAGGGCCATTAACATGGATGTCTGCCTGGAGGTAGGTGTCTGGTATGTGTCAGACTGTGCATTTCTATCCAGAGCGGCCAACGAAATTGGTGGGCTCAGGGGCCTTGCAGGTGTCTCCCAATCTGGAGGGTTTGTATACTGTGATGAGCACAGTTTCCATCGGGATGGAAGGCATGGTCTTGCACTTTGGCTCCAGAGGCTGCATCCTGGAGTGCCTGTCAGCCAGGGTTGTGTACAAAAGTCTGCAAACACAATCTAAGGTTGGGTGAAGGTCGAAGTAATGGCAGGCCCAATCTTCAGACTGTGAGGGCAGTGCCCCGGGATCTTAAATTAGTTGATTGGGGAGGCAGGAGCGCAATCTTTCTGTCAGGGTTGTGTGTCTCGATGGCCACGGAAATGAGGAGTGGTTTCATGGGGCCATGGTAGATTCTGCCTCTGTCGCGATTCTGCCTGGCTCCCAAGGGTTTGGTGTCTTTTGGGGGGAAGGGAAGAGTCCTATTTTTGTCTCAGGTGTCGGGCCATATCAGGGATCCCAGAGTTGGCTTCTGGGTTCGTGCTTCCTGAGAATGAGATGGAGGGTGAGGATTTGTGCCAAGCGGCATGGCAGACAGCTAGGCAGGCTCTTGGTCCAGCTAGAGAGGGGTCTTGTTTGAAACCGGGCTCAGGCTGAGGGTCAAAATGTCTCTTTGTGTCCAGGGCCACCCTAATATATGGGCGTGTCTTATGGGCCATGCAGATGGCTCCCACACTGAGGGTTTGACCGCATCCCCACAGCAAGTTTTTCCTGCCGTGGGGAAGGAGGATTCTTCTTTTGTGCTTGAGATTCCCCCATAGGCTGGAATTTAACTCATGGTCTTGCACAGATGCCTGAATACCCAGGTTGGGTAGAGATGACAGTCTCTGGCCTTGGCATATCCCACCTTCAGGATATGGGGCCCACTCCATTGGGGCTGATGAGAGGTCAGGACTCAGGCTCTGTCAGACAGAGCATTAGTGCACAGGGAGGCCTAGGATATTGGGGTGCCATCGAGAGCCATGCACGTGGATCCTCTCGTGGGGATTCTGGACAAATGCATAGGGCCCTTCTTCTATCTGGAGGGCATGCAGAAGGCTGTGTTGTCTCTCCAGAATTCGCAGTCTGGAGGGCCTGCTGGCCATGAAGTTGAGGACAGAAATCTGAACGCACAAGGGCAGGTTCAGTTCAGTGATGAGCGCATGGTAATTCCAATGTTCAGCATCTGACTCGAGATCTCTAGGACCCAAGTCAGGGTGAGTGTCCGATGGTCGCTCACGCTGGAGTTTGTGTTCATGTTTCCTGACGAATGGAGGGGAGGCCTCAAGATACCAGGGAAGTTTTCCCAGGCTGGGACTTGTGAACTGCTCTGAATAGGAACTTTCCTTCTGAGGGACAGGGGGAGCCCATTTTGATGGATTCAGGATCCCCCATATGGAAACACTTGGTAGCAGAGCTGACCGCATGGACGCCTGGAAATCCCAGCTCAGCTTACACTTGCATTGCAGGAACAAGGCAGTTTCGATCTGGGGGCTCTGGGGCGAATTGCCCAGGGGGCTGTGTTAACAGGGAGCCTCAAGCTGATGGATCACAATGCTAATTTTGTCCCATGAGACCTCACTATATGGCAGAACTCCAGCGTCATGCAGAATTCTCCACTCCCGAGAGTTTTACGCAGCACCTCAGACCAGGTTGCCTTCTGGGTACAGGAGGTGTGTTGTTTTTTGCATAAGAGACCTAGAATTGGAACATAGGTAGATACTCCAGAACTTTCCTCTGGGTACATTTGCCTGCAAACCTAAGCTAGGATTCCATTGAAATCCTAGGGGCATATCTGTTTCCATCTTCTGACTCAAAACCATTGACCTGGATGTCTGCCAGGATGTAGGTGTCTGGCATGTGTCAGACTGTGCATTTCTGTCTAGAGTGGCCAATGAAATTGGGTGGGCTCAGGGTCCTTGCTGGTGTCTCCAATCTGGAGGGTTTGTGCAACTGTGATGGGCAAGTTTCCTTTGAGAGGGCAGGCAGAGTCCTGCACTGTTGGCTTCAAAGGCCCCATCCTGGAGGGCCTGTGGGCCAGAGCTTTGGGGCAAAAGTCTGCAAACACAAACTCGAGTTAGTGTGACAGGCAAGGTGATGTCAGGCCTTACCTGCAGACAGTGAGGACAGTGCCACAGGATCTGAAATGAGGGCGACGGGGAGGTGGGAGCACAGACTTTACTGTCTGGGTTGTGTGTCTCGGTTGTCCACGGAATGCAGGGGTGTCCTCATGGGTCCAAGGGAGAATCGGCAGCTGGGGGGATTTTGCACAGCTCCCAAGGCTTTGGTGTTTTTCTGGATGAAGGCAAGAGAGCTGTTATCCATCTCAGGGGTGCCGGCATAGCACTGATTCCAGAGTCGGCTTCGGGTTCCGAGTGCTTGGAGAAACAAAACGAGGGTGAGGATTTGGGCCTAGGGGCATGGCAGGCCCGATATGTGAGCTCCTAGTTCAGCTAGCCAGGGGGCTTGTTTGAAAGCAGGCTCAGGCTGATGGTCACAATGCTTGTTTGTGACCAGGGTGTACCTCCTGGTTGTGCGTGGTCTCATGGGCCATGCAGCTGCCTCCCACTCTGACGATTAGACCCCCATCCCCACAGCAAGCTTTTCTGACCGTGGGGAAGGAGGAGTGCTCTTTTGTGCTTGAGGATCCCCCATAGGCTGGGATTTGAGCTATGGTCAGGGCACAGATGCATGAACACTCAGGTTGGGTAGAGATGACAGCTTTGGGCCATGGCCAGTCCCACCTGCAGTTGATGGCTCCTGATACCTGGGCTGTGACTGGAAGTCGGCCCTTAGGCTGGGTCAGACAGAGCATTAGTGCACAGTGCAGCCTGGTTATTGGTGTTCTGTCTATTGCAGTGCAGGTTGATCCTACATAGGGATACTGGGCAGACCCATAGGGTCCTTTTTCTTTCTGGAGGGCAGGCAGAAGGCTGCATTGTGGCTCCAGAATTCCCAATATGGAGGGCTTGTTGTCAGTTGGGTGAGAACTGAATTCTGAACGCATGATCACCAGTTCAGTTCAGTGTCAGATGTTCACTCACGCTAGTGTTTGTGTCCATGATGGCCAAGGAATGGCGGGGTGGCCTCAAGAGGCCATGGAGGTTTTCCCAGGCTGGGGCTTGTGAACAGTTCCAACCAGCAAGCTTTCCTTCTGTGGGACAGGGGGAGTCCATTTGGATGGCTCCAGTGTCCCCCAAATGGAAAAACTTATTGGCAGATCTCACCACATGGATGTCTGGAAAGCAGAGCACAGCTTACACTTGCAGCCCAGGAACAAGGCAGTTTCGATCTGGAGGCTCTGGTGTGAAGTGCCCAGGACGCTGAGTTGACAGGGAGCCTCATGCTGATGGGTCACAATGCTGGCTTGTGTCCAGGGAGAACATAGAATGTCACGGGGTTTCATTCGTCATGCAGGATTCTACTCCCCTGAGGTATGCACCTAGCTCCCAAGAACCAGGTTGCCTTCTGGCAACTGGGGGTGTTCTATTTTTTGGCTCAGGGATCAAGTGCTTGACCATATATGTGTATTCCAGAACTTGCCTCTGTTGACATGCCTATATTCTAAGCTAGGTTTCCATTGAAGTCCTAGGGTCATGTCAGGTTCCATCTTCTGACTCAGGGCCATTGACCTGGATGTCTGCCTAGATTCTAACCCAGTTAGAAAAGCCTAAATATGGCAGTTTTGATCTGATGGCTCTTGGGCAAGTGTCCAGGTGACTGAGTTGACAGGGATCCTCATGCTGACGGGTAGTAGAAGGAGTTAGAGTAGCCATTAGAGTAGCCATGGGGAGCTGTTAGAATAGTCGTAGGAGTGATAGCATCGGGTTCATCGGGAGCGTCGAAGTTTCAGGATCATCAGGAGCATTGGGAGAAGCATTGCTGGGAGCGGCACCACCATGAAAGGCCTCGCCTCCCCGAGCAGCAGTGCCGCCCACGACCGGCCTCACCGCGGCCTTGCCACGACTTGCCTCGAGGCCCAGTGCTGTGGCCTTGCCAGAGCGGCGTCATTCCAGAGAGCAGCCTTGTCAGTGGGGCCTCATCAGAAAGCGGCCTGGTCTGGAGCAGTCTCTTCATCATCAGCTGTGGCATTTGTCCAGCGTGTGGCCCTGTCCAGAGCGGCCTCGTCTGGGAAGCGGCCTTGTCGGAGTGGGTCATGGGGAGCAGAGTCTGTGACATCAGAGTTGCCATCCTCGTCATCCTCGCCTCTTTGTCATCGGGAGTAGTGTCTTCATCGTCATCACCACTACGTAAGAAATGGACCCGACCGGTCAGTTTGATTTTCGGTGCTTGGTGTGAAATAAAGCGCTGCTTGATTTTCGCTTCATGTCAGTCTCCTTCCTTTGATCAGGGACCCTAACACTGGGAACTCGCCCGCGATCAAAAAACAAGAACTGAGCCAGCATCGGACTTTATGGGAAAAGCCTCCAGAGGTGTTGGGATCTTGTGCGTCTGTCTGGTTGGAACTCCAGGGTATGGCCCACAGGGGAGAAGCTGGACACAGCTATGCTCCCCAGGGCTGGAGTGGATGCAGGGATTCCCCATTCCTCTGTTGGCAGATCAACATGAGGTTTGAGTCCCCCTTGGCGGTCTGGGGTTTGAGTCCCCCTAGGTGGTCAGGTGGTTCGAGTCCCCCTAGATGGTCACCAGGGGGTTCGAGTAACCCTATGTGGTCTTCAGGGGGTCTGAGTTCCCCTAGGCAGTCAGGGAGTTTGAGTCCCCCTAGAAAATCCCCACCCGTGGCAGGACCGCTGAATCTGCAGTGTATTTGTCTTGTCTTTTTGTTGTCTGCTGTGTTGTTTGTTGTGTTTGGGGAAATGGGACAGGTAGAGAGTAAGGGGACTCTGACTTTCGTCTCTCTGTACCTCATAATAGATGTGGGGCTTCTTCCTCACTCATTTCGTGAGTTAAGGGCTATAAACGGAGCCAACTGGGTTTAGTCTAACTTGGGACAGAGACTTTAAGGAATATTCCCAAGCAGTTGCCGAAACTCCCTTTGTTTGGGGGAATTCCGTGCCTCTCTGGCCTGAAGTGGACTGCGTAGCAACTCTCCCTTGCTGGCGGCAAAGCATGGCATCTGAAGTGGAATGGACCCATGTGGAACATGAAATCTCTTAGCAAAGAGATGACTGAATTGATGGTTAATTGTCTGTCTCAGGGTTTTAATGCATAATTGTTAATATAGTTTTCAGAGCCTATGGTAATCTGAAGCTTTGAAGTTTTGCTTGGATGACAAATGGGATGACGTGCTTGGGAGCTGGTTTCTGGAATGAGGCTTGTGCTTTTGAAATCTGTTGGTAAACATGTTTTGTGCTTAACTTCTATTGCAACAGTTCACAAATGGTTAATATTTAGTCTTCACTAGAGATTGAGATGTTTCTAAGAAAATGTAACTGGTTTTCATTGCCAACCCAGAATTGTAAATGAGATCTCTTTGACTCATAAGGCTTTTACCTGATATGGTAAGTTACTCAGGAAGTACTGCTAAATCAATGATAAACCTTGGGTTAAATTTGGGTAAATGCTGTAACTACTCCAGAGGATCTATACATTTTCTAAAGTTTTAATGTTTTGATAAGGGTCATCATTTGATATTTAATCATATCTGTTCTGAGTTTTTTGTCATTTGTAATTGTTTTAATTCTCCTGTAAGATGAATTCCGCCTTAAGAAAATTCATATAGGAGACTTTCAGAACAAATACGGTTCTTTGATATATTGAAATCCTGGAATCAAATTCTGGAAATTTCCAGAATTTCCAGAAGTAAAAGTTGCACTCGTACTAAACCAGAATTAGTACGGTGACTAAAGATAAGATTGAGTCTCCAGGAGCTTTCCTAGAAAAGCTCACTGAAGCCTATAAAATGTTAACCCAAATGATCCTGAGGCACCCAAAAACCAGGGAGCAGTGAATCTTGCTTTTACCAGTCAGTCAGTCCCGGATATAAGGAGGAAACTTCAGGATATTTAAGGATTTGAAGGGAAGAATCTGATTGAGCTCTTCGGAATAGCAGAAAAAGTGTTTAAGAACAGGGATGCACAGGAGGATGAAAAACAGAAAAAGCTGGTTAAGATTTTGGCATTATATGAGATAGGTAGAGGAAAGTAAATGGAAGGAAATGCGCAAGCACAGAGAAGGCCGGTGGGAAGACATAGATTCAGATCAGTGTGCTTACCGTAAGGAAAAAGGACACTGGGCCAGGGCGTGCCCCAAAAGGAAGATGGCAATGCTGGCCACCAGAGTAAAAATTGAAGTGGAGAGGAAATCAATTGATTTTTTTGGTGGACATGGGAGCTCAATTTTCATCATTAATTAAACATATGGGAAAACTATCTGGAGAGGAAGTTTGGGTACAAAGAGCAAATGGCACAGCGAGACATAAATGGACAACAGAAAGGACTTTAAATTTGGCCTCGGAAATAGTGAAACATCGATTTTTGGTCCTCCCTCATGCCCTATATAACTTGATGGGAAGAGATCTCCTCCACAAGTTACGAGCTGGCATTCAGTTCTTGGAAGGAGACATGACTGTATCCTTGAGACAAGCCACTGTACAGGTGCTTATGGCAGCACTAGATGAATACCTCCTTTATGAGCCAGTCTCAAAACCAGAGGGGACAAAGGCTGGGTGCCTTCTCTAATCCTACTGGTCGAGTTTCCCGAGGTCTTGGAAGAAGGGAATCCCTCTGGCTTGGCCAAGGGACAACCTCCAGTTGTGGTACAATTAAAGGCGATGGCTACGGCTATTTGTGTTCGGCAGCACCCCCTTCCCTGGGAAGCAAAGGAAGGGATCAGAAAGCCCATTAACCACCTCTGAGGAGATGTGATCCTAGTTCCTTGAAAATCTCCATGGAACACACCATTGCTGCCCATCAAAAAGGGCAATACTGGGGATTACTGACCCGTTCAAGATTGTGGGAAGTTAATAAACAGTTTGAAGATATCCACCCGAAGGTGCCTAACCCCTATACCCTACTCTCTCTCCTGGGCCCCAAAACAACTGTGTATACCATCCTAGATTTCAAGGATGCATTTTTCTGCATATCTTTTGCAAGGGAATTTCAACCCCCTTTTGCTTTTGAGTGGTCCGACCCAAAGGAAGTATTCCAAGGCCAACTCACCTGTACAAGACTTCCCCAAGGATTCAATCATTCACCCACCATTATTTTTTGACGAGGCACTACACGAGGATTTGCGTGAGTACAGAAATTCCAACCCAGTAGTCACTCTGCTACAGTATGTTGATGACTTGCTAGTAGCCGCTGAGGACTATGAGTCATGTTTGTGGGAATGAGATCTCTCTTACAGACTCTACAGGGAAAAGGGTATCAGGTCAGCAAAGAAACACAGCACTGTCAGAGCCATGCCACATATTTAAGCTTTGATCTCCACGAGGGAGTGCGTTCACTGAGTCCTGGAAACAGGTGATCACTCAATACCCCCACCCTACCCCGTCCCGACAAGTCAGGGAAATTCTTAGATGGTGGGCTTCTGTAGGCTGTGGATACTGCAGTTTGCAGAGATTGCCCAACCTCCCTATGAACTGGCAAAAGGGAGGGCTCACTATGATAGAGTGGACAGCTGAGGCAGAAGGAGCATTTCGGAAATTACAAACAGTTGTACTGAGTGCATTGGCCATCCCAGATGTTAACAAGCCCTTCCACTTCTATGTGGATAAAAAATACAGGGGTGGCCAAAGATGTTTTGACTCAGAATCTGGAGCCTTGGCAAAGGCCAGTAGCCTATCTTAGCATGAAACTAGATCCAGTAGTGGCTGGGTTCCCCTCTTGCCTCTGCATAATTGCTGCCACGGCCCTCTTGGTCCAGGACGCAAGTGATTTGAATTTGGGTCAAAATCTCATCTTGACCACCACCCATGCTATTGAGGGCCTTCTCCGGACTCCACCAGATCGACAGATGACAAACACCCGAGTGACGGGGTATCAGATCCTCCTCCTCAACGAATCAAGAGTGACCTTCCGTCCCTGGAAGTGCTAAATCCAGCCACGCTGCTGCCAGTGGAGCTGGCTGACCACCCACATGACTGCAGGGAGGTCCTAACCCATGTTGCAGGAATAAGGCCAGGTCTCAGAGACATTCCCCTCCCGGATGACGAGATGACTCTGTTCACAGATGGAAATAGCTACGTGGTCAATCGAAAGAGGAATGCGTGGGCTCGGTGATTTCTCCTGAGAATTGGGGTGCCGTTGAGGTCCATGCAGGTTGATCTTCACATGGGGATTCTTAGCAGCTCATAGGGCCCTACTTCTTTAAGGAGGGCAGGAAGAAGGCTGCGTTGTGGCTCCAGAATTCCCAATCTGGAGGGCTTTTGGGCCAGGAGGGTGAGGATGGAAGACTGAACACACAAGTGCCGGTTCAGTACAGTGCCTATTACATGGCAGTTCCAATGTACAGAGTCTGACTCGAGATCTCAAGCACCTGAGTCAGGGCGAGTGTCGGATGGTCGCTCACAGTGGAGTTTGTGTCCATGATGCCTGAGTAATGGAGGGGTGGCCTCATGAAGCCATGGAGGTTTTCCCAGGCTGGGGCTTGTAAGCTGCTCCGAATAGGAAGCTCCCTTCTGCGGTACATGGGGGCTCCATTTTGGTGGCTGCAGAGTCCCCCATATGGAAAGACATGGTAGCAGAACTCACCAAATAGATTCTGGAAAGCCCAGCTCAGCTTATCATTTGGGCTCAGGAACAAGGCATTTTGGATCTGAAGACTCTAGGGCAATTGACCAGGGGGCTGAGTTGATAGAGAGCCTCATGCTATAGGGTCAAAATGCTGGCTTGTGTCCAGGGAGAGTTTAGAATGTGGTGGGGCCTCAGGTTTCATGCAGGATTCTCCTCCCCTGAAGGTTGATCGCATCTCCCAAGAGCCAGGTACGGTTCTGGGGACAGAAGGTGTTCTGTTTTGTAGTTCAGGGACCAAGTGTTGAAGCATATGTAGGTATTTCAGAACGTACCTCTGGGGACAGATGCCTGCAAATCTCAGTTAGGGATCCGTTGAGGTCCTAGGGGCATGTCAATTTAAATCTTCTGACTCAGGGCTGTTGACCTGTGTGTCTGCCTAGAGGTAGGTGTCTGGCATGTGTCAGACTGTGCATTTCTGTCCAGAGTGGCCAATGAAATTGGGTCGTCTCAGGGGCATTCCAGGTGTCTCCCAATCTGCAGGGTTTGTGCTATAGTGACAGACAGAGTTTCCCAAGGGAGGGCAGACAGAATCCTGCACAGAGGTTCCATATGCCCCATCATGGAGATCCTGTTGGCCAGGGCTTTGGAGACAAAATTCTGGACCCACAATCTCAGGTTAGAGTGAGGGGCAAGGTCATGGCAGGCCCGATCTGCAGACTAGGAGGGCAGTGCAACAGGATCGGATATTAGGGCGATGGGGAGGCAGGAGTGCAGGCTTTTCTGTCTGGGTTGTGTGTCTCTGTTGGCCATGGAGTGGAGGGTTGCCCTCTGTGGCCATTAGAGATTCTGCCTCTGTGAGGTTTCTGCTCGGCATCCAAGGGTTTGGTGTCTTTCGGGGGAAAGGGAAGAGTGCGGTTTTCCGTCTCAGGGGTCCTGCCACTGCAGGAATGCCAGAGTTAGCTTCTGAGTCCAGGCGACCAGAGAACCCGACCGAGGGTGAAAATTTGGGCCTAGGGCCATGTCAGGCCAGTTATGCGGGATCCTGGTCCAGCTAGCGAGGGGGCTATTTTGAAAGCGGGCTGAGGCTAAGGCACACAATGCCTGTTTGTGCCCAGGGCAGCCGTCCTGGTTGGGCTTGGTCTCATGGGCCAAGCAGCTGGTTCCCACTTGGAGGCTTAGTACCCCATCCCCACAGCAAGCTTTTCCCTTCGTGGGGAAGGAGGAGTGCTCATTGATGCTTGAGGTTCCCCCATAGCCCAGGATTTGAGCTATGGTCTGGACACAGACGCCTGAATACCCAGGTTGGGTAGAGATGACAGTCTCTGGCCTTGGCACGTCCCACCTGAAGGTTATGGGGCCCGCTACCTGGGGGACTGTTGGGAGGTCAGTGCTCTAGCTGTGTCAGACAGAGCATTAGTGCACAGCATGTCCTAGGACATTGGCGGGCCGTCGAGGTCCGTGCATTTGAACCTCACGTGGGGATTCTGGCAGAGTCCTAGGGCCCTTGTTCTTTCTGGAGGGCAGGCAGAAGACTGCGTTGGGGCTCTTGAATGAAAAATCTGGAAGGCTGCGGAGCCAGGAGGCTGAGGACAGAATTCTGAACGCACAAGCGCTGGTTCCATTCATTGCAGAGCACCTTGCATTTCCAATGGGCAGCATCTGAATCAAGATCTCCAGCACCTGAGTCAGGGCACTTGTCAGACAGTCACTCAGGCTGGAGTTTGTGTCCATGATGCCTGATTAATTTAGGGGTGACCTCATGAAGCCATGGAGGTTTCCCAGGCTGGGGCTTGTGAGCTGCTCTGAACAGCAAGCTTTCCTTCTGCGGTACAGGGGGGCTACATTTATGTGGTTGCGGAGTCCCCCATATGGAAAGACATGGTAGCAGAGCTCACCAAATAGATTCTGGAAATCCCAGCTCAGCTTATAATTTTCGCCAAGGAACAAGGCATTTTGGATCTGGAGAATCTAAGGCAATTGGCCATGGGGTAGATTTGACAGGGAGATTTATGCTATAGGGTCAAAATGCTGGCTTGTGTCCAGGGAGAGTTTAGAATGCAGAGGGGGCTAAGGCGCCATGCAGGATTCTCCTCCCCTGAGTGTTGGTCGCAGCTCCCAAGAGCCAGGTAGCCTTCAGGGGACAGGAGGTGTTCTGTTTTGTGGCTCAGGGATCGAGTGTTGGACCATATGTAGGTATTGCAGAACATTCCTCTTGGGACAGATGCCTACAAACCTCATCTAGGGTTCTGTTGATATCCTGGGGGCATGTCAGTTTCCTTCTTCTGACTCAGGGCCATTGACCCGGGTGTCTGCTTGGAGTTAGGTGTCTGGCATGTGTCAGACTGTGCTTCTATGTCCAGAGCGGCCATAAGAATTGGGTGGGCTCAGGGGCCTTGCAGGCGTCTCCCAATCTGGAGGGTTTATGCAAATATGATGGGCAGAGTATCCTTTGGGAAGACAGGCAGAGTCCTGCACTGTGGCTCCAGACGCCCCATCATGGAGAGCCTGTCGGCCAGGGCTTTGGGGACAGAAGTCTGCAAACACATGCTCGGGTTAGGGTGTGGGGCGACATGGTGGCAGGCCCGGTCTGTGGATGGTGAGGGCAGTGCCACATTATCTGAAATGAGGGGGAAGATGAGTTGGGATTATAGGCTTTTCTATCCGGTTGTGTGTCGCAGCTGACTACGGAATGTAATGTAGCCTCATGGGGCCATGGGATATTCTGCCTCTGTGAGGATTCTTTCTGACCTGGGTCTCAACGGATTGGTGTCTTTCAGGGGGAAGGTAAGAGTGCTGATTTCCGTCTCAGGGGTCCCGACATAGCACAGATTCCAGAGTTGAATTCTGGGTCCGGGCGCCTGGAGAATACAACTGAGAGTGAGGATTTGTGCCTAGGGGCTTGTCGTGCCCAATATGCGGGCTCCTGGTCCAGTTAGCGAGAGATCTGTTTTGAAAGCAGCCTGAGGCTAAGGGTCACAATGCCTGTTTGTGGCCAGGGCAGCCCTCCTTTGTGGGCGTGGTCTCATAGGCCATGCAGTTGGCTCCCACTCTGAGGGTTAGACCCCCATTCCCACAGCAACTTTTTCCTGTCGTGGGGAAGAAGGAGTGCTCTTTGATGCTTGAGGTTCCCCCTTAGCCGGGATTTGAGCTATGGTCTGGGCACAGACGCCTGAATACCAAGGTTGGATAGATGTGACAGTCTCTTGCCTTGGCAGGTCCCACTTGCAGGATAAGGGGCCCGCTACCTGGGGGGCTGATGGGAGTCCGGGGCTCACGCTGTGTCAGACAGAGCATTAGTGCACAGGGCGGCCTAGGATATTGGGGTGCCATTGAGGTCCGTGCAGGTTGACCCTCACGTGGGGATCCTGGGCAGACATCTAGGGACCCTCTTCCTTCTGGAGGGCAGACAGAAGACTACGTTGTGACTCCCAAATGAACAATCTGCAGGGCTGGCGGGCCAGGAAGTTATGGACAATTCTGAACGCACAAGTGCCGGTTCCGTTCACTGCCGAGCACATGGCATTTCCAATGTGCAGCATATGAGTCGAGGCTATAGCACCTGAGTCATGGTACGTGTCAGATGGTCGCTCATGGTGGAGTTTGTGTCCATGATGGCTGACGAATGGAGTGGTGGCCTTATGAGGCCATGGAGGTCGTCCCAAGTTGGGGCTTGTTAGATGCTCCAAACAGAAAGTTATCCTTCTGTGTGACTGTGGGAGTCCCTTTAGATGGCACCCGTGTTCCCCATATGGAAAGACGTCGTAGCAGAAGTTACCGCATGTCTGCCTGGAAAGCCCAGTTCCGCTTACACTTCCAGCCCAGGAACAAGGCTATTTTGATCTGGTGGGTTGGGGCAAAATGCGCAGGGGACTGAGGTCACAGGGAGACTCATTCTGATGGGAAAAAATGCTGGCTTGTGTACAGGGAGACCTTAGAATGTTGCGGGGGCTCAGGCGCCATGCAGGATTCTCCTCCCCTGAGGGTTGGACACAGCTTCCAAGAACCAGAATGTCTTCTGGGGACAGGAGGTGTTCTGTTTTGAGGCTCAGGGATCAAGTGCTTGACGATATGTTGTATTCCAGAGTTTTTCTCTGGAGGTAGATGGCTTCAATCCTAAGCTAGGGTTCCATTGAAGTCCTAGGTTTTATGTCAGGTTCCATCTTCTGACTCAGGGCCATTGACCTGGGGGCCTGCCTGGAGGTAGGTGTCTGGCATGTGTCTGAAGGCGCCTTTTTTCCAAGGTGGCCAATGGATTTGGGTGGTCTCAGGGGCATTGCAGGTGTCTCTCAATCTGGAGGTTTTGTGCAAATGTGACAGGCAGTTTCATTCAGGTCAGCTGCGCTGTGGCTCCAGTGGTCCCATCATGGAGGGCCTGTCGGCCAGGGCTTTTGGGACAAAAGTCTACAAACACACACTCGGTAAATGGTTCTGGGCAATGTGTTGTAGGCCAGATCTGTTGACCTTGAGGGCAGTGCCACGGGATCTGAAATTAGTTCGATGGGGAGGCGAGAGTGCAGGCTTTTCTGTCTGGGTTGTGTGTTCGGTTGGCCTGAGATGGAGCGGTAGCCTCATGGAGCCATGGGAGATTCTAGCTCTGTGAGGATTCTGCCTGGCTCCCAAGGGTTTGGTGTATTTTGGGGTAAGGGAGGAATGTTGTTTACCATCTCAGGGGTCCCGCCATAGCATGGATTCCAGAGTCAGAATCTGGGTCCGGGCCCCTGGAGAACACTAACGAGGGTGAGGATTTGGGCCTAGGGGCATGTCAGGCCCTCTATGCGGACTCCTGGTCCAGATAGCGAGGGGGCTGTTTTGAAAGCGGGCTCAGCCTGAGGGTCACAATGCCTGTTTGTGGCCAGGGCAGCCCTCCTGATTGGGCGTGGTCCCATGGGTCATGCGGCTGACTCCCACTCTGAGGGTTAGATCCCCATCCCCACAGCAAGCTTTTCCCGTCGTGGGGAAGGAGTGCTTTTTGATGCTTGAGTTTCCCTCATAGACCAGGATTTGAGCTATGGTCTGAGCACAGATGCCTGAATACCCAGGTTGGGTAGAGAAGACAGTCTCACGCCTTAGCATGTCCCACCTACAGGATATGGTGCCCGCTACCTGTGAGGCTGAAGGGAGTTCCGGGCTCAGGCTGTGTCAGGCAGAGTGTTAGTGCACACGGTGGCCTAGGACATTGGGGTGCCATCAAGGTCCTTTCAGTTTGATCCACACGTGGGGATTCTGGGCAGATAGCTAGGGCCATACATCTTTCTGGAGAGCAGGCAGAAGCCTGTGAGGGCAGGCAGAAGCCTGTGTTGGGGCTCCCGAATAAATAATCCGGAGGGCTTTTGGGACAGGAGAGTGAGGGAAGAATTCTGAAAGCACAAGCACTGGTTCAGTTCAGTGCCAATCACCTGGCATTTCCAATGTGCAGCGTCTGACTCGAGATCTCCAGCACCTGAGTAAGGGGTCATGTCAGATCGTTGTTCATGCTGGAGTTTGTGTCCATGATGGCCCATGAATGGAGGGATGGCTTCATGAGGCCATGGAGGTTTTCTCAGGCTGGGACTTGTTAGCTGCTCTGAACAGCAAGCTTTCTGTCTGCGGGACAGCAGGAGTCCATTTTGATGGCACCATGGTCCACCATATGGAAAGACGTCATAGCAGATGTCACCACATGGGTGCCTGGAATGCCCAGCTCAGCTTCCCCTTCCAGCCCAGGAACAAGGCCGTTTGGATCTGGTGGCTCTGGGGCAAAGTTCTCAGGGTGCTGTGGTGACAGGGAGCCTCATTTTGATGGGTCACAATGCTGGCTTGTGTCTGTTGAGACCTTCGAATGTGGCGGGGGCTCTGGCGCCATGCAGGTTCTCCTTCCCTGAGAGTTAGATGGAGATTTCGAGAACCAGGTTGCCTTCTGAGGACAGGAGGTGTTCTGTTTTGAGGCTCAGGGTTCAAGTGTTGGACCATATGTAGGTATTCTAGAGTTTGCCTCTGGAGGCAGATGGCTGAAAACCTAAGCTAGGGTTCTGTTGAGGTCCTAGGGCTATGTCAGGTTCCATCCTGACTCAGGGTCATTGACCTGGGTGTCTGCTTGCTGGTAGGTGTCTGGCATGGGTCCAAATGCGCCCTTTTTCCAAGGCAGCCAACAAATTTGGGGTGGCTGAGGGGCATTGCAGGTGTCTCCCAATCTGGAGTGTTTGTGCAAATGTGACGGGCAGAGTTTCCTTCAGGTGGGCAGGCAGAGTCCTGCACTGTGGATCCAGAGGCCCCATCTGTCAGGGCATGCTAGGCCAGTTAGATGGAGATGGCCAATCAGTGGGGCATGCATATACTTACTGAGGTGAGTTGCAATCCCATTGGCCACCTGTGTGTGGGCCGTCTCAACCACCTCTATAAAGGCTGGTCCATGAGGCTGGTGTGGGGTAACAGGAGGTGTTAGAGTAGGGGTTAGCAGGAGCCATTAAAGTATCCATTAGGGAAGCCATTGGGAGCCATTAGGGTAGTGGTAAGAGTGATAGTGTCAGGGTTGTGGAGAGTGACAGCTCCTTTTCCATAATCGGGAGCTTCAAGAGAGGCACTGCTGGGAGTTTTGCCGCTCTGAGCAGTGCCGCCGCCAGGAGCGGCCCTGTTCAGGAGCAGCATTGCTGGGAGCCTTGTCCCAGGGAGCTGCCTCATCTGCAGTGGCCTCGTGGCCCCAAGCAGCGGCGCCACCTGAGCAGCAGCGCTGTCACTAGACAGTCTGAGAGCGGCCTCATCAGCAGTGGCCTCGTCCCGAGGAGTGCCCCTGTCCAGAGCGGCATCATCCCGAGTGGCCTCAACGCAAGCGGCATCATCGCCAGTGGCCTCATCCTGGGGAGAAGCCTCATCTGCAGTGGCCTATCCACCCTGAGAAGTGGCGCGGATGGGCAGTGGCATGGTCACTAGACCGTCGGGGAGCGGCCTTATCCTGGGGAGCGGCCTCATTGGCAGCGGCCTCTTCGTGAGCGGCCTTATCCGGTGTGGCCTCATTGGCAGTGCCGCCGCTGCTCATGCTGTCATGAGTCCAGGGAGGGGCCTCATGAGGAGCGGCCTCGTACAGGGAGGGGCTTTGTTTGCAGGGGACTCGTCGTGAGCGGCCACATCAGGAGCGGCCTCATCAGGAGTGGCCTTGTCCCAGGGAGTGGACTGTAGTACAGTAAGGGTGAGGCAGGGAGCCTCCAGGTGGGACCACAGGGCAAGGAGGCGGTGGCCCCCAGCAAGGCTAGGGCACGTACCGGTCAGTTTGATTTCTGATGCATGGCACGAAATAAAGTGTTGCTTGATTTTCGCTGTGTCAAATTCTTTCCTTTGATCACGGACCCAACATTGGGGGCTCGAACCAGGATCAAACGACAAGAACAGAGCCACCATCGGAATTTCTGGAAAAAGCCTCTATTGAGATCTTATCTGTCTGTCTGTTTGTAGAGCTCCAGGGTATAGCCCAGCAGGGAGAAGCTGGACGTGGCCAAGTTCCCCAGGGCTGGAGTGGATGTGGGGACGCCCCATCCCTCTGCTGGTAGATCGAAAGGGGTCTCAAGTCACCCTGGGCAGTCGGGCGGTTCGAGTCCCCCTAGGTGTACATGGGGTTTGAGTCCCCCTGGGAGGTCGGGGGGCGCAAGTTCCTCTAGGTGGTCGGGGGTTTTGAGTCCCCCTAGACGTACAGTGGGTTCAAGTCCCCCTAGGCAGTCGGGGGTTTTGAGTCCCCCTAGACGTTCGGGGGGTTCGAGTTCCCCTAGTTGGTCAGGGGTTTCGAGTGTCCCTAGACAGTTGGGGCATAAAGAAAGCCCCCAACAGTGGCAGGTTCTGGGTAAGAATCGTTGGGCTTGCAGTTGTCTTTGTCTGGATCTTGTTGTCTGTTGTGTGGTTTGTTGTGTTTGTTGTGTTAGGGACCAAGGAAGTCCCCACCAGCAGCAGGCTCTGGATGGGGATCGCTGTGCCTGTGGATGTCTCTGCCTTTTTTTTTTTAATTGTATGTTGTGTTTTTTGTTGTATTTGAAGAAATGGGACAGCAGGGAGTAAGGGAACTGTGACACCCCAGGACTTGTTCTCAAACATTTCGAGGATTTCCAAGGTAAAGTCACTCAGTCAGGTGACAAGGTTTACCTGGGAATACTAAAAACACTCTGTCAATTAGAGTGGCCCACTTTCTCCACAGGGTGGCCGCCAGAAGGTACATCTGCTTTGACTCGGATCTCTTCTACCCTGAGTGAGGTCTTCGTTCTACATCGAGACCAAATACCATACATTGTGGCCTGGCGATATCTGATAGAAAAGCCACCATCATGGCTCAAGTCCCACCTTCACCCTGCTAATGAAACCATCTCTCTTCCTCTAAGGCAGGTCAGAGCACCAACATCAGAGCAGACAGATGAGGGGGAGCCAGGGAAGAAGACCGTCCTACCTCCATCGGATGAGGAGGATGTGGAATTCCCCCCCCCTTTATCTGTCTCCTAAATCCGACTCTTGGTCCCAAGATGTCTTTACCAGTCCATCTCATATGCGGTCGGGATCTACCTATGGGACCACCAAGCAGAGAGACCGCCCTGATCCTTCCCCTTTCCTCTATCCCCCTCATCCTCCCTTTACTTCACCAGTACTGTCTGCACCAATGCTGCCTCTCCGTGAAGTTGCTCTACCAGATGGGAGAGGGCGCCCCCACCTAGACTATATCCCTTTCTCCTCTTCTGACATCTATAATTGGAAGACCCAACACAAATCCTTTTCTGTCTACCCTCAGGATTTACTTAGTCTCTTGGAGACTGTTTTTCTTACCCACCAACCTACCTGGGTGGATATTCAACAGTTCCTAATGGCTCTCTTTAACACAGAAGAGAGGGATCGCATCATGTGAGAAACCCATAAGGTGATAGCCAAGAGACTTGGCAGGGACCTCGATCCCTGCCGAATGGAAGACTACTGCCCAAGGGAACCCCCTGACTGGGATCCAAATTGCGATGAAGGTAAGGAGAACTTACGTTTCTACCACCAGGCCCTACTGGGAGGCCTCCGTGCAGCTGCATGGAGACCCATAAATTTATACAAAATTAGTATGGTGACTCAAGGTAAGAATGAGTCTCCAGGAGCTTTCCTAGAAAGGCTAATTGAAGCCTATAAAATGTATAACCCAATCGACCATGAGGCACCCGAAAATCAGAGGGCAATGAATCTTGCATTTGTTAGTCAGTCAACCCCAGATATAAGGAGGAAACTTCAGTAAATAGAAGGGTTTGAAGGGAAGAATCTGATTGAGTTAGTGGGAATAGCAGAAAAGGTGGTTAACAAGAGGGATGCACAAGAGGATGAAAAACAGAAAAAAAAAACTGGTTAAGGTTTCGGCATTACATAAGGTGGGGAGGAAACAGGTTGGGGATAGTAAATGGAAGGAAAAGCCTAAGCACAGCGAAGGCAGGTGGAAAGACTTAGATTCAGATCAGTGCACTTACTGTTAAGGTAAAAGTCATTGGGCCAGGGAGTGCCCCAAAAAGAAGACAGCAAAGCTCGCCACCAGAGACTGATGAGGTCATGGTTTGGAGCCCCTCTCTGAACCTTGAGTAAAAATTGAAGTGGAGGGGAAATGAGTTGATTTTTTGGTGGACACTGGAGCCCAATTTTCATCATTACTTAAACCTATGGGAAAAGTATCTGGAGAAGACATAAATGGACAACAGAATGGACTTTAAATTTGGCCTCGGGAGTAGTGAAACATCAATTTTTGGTCGTCCCTAATGCCCCATATAACTTGATGGGAAGAGATCTCCTCCACAAGTTAAGAGCTGGCATTAAGTTCTTGGAAGTAGACATGACTGTAACCTTGGGACAACCCACTGTACAGGTACTTATGGCAGATGTAGGTGAATACCTCCTTTTTTTAATATTTTTTTTATTTATTTGACAGAGAGAAATCACAACTAGGCAGAGTGGCAGGCAGAGAGAGAGGAGGAAGCAGGCTCCCTGCAGAGCAGAGAGCCTGATGTGGGGTTCGATCCCAGGACTCTGGGATCATGACCTGAGCCGAAGGCAGAGGCTTTAACCCACTGAGCCACCCAGGTGCCCCGATGAATACCTCCTTTATGAGCCAGTCTCATATCCAGAGGAAACAAAGGAGGGGAGCCTTCTCCAAATCCTAAAAGTCGAGTTTCCCAAGGTCTGGGCAGAAGGGAAGCCCACCGGCTTGACTATGGAACAAACTCCTGTGGTGGTACAATTAAAGGTGACAGCTACGGCTATTCGCGTTCGGCAGTACCCCCTTCCCTGGGAAGCAAAGGAAGGATCAGAAAACACATTAACCGCCTCCGAGGAGATGGGATCCTAGTTCCTTGCAAATCTCCATGCAACACACCTTTGCTGCCTATCAAAAGGCAGAGACTGGGGAGTACTGACCTGTTCAGGACTTGCAGAAAGTTAATAAACGGGTTGAATATATCCTCCTGACATTGCCTAACCCCTACACCCTGTTCTCCATCCTGGGCCCCAAAAGAACCATGTATACTATCTTAGATCTCAAGGATGCATGTTTCTGCATATCTTTAGCAAGGAATCTCAGCCACATTTTGCTTTTGAGTGATCCGACGCACAGAAAGGGTTTCAAGGCCAACTCACCTGGACAAGAATTCCCCAAGGATTCAAGAATTCACCCACCATTTTTGATGAGGCCCTACATGAGGATTTGCACGTGTACAGAACCTACAACCTAGGAGTCACTCTGTTACAGTATTTTGATGACTTGCTGATATCCGCCAAGAACTATGAGTCATGCTTGTGAGGGACAAGAGCTCTCTTACAGATTCTGCAGGAAAAAGGGTATCGGGTGTCATCAAAGAAAGCACAGCTCTGTCAGAGCCATGCCACTTAACTAAGCTTTGATCTTCACAAGGGAGTGTGTTCACTGGCTGAGTCCAGGAAACATGTCATCACACAATACACCTGCCCCACCTCATCTCGACAAGTGAGGGAGTTTCTTAGGACAGTGGGCTACTGTAGGCTGTGGATACCGCAGTTTGCAGAGATTGCCCGACCTCTCTACGAACTGGCAAAGCCCCCCCCCCCCCCCGGCTCATTATGATAGAATTTGGCTGAGGCCAAAGAAGCATTTCGAGAATTACAAGCAGCCTTACTGCGTGCCCCGGCATTGGCCATCCCAAATGTTACCAAGCCCTTCCACTTGTATGTGGATGAAAAAGCAGGGTGGCCAAAGGTGATTTGACTCAGAATCTGGGGCCTTGGCAAAGGCCAGTAGCCTATCTTAGCAAGAAACTAGATCCATTAGTGGCTGGATTCCCCTCTTGCCTCTGCATAATTGCTGCCATGGCCCTCTTGGTCTATACAAAGGTTATACAAAGGATGCAAGTAAATTGAATTTGGGTCAAAATCTCATCTTGACCACCACCCATGCTACTGAGAGCCTTCTGGGTACTCCACCAGACCGATGGATGACAAACACCTGAGTGACGGGGTATCAGGCCCTCCTCCTCAACGAACCAAGAGTGACCTTTCAGACCCTAGCAGTGCTAAATCCAGCCACGCTTCTGCTAGCAGAACTGGCTGACCATCCACATGACTGCAGGGATGTCCTAATCCAAGTCTTAGGAATAAGGTCGGATCTCAGAGACATACCCCTCCCAGATGCCGAGATGACTCTGTTCACAGATGGAAATAGCTACGTGGTCAATGGAAAGAGGAATGTGGGGGCTCAGTAGTTTCTCCTGAGCAGAAACTCTGGACAGCTGCCCTGCCACACGGAACTTTGGCACAAAAAGAAGAACTGATTACACTCATTAAGGCACTGCACATGACCAAAGGTAAAACCGCTAACATGTATACAGACAACAGGTATGCCTCTGTTACTCTCCATATACATGGGGCTATTTATAAAGAAAGGGGCCTATTAACAGAAGAAGGAAAAGGAATTAAAATCACAGGAGAAATATTGGCTCTCCTCCAGGCTATTTGGGACCCAAAAGAGGTGGCCGTTATGCATTGCCCGGACACCAAAAGGGGACTGATCTGATTTCAAAAGGAAACCAATTAGCAGATCAAGCCACAAAGCAAGCAGCTCAAGAAACAGTACAAGAACTAGTTACACTCCTGGCCCCAGCCCTACTAGAAAAACTGAATTATTCAGAAGAAGATTTAAAGTATTTACAGAAATGGGTTAAGTTGGACTATGAAGGGGACAGGGCTAAGACTGAAGCAGGAAAAATAATTCTTCCTCGAAGACTAGGCAATAAGTTAGTAGACCAGATACATCATGGTACTCATTTGGGGAAACACAAACTCAAGGAGCTTATAGGAAAGCAGTTCCAGGTTTCTAAATTAGGGTGTATGGTTCAGGATGTAGTTGATGTGCTCAATGCCAGAGAGTTTATGTGGGAAGAGCTTAAATAGGTAAGGTTCCTTACCTAAAAGAGGTAAGGAACCAGGAATTTCTTGGGAAATAGATTTTACAGAAATGAAACCTGGAAAATATGAGCACAAGTACATGTTAGTTTTTGTAGGTACCTTTTTAGGCTAGGTAGAGGCTTTTCCCGCCAAACATGAGACTGCAGGAGTGGTAGACAAAAAGCTACTAGAAGAAATAATTCCTAGGTTTGGGCTGTCTTTTGCAATCGGGTCAGACAATGGCCCTGCATTTGTGAGTTCAGTCTCACAGGCATTGGCCAAGGCTGTGGGCACTAATTGGAAACTACATTGTGCCTACCGGCCCCAGAATTCAGAGAAAGTAGAGAGAATGAACCGGACTCATAAAGAGACCTTGACAAAACAAATTCTGGAGACTGGCGGTGGATGGGTGGATCTCCTTCCTTTTGCCCTCCTCACAGCACAATGTACACCCTATTTAAGCAAGGTGATCCCATCTGAAATAATGTTTGGGAGACCCCCCCCATCCTCGACTACAAGAGGTTGACCTAGCATAAATGACTGAGCAGTCTGTACTCCAGTCACTGCAGGCATTACATTATGTCTTTAAAAAACCCACTCAGGGATCCGGACTGCCCACACTGGGATGGAGACGGAGGTGGAAACACATCCTTACCCACATGGGGTCTTGGTTTGGATATTTTGCTATCACGGGGGAAACTTGGAGCCTCGCTGGAAGAGACCATTTACTGTTATCCTGACCACCCCCATGGCAATAAAAGTAGAAGGCATCAGGGCCTGGATTCACGTGGGTCACGTCAAACAAGCCAAGGATGAGGACGCCCCCTAGAGATGGAAGCTGCAGCCGACAGACCCCATTGACCATGGACTAAAGCGAAGACTAAAAAAACTGTGAGTTTATTGTTGCCCCTATTGTTACCTATTCATGAAAGTATAGGTGGGAAATTAGACGAGCGGAATTAGGAAAAAAAATGGAAAGGTTATACAAAGTGTTCAATGGCTATCTCATCAGCCGACTGTGCGTTACGGTTACTTTTTGGCCCCTGTATTATAAACGCCCTAATATCATTTGTACCAAAGAAAATTGGAGTGATAAAAATGTTAGTCTTACATGTTAATAAACCCCCTTACAACAGGAGAACATAGAACTGGCTGAAAATCAAGGATTTGACTAATTTCCAAAGAAAAGGGGGGGGGGAATGTAGGGGCCTGATTAGCCAGAGGAAATGTAAACTCTGGATATAAGGGTGGGCCAGGCCAGATAGCCATATCCAATCAGTGGGGTGTGCATATATTAACTGTGGTGAGTTGAAATCTCATTGACCACCTGTGTGTGGGCCGAGCTCAAGCACGTCTCTAATGGTTAGTCTGTGAGGCTGGGATGGGGGAGAACTAGGAGGAGTTAGAATAGCTGTTGGAGAAGTAGGAGGAGTTAGAATAGTCATTAGAATAGCACAATAGCCAATAGAGTGGCCATTGGGAGCCGTTAGGTAGTCATAGGAGTCATAGCATTTGGGTCGTGGGGAGCAGCGTTGCCCGGAGCTGTGGCCTCCTGCCAGTGGTCTCACTGCCCTGAGCCATGGCCTCGATGGAGTGGCCTGGATGGAGCGGCATCAGCAGAGTGGTGTCATTCCGGAGACCGGCCTCTTTGGCATGAGGCCTCGTCATCGAGGGCCTCCTCCAGAGCGGCCTCTTCATCGTCAGGAGCGGCCTTGTCCGGAGCGGCCTCTTCATTGTTGGGAGCGGCCTCATCTTGCGTGTGGCCTCGTCTGGGGAGAGGCCTCCTTCGGGGAGTGGCCTTGTCGGAGTGGCCTCATGGGGAGCAGAGTCTCTGTCATCAGGATTGTTGTCCTCATCATCCTTGCCTTTTTTTCATTGGGAGCGGCATCCTCCTTGTCATCATTGCCTCTATGTAAGTGACAGCCCCGACCATTCGTTTTAGTTTCTGATGCTTGGCATTAAATAAAGCTATTCTTGATTTTCACTTTGTGTCAGTTTCATTCCTTTGATCATGGACCCTAACAGCTGTTTTCTGTCTCAGGGGTCCCGCCACAGCAGGGATTCTGAGTCGGTGTCTGGGACCCTGTGCCTGGAGAACCCGACCAAGGGTGAGGATTTGGGCCTAGGGGCATATTATGCCTGATATGCGGGCTCCTGGTCCAGCTAGCGAGGGGGCTGGTCTGAAAGCGGGCTCTGGCTGAGTGTCACAATGCCTGTCTGTGTCCAGAGCAGCCCTAATGGGTGAGCATTGTCTCATGGTCCATGCAGCTGGCTCCCACACTGAGGGTTAGACCCGCATCCCCACAGCATGCTTTTACCCTGGTGGGGAAGGAGGAGTGCTCTTTGATTCTTGAGGTTCTTTCATAGGCTGTGATTTGAGCTATGATCTGGGCACAAACGCCTGAATACCCAGGTTGGGTAGAGATGACAGTCTCAGGCCATAGCAGGTCCCACCTGCAGAATATGTGGCCTGATACCTGGGGGGCTGAAGGGAGGTCCGAGCTCAGGCTGTGTAAGACAGAGCATTAGTGCACAGTGCAGCCTACAATGTTGGGTTGCCATTGAGGTCCGTCCAGGTTGATCCTCAAGTGGGGATTCTGGGAAGTCCCCTAGGGCCCTTCTTCTTTCTGGAGGGCAGACAGAAGACTATTTTGTGGCTCCTGAATGAACAGTCTGGAGGGCTGTTGGGCCAGGAGGTTGAGGACTGAATTCTGAACTCAAAAGTGCCGGTACCGTTCAGTGTCGAGCACATGGCATTTCCAATGTGCAGCGTCCGACTTGAGATCTCCAGCACCTGAGTCAGGGCATGTGTCAGATGTAGGTCACGCTGAAGTTTCTGTCCTTGATCGCGGACAAATGGAGGAGTGGCCTTATGAGGCCATGGAGGTCTTCTCAGGATGGGGTTTGTGAGCTGCTCTGAACAGCAAGCTTTCCTTCTGCAGGACAGTGGGAGTCAGTTTGGATGGCACCAGGGTCCCCCATATGGAAAGACATCGCAGCAGAAGTCACTGCATAAATGACTGGAAAGCCCATCTCCGCTTACACTCCCAGCCGAGGAACAAAGCCGTTTGATCTGGTGGCTCTGGGGAAAAGTGCCCATTGCACTGAGGTGATAAGGAGCCTCATTCTGATGGGTCACAATGCTGGCTTGTGTCCAGGGAAACCTTAGAATGTGGCGGGGGCTCAGGCACCATGCCGGATTCTCCTCACCTGAGGGTTGGACGCAGCTTCCAAGAGTTTTGTTGATTTCTGGGGACAGGAGGTGTTCTGTTTTGTCATTCAGGGATCAAGTGTTGGACCATATGTAGGTATTCCAGAGTTTGCCTCTGGAGGCAGATGCCTGCAAATCTAAGCTAGGGTTCTGTTGAAGTTCTGGCAGTATGTCAGGTTCCATCTTCTGGTTCAGGGCCATTGACCTGGGTGTCTGCCTGGAGGTAGGTGTCTGGCATGTATCCAAATGCGCCTTTTTTCCAAGGCGGCCAACAAATTTGGTGTGGGCTCTGGGGCATTGCCGTTATCTCCCAAACTGGAGGGTTTGTGCAAATGTGATGGGCAGAGCTTACACCGGGTGGGCAGGCAGAGTCCTGCACTGTGGCTCCACTGGCTCCATCCTTTAAGGCCTGTTGGCTAGGGCTTTGGGGACAAAAGTCTGCAAACAGAAACACGGGATAGGCTTCTGGGCGAGGTGATAGCAGGTCCAATCTGCAGACCATGAGGACAGTGCCGCTGTATCTGAAATTAGTGCTACGGGCAGGTGGGAGTGCAGGCTTTTCTAGCTGGTTTGTGTGTCCCTGTTGGCCACGGAACGTAGTGGTATCCTCATGGGGCCATGGGAGATTCTGCCTCTGTGAGTATTCTGCCTGGCTCCCAAGGCTTTGGTGTCTTTCGAGGGGAAGGGAAGAGAGCTGTTTTCCATCTCAGGTGTCCCGCCATAGCAGGGTTCCAGAGTTGGTTTCTGGGTCCTGGTGCCGGAAGGACCCGACCGTGGTGAGGATTGGTTCTAGGGGCATGTCACGCCCGATTGCGGGCGACTGGTTCAGCTAGCGAGAGGGCAGGTTTGAAAGCGGTCCCAGGCTGAGGGTCACAATTCCTGTTTGTGTCCAGGGCAGCCCTCCTGGGTGGGCGTGATCTCATGGGCCATGCAGCTGGCTCCCACTCTGAGGGTTAGACCCCCATCCCCACAGCAAGCTTTTCCCGTCGTGGGGAAGGAGGTGTGCTCTTTGATGCTTGATGTTCCCACATAGGCCGGCATTTGTGCTATGATTTGGGCACAGACCCATGAATACCCAGGTGGGTTAGAGGTATCAGTCTTTGGCCTTGGCACATCCCACCTGAAGGATATGGGGCCCGCTACCTGGTGTCTGATGGGTCGGAGCTCAGGCTGTGTCAGACAGAGTATTAGTGCACAGGGCATCCTAGGACATTGGGGTGCCATCGAGGTCCGGGTAGGTTGATGCTCACATGGTGATTCTGGGCCCTTCTTCTTTCGGGAGGCCAGGCAGAAGACTGCGTTGTAGATCCCGAATGAACAATCTGGAGGGCTGGTGGGCCAAGAGGGTAATGATGGGATTCTGAACACACAGGTGCCAGTTTCTTTCAGTGCCAAGCACATGGCATTTCTAAAGTGCAGCGTGTGACTCGAGATCTCAGCACCTGAGTCAGGGCACGTGTCAGATGGTCACTCATGCTGGAGTTTGTGTCCCTGATACCCGATGAATGGAGGGGTGGCCTCAGGAGGCCATGGATGTCTTCCCAGTCTGGGGATTGTGAGCTGTTCTGAACAGCAAACTTCCCTTCTGGGGGACAGGGAGAGTCGTTTTGATGGCACCAGTGTCCCGCTAATGGAAACATGTTGTAGCAGTGTTAGGGTCTGTGATCTAAGGAATGAGACTGGCCCAAAGCGAAAATCAAGCAAAGCTTTGTTTAGTGCCATGTATCAGAAATGAAACTGACTGGTAGTTGCCTGAGTCTTGCTGGGGACCAATGCCTCCCTGCCCTGGGGTCCCTCCTGGAGATTCCCTGCCCCCCCTTACTGTACCACAGGCCGTTCCGCAGAGGCCGCTCCTGTGAAAGCCGCTCCCGGCAAGGTTGATGCAAATACCTCTCCTGTCAAAGCCACTCCTGGCTCGCTGCTGCTGCTGCTGCTGCTCGAGTCCGCGAGGCTGCTTGTGGTGTCACTGCTGGTGCTGCTGCTCTCAATTCCCGCGGCGCTGCTGCAGATGCCGCTCCTGTCAAGACTGCTCCTGAAGGCGCTGCTTGTGCTACAGATCAAGGCTGCGAGGTTGCTCGTGGAGGCGCTGCTGCTGCTGCTGCTGCTGCTCCCTCTCCTGGTGAGGATGATGAGGCTGTTCCCAATGGCTCCCCTACCGGCTACCCTGACTCCTCCTGCTGTCTCCCCCTGCAGCCTCATAGACCAGCTTTTATAGAGGTGCTTGAGCCCGGCCCACACACAGGTGGCCAATGGGATTGCAATACACAGAGAAAACTGCACAGGCATGCTAGGTCTGCCACACACACACACACACACACACACACACACACACACACACACTGCTAGGTAACACAGAGGTGGCCAATTGAATTTCAATTTGCCCTAGTAGATATATGTGCTCCCCACTGATTGGATGTCTTCACCTGGCCTGACCCGCCCTTGTATCTAGGCTTTGCAAGTAATTTCCTCAGGGAGGGTTGGGGTCAATCTAAGTTCACTACATAAACACAGAATGACTCCCTCTGGCCAACCAGGCCCTTACAGTGTCTTTGCAGTGTTCTGCCATGACTGCTAGAGAAAAACAATACTGGGTCTTGAGCCTTCCCTTTGAAGGCAGGCAAGAGTTTCAATACTTACACCGACACCAAGAACAGCAAATACACAGATTATTGGGAAATTAAACATCTTTGCTAAATTCCTCCATTTGTCATTCTTAAGAATGTCCCATTAAATACTAGTGGTATTTAAAACACCTCTTTTTAACTGCTGCTAAAGTTAGTATCTTAACTTTTTATTTTGGATACTGTCTCACAGTCTGTTTTATCTGCTGTCAATATGGCGGGTCCACCTCCTATGGTTGCCATCTGCGTGGCGCACCTTTTCTCATCCTCTTACTTTGAACCTCTTCATGTCTTTGAGTCTGCAGTGTGTCTCTTGTGGACAGCATATATATGAGCTTGGCTTTGTAGTGTGTCTGACAATTTCTGCTTTTTTATTTGGAGTTCTGAGTCTACCCTCATGTAAGGTATAATCCTTGATGTGGTTAGATGCACAGTCGCCATTTTGCTGTTTTCTGTATCTCTTATTATGTCCATTTCTATATGCCTGTATGTTTCTATATGACATACAGAAAATATTTAAGAGTTAAGAATCTTTTTTTTAGATTTATCTATTTTTTAATTATTTGACAGAGAGAGAGAGAGAGAGGGACAGAGAGAGGGAACACAAGCAGGGGGAGCAGCAGGCAGAGGGAGAAGTAGGATCCCCGCCAAGCAGTGGGCCCAATGTGGGGCTCCATCCCAGGACTCTAGGATCATGACCTGAGCCGAAGGCAGATGCTTAACGACTGACCCACCCAGGTACCCCAAGACTTAAAAATGTTTTTACTGTGGTAACATATGTAATCTAAAATTTGCCATTTAAACTATTTAGAAGAATACAAATCAGTGGCATAATTATATTTATACTGCATCTCATGTCTTTTTGTTCTTGTTTTTAATGTCCTCATTTTTTGTTGAATGAGTAAGGAACATTTTTAGTACATAATTTTAATTTCTTATTTTAAACCTCTTTTTTAAAGTTGTATTATTTATTTATTTGTTTGTTCATTTATTTAAGATGCTCTGGGGATTAAAATATGCATCTTTTAATTTATCACAATCTAGGGGCACCTGGGTGGCTCAGTGGCTTAAGCCTCTGCCTTCAGCTCAGGTCATGATCCCGGGGTCCTGGGATTGAGTCCCACATTGGGCTCCCTCTTCGGTGAAGATCCTGCCTCTCCCTCTCCTGCCACTCCCCCTGTTTGTGCTCGCTCTCTTGAACAAATAAATAAATAGCATCTTAATTTTTTTTTTAGATTTTATTTATTTATTTGGCAGAGAGCGATAGAGAGATCACAAGTAGGCAGAGAAGCAGGCAGAGAGAGGCGGGGAAGCAGGTTCCCTGCTGAGCAGAGAGCCTGATATGGGGCTCGATCCCAGGACCCTGAGATCATGACCTGAGCTGAAGGCAGAGGTTTAACCCACTGAGCCACCCAGGCGTCCCTTAAAAATTTTTTTTATCATGAGCTACTGCAGGTTAATGCTGATTTAATTCCAAAAAATATAGCAACTTTACTCCAGTACAGCTCCATTTCCTCCTCCCTGCTTTGTGCTATTATTATCATATGTATTAAGTCTGTATACATTAACCAAACAATACAGTGCTATAATTATTGTTTAAATTATTTTGTGTGCTAAAAAGAAATTAAGAGAAAAAAGATAAGACACAAATCACAATCATTTATCTTTACCATTCCCAGTTCCCCCATTTCTTCCTGTGGGTCTCAGCTCCAGCGATTGCCCCCTCCCCTTAGCCTGAAGGAGCTCCTTCAGTGGTTTGGGGAGGGCATGCCTGCTGTGAAGGAGTTCTCTCTCTTTTTACCTGGGAATGTTTTTATTTCACTTTCATTTTTGAAGAATATATTCACTGGCTTAGAATTCTTGGTTGACAGTTTTTTCTCTTTTTTCAACACTCTGAATGTATCACTCCCCTGCATTCTCTCCTCCCTGGTTTCTGGTAACTGGTCAAATGTGAATTGCTTGTACTATTGAGATCCTTGTTCTTTCCCCGTACATGAGTTGCTTTTCTCTTGTGCTTTTTAAAAAATTTTTAAAAATTAGTAGTAGTAGTAGTAGTAGTAGTAGTAGTAGTATTTTGAGAGAGAGAGAGATGTTGGGGGGGCAAAGGGAGAGAGAATTCTAAGCAGACTCTGCAGCCAGCATGGAGCCTGACATGGGGCTCGATCCCATGACTCTGAGATCAATGACCTAAGCCAAATGAAATCCAGAGTCAGTCTCCTAATTGACTGAGCCACCCAGGCAGCCCTTCTCTTGTGCTTTTAATACTTTCACTTTCTCTCTGGGTTTCAAATATTTGATTATGATTAATTAGGTGTTCTTTTTACATTTGAGCTACTTGCAGTTTGTTACACTTTTTGGATCTGTAGGTTAATATTTTTAAGATCTCATTTATTTATTTGAGAGAGAGACACACACAGCGAGAGAGGGAACATAAGCAGGGGGAGAGGGAGAGGGAGAAACAGGCTTCCCACCAAGTAGAAGGCCCACTTCAGGGCTCAATCCCAGGACCCTGAGATCATGGCCTGAGCCAAAGTCACACGATTAATGTATGAGCCACCCAGGCACCACAGTTAATATTTTTTTTATCAAATTTGGGATGTTCTTTTTTTAAAAAAAAAAATATTTATTTGAAAGACACACAGAGAGAGCACAAGGTGGGGGGCAGAGGGAGAAAGGAACAAGCAGACTCTCTGATGAGTGTGGAGCCTGACCTGGGGCTCGATTCCAGGACCCTGAGATCATGACCTGAGCGAAGGCAGATGCTTAATAGACAGCCTCACAAGCACCCCTGGGATTTTTTTCAACCATCAATGATTCAGGTTTTTTCCTGGGGCTCCCATTGCTTGTATGTTGAGATGCTTGACAGTATCCTACAGACCTCTGATCTGTTTATTTTCCCTCTATTCTTCAGATTAGATGATTTTTCTCCATCTGTCTCTGAGGTCACGGATTCTTCTGCCATCTCTTTTTTTTTTTAAGATTTTATTTATTTATTTGACAGAGAGAGATCATAAGTAGGCAGAGAGGCAGACAGAGAGAGTGAGAGGGAAGCAGGTTCCCCGCTGAGCAGAGAGCCCGATGTGGGACTCGATCCCAGGACCCTGAGATCATGACCTGAGCCAAAGGCAGCAGCTTAAACCACTGAGCCACCCAGGCGCCCCTCTTCTGCCATCTCAAAACTGCTGTAGATCCCTGTAGTAAATTTACTTCTGTAATTGTTTTTAAATTTCCAGTTAGGCTTCTTCAAATTTTCTTTTCTTGTGCATTAATACAGCATGAGATTTACCCTGCTAGTAAATTTTTAAGTGTGTGAGACAGTAATACTAATTATAGGGACAGTTTTCTACAGCAGACTTCTAGAACTTTTTCATCTTGCACAATTGAGACTTTATGCTCATTGATTAGCAATGCCATTTCTTCTCTACCCAGTCCCCTGGCAATTACCACTGTACACTTTGATTCTACGAGTTCGGTTCTTTTTTTTTTTAAGACTTTATTTATTTATTTGGGAGAGAGAGAGAGAGAGAGAGCATGAGAGGACAGAGGTCAGAAGGAGAAGCAGACTCCCTGCAGAGCAGGGAGCCTGATGTGGGACTCGAACCTGGGACTGTGAGATCACGACCTGAGCTGAGGGCAGTCGCTTAACCAACTTAACCCAGGTGCCCCTACGAGTCTGACTCTTTTAGGCATCTCATGTAAGTGGAATCACGAAGTATTTGTCCTTCTATACTTGCTTGTTTCACGAAGCACAATATCCTCAAGTTTCATTCAGGTCATTGTATATCACAGGATTTCCTTGATTTTTAAGGCTGAACAATATTCCATTGTATGTATACACCAACACATTTTCTTTATCCATTCAACTCCTGATGGATACTTAACGTTGTTTCCATCCACGTTGTGGCTCCTATGAATAGTGGAGCACTGAATGCTGGAGTGCTAATATCTCTTCAAGGTCCTGATTTCATTTTTTGGATAAATACTCAGAAATGAGATTGTTGGATTATAAGGAAGTTCTATTTTCATTTGTAGAGGAGCTGCCATATTGTTTTCCATAGCAGCTGAACTACTTGGATTCCAACCAACAGTGTAGAAAAGTTCCAATTTCTCTACATCTTTGCCAACGTCTTTTGTTATTTTGATAATAGCCATCCTAACACATGTGAGGTGACATCTTGTCGTGGTCTTGATTGCATTACCTTGATGATTAGTGACATTAAGCATCTTTTCATGTGCCCATTGGCCAACTGTGTGTTTCTTTTAGAGAAGTGTCTGTTAGAGTCTTTAGTCCATTTTTTTAAAGATTTTATTTATTTATTTGACAGACAGAGATCACAAATAGATGGAGAGACAGGCAGAGAGAGGGAGAAGCAGGCTCCCCGCTGAGAAGAAAGCCCCATGCGGGGCTTGATCCCAGGACCCTGGGATCATGACCTGAGCTGAAGGCAGAGGCTTTAACCCACTGAACCACCCAGGTGCCCCTTTAGTCCATTTTTAATATGAGTTAATTTTCTTCTGCTATTGAGTTCTAGGGGTTTCTTGTATCGTTTGGAAAGTAACCTCTTATCTGATATATGGTTTGCATAGGCTTTCTAAAAATACTTAATTTTTAAAATTATTTTTTGGGGTATCTGGGTTGCCTAGTTGGTTGAGCCTCTGCCTTCAGCTCAGGTCATGATCTAAGGGTTTTTGGATGGAGCCTCGCATTGGGCTCCCTGCTCAGCAGGAGTCCACTTCTCCCTCTCCCTCTGTAATCTCCCTTGCTCTCACTCTCTCTCTCAAATAAATAAATTAAAATCTTTAAGAAAATTTAAAAAAAATATTTTATTGAAGTATAGTTGACACACGGTGTCACATTAGTCTCAGGTGCACAACATAGTGATTGGACGCGTGTGCACCTTATGCACAAATGTAGCTACAATCTAACTATACGACCCTATTACAATATCACTGACTATATTGTCTATGCTGTGTCTTTCATTCCTGTGACTTACTCACCCAAACTGGAAGCTTCTACTTGCCACACCCTTTCACTCGTTTTGCCCATTTCCCCCCTCTGTCCTTCTGGCAATGCGTGATTTTGTTCTCTGTATTTATGGGCCTATTTCTGCTTTTGCTTGTTTGTTTAGACCCACACATAAGTGAAATCATATGGTATTTGTCTTTCTCTGCTTGACTTATTTCACTTAGCATGATGCCCTCGAGGTTGATCCATGTTGTTCAGAATGACAAGATCTCATCCTTTTCTGTGGCTGAGTAATATTCCATTGTATATACATACCACATCTTCTTTATCCATTCATCATTTCTTAAAAATATTTTATTTATTTGAGAGGGAATGAGAGATAGAGCATGAGAGAGAGCATGATATGGGGGAGGATTCGAGGGAGAAGCAGACTCCTCACTGAGCAGGGAGTCTGGATCCTGGGATTCCAGGATCATGACATGAGCCGAAGGCAGTCGGTTAAACAACTGAGACCCCCTACGCGCCCTATCCATTCATCTGTTGATGGACCCTTGGGCTGCTTGCATACATGACTATTGTAAATAATGTCTCAATGAACATAGGGGTATATATATATATCTTTTTGAATTAGTGTTTTCACTTCCTTTGGGTAAATATCCAGTCGTGGAATTACTGGATTATAGAGTATTTCTATTTTAATTTTTTTAAGGAAACTCCATATTGTTTTCCACAGGGGCCACACGAGGCCTGCCCAAAACAGCCAGTGGAAGCGCAGAGCCAGGACCACGGGATGACTTCAGGACGACGCACTAGCCCTGCAAACCCCACTCCGTCCCACCAAGAGAGAAGCCGTGGTGACACCTTGAAGCACAGAGCAAGGCGCCAACCCCTCAGCTCCTTGAAGGAGCTGAACGGAGGGAGCCCTGTCAGCTCCACCTTCCCCTAAAGCCCAAAGCCTTCTCTCTGACATGGATGAAAGTGCGCCCACATTGATGGCTTGGACCTCCACCCCAGGGACCTGGAAGCTGAAGGAGACAGCGCGGTCCCGAATTCAGAGCGACACCGTGCTCCAGGGAAAACGTCCTCCCAAGAATGATGTTCACAAGGAGAGAACCCACAGGTTAGGGTTAGGGGCAGGGTTAGGTGTTAGGGTTAGGGTTAGGGGTTAGGGTTAGGGTTAGGGGTTTGGGTTCGGGTTCAGGTTCGGGTTCTGGTTTGGGTTCTCGTTTGGGTTAGGTTTAGTATTGGGCTTCTGGTTTGGGTTGGATTAGGCCCTGAATGGTGGCTCGGCGCAGGTCCATCTGTTGTCTCCATGCTGACCTTCCTTCTGCTTGGCCATCTGTCATCCTGGATCCTCTCCAGCTCCTCCTTAAGCAATTATGAATGTCCCCAGGAGCAGGGTGGCAAGAATGTTGTCTCAGGAGCGACTTCCGCGACCCTGTGCCCCAGACAACACTGAGAAAGTAGCCAGAGGACATTCTGTCATGAAGACTGGGAGGAGGATCCCATCCATCTCCTTGGGCATGAACATGGTTCTATTCCCTGCTGTCTCTACCACTGCTGCCAAATACTACTGAAAACACATCTGTGAAAACCTGAGACAGAGTTTCTGGGGGTGAGTCCCAGGCTCAGCCCTGCTAGTTGAGAGGTGCAGCTGTGGCCTGGCATAGGTGCTGCTCACTGTGGTCCCAGACAGGGGTGCCTGACACCCTTCTCTCCAGGGGACCTGCCTTGGACCTCTTCTTCCTCACGTTCTCCCCAGGGCTGCTGGTCCCAAGACCAGAAATCTGCCATTCTGAGGGTGACCAGCACTGTCTCCCAGGGTTTTCTTTGCCTGAGTCCTTCCCCAGGAGCTCCTGCATCTCCTGACACATACTTCCTGTGTGCCTAGCCTCCGCCTTGAACGTGCACATGTTTAGTCTGTGTCCCTGTGGGACCCAGTGACTTGGAGCATGAACTGGAGCATACCCATGGGAAACTTTTCTCTGGCCTTGGGTTGGGATCGATGCGTTTGCCCTCTGTGGTGTGTCTTCCAGCTTTCTGCATTTCCCTGGTTTCTGTGTGGGCAATGGGAGGAAACAGCCGTGTCCTGTCTGGGGTCCTGGTGTCCCAGCAGGAACAGGGTCCTTGGCCCCAAGATTGTGCCCAGAATTCCTAAAGGGGTCCCTATGATGACATCTCCTCTGTAATCCATTGGGCGTTTCAACATCAAATAAAGGCAATTCTATGTCAAACAGAGGAAAAAACCAAAACGAGTGCCCTTTGAAAGTAGGTGCAGACACAAAGGCAACTATTGAGTGATTCCACTTCTAGAAACCTCCAGAACACGTGCAGGAACATAAAGAGAAAGGAGCTTAGGGATTGCGAGGCGCCAGGCTGGGGGAGCAATGGACAGGGTGGGCTTAGGCTCAGGGTCTCCTTTGGGGAAGGAGATATCCTGCAGCGATGTTCTGGGGTGTGGTGTCACAGTGTTGGGAATGTACTTCATGCTCATGACGTGTTCAAGGGGAAACAAGAACTTTTATTTAAAATAAATAATACACAGCATAGAGGAGATGGAAGGTGACTATAACGGTGACTACATACAGGAGAGGAAGAACACAGGGGGAGGGGATGAAACATTCTGGGGGGATGTCAGGGTCAGGGGATGGAACTGAGGGTAATTTTACGGGGAGATCTCCCCACAGAGTTGTGGGCTCTGGATGCGGGTCTGGGAGCACCGCAGGAGCAGGTGTAGGGGCAGGGGTCGGGATCGGGGTGGGGACATGGTCCGCAGTAGTGGCCAGCGCAGGATCCAGAGCAGGAGCTGGGTCAGAGACAGGACCAGGAGCACAGGCAAGGGCAGGGAAAGGAACAGGAGCAAGGGATAGGGGCTGAGTCTGGGGCGGGAACAGGGGCATAGGCAGGGGCAGGGGAAGGGGAAGTGGTCTTGGCAGAGCCAGGGAAGGGCGGGGGGAAGTTGAAGGGGAAGAAGCATGGGCAGGGTCTGGCTATGGGGTGGGTACAGGGGCACAGGCAGGCGAAGGGGAGGCCGTCCTGGCAGGGGCAGGGGCAGGAGCAGGAGCTGGGGCAAGTGCAGGGGTGATGGCAGGTGCAGGGTCAAGGGCAGGGGCTGGGTCTGGGGCAGGAGCAGGGGCACAGGGAGGGCCAGGGGAAGTGGTGAGACCAAGGGAGGATCTGGGTCAGGTGCAAGAACAGGAGCACAGGCAAGGGCAGGGCACGTGAGAGCAGCTCTGGAAGGGGCAGGGGCAGGGGGAGCGGCAGGAGCAGGGCTGGGGGCAGGAGCCAGCTCTCCCTGGACAGCACCAATGGCTATGTGGGCAGGCGCCCGGTCACCTGTCAGCTCCCAGTCTCCTGCTGAAGTGTCTCCAGTCACCATGTCCCCTTCCAGAGTTGCTAAAGTTGGGAGTGGGTCTAGCTCCTCCGCTGGAGTAGCTGTGAGAGGAGAGAAGGTCACCCGCGGGCCTGCCTCTCCCTGTGGCTTGGCAGAGACAGAGCACAGCCCAGGGCCTCCCAGAGAAGCTGCAGCCATGAAGGTACCCTCACCGGGACGTCTCCCCGATGGCAGTCCACCCCCTGGGTGCTCCAAGCCAAGTCGTGGCTCCTGGCCACACACCAGCCTGTGGGGGCTTCTCCCTGTGGGGCCCAGCACTGACCTCTCCCTACACAGCCACAGGCACCCCATCCCAGCCTTCTCACCCTTGGACTTGGCATCTGTGGGCTCCGTATCCAGGACCACAGTCCAATGGAGTAGCAGGGGCAGTGGTCTGGGAGGTACCGGAGGCCTTCCCAGGACCAGAGACTCCAGGGTCAGGGAGGAGTGCGTGTCTTCCCGCCTCCTTCCTATTTCATCAGTGGCCTGCCAAGGCAGAGATGGGGAGCATGCAAGAGGCCACAGAGCCCTGCCCGGCCATACCCACTGTCCTCCAGCTCAGTCCCCTAGTTTCTCCCAGATCACACGCAGACCTGTGCGTGCACAGCCCTGTACCTGGGTCAGGGACCCGTCCCTGTAGGGTTTCAGGATAAACCCTGGGCAGAAGGGTGCAGGCCCCACACCCCATCACACCTAGCCAGCCTTAACCTGGGGTGTGAACATGACCTGCCTACCAGGCATCTGAACCCTCATCAGCCTGCTCCTGCTCGGGACGTCTCCACCCCCAATGAGCTCTCTTTACACACACACACACACACACACACACACACACACACACACACACACAGAGGAGGCTTGGGACCACAGGGTCGATCAGAAGATGTGGGGCTGGCTGACTCTGAGCCTCCCGGTGTCATCTTTTGATTCTTCTTGCCAAAGGGCCAGAGGTGTCCGGGAGCCCTCACAGGACCTCCCCAGTGAGGGGAAGTGTTTGGCGGGCGAGCTCTCCTCTGCCCGCATCCTCTGGACTTCAGTATGCAACACAGAAACATGTCGCTTCTTTCAGGATCTCCAAAGAAATGAGCTGGGAAGGGGGTTTTCTCTGGAATACGGGTGCCTGGATACGTGGGTTCCAATTCCGTTGGGCTCTGTCATCAGGGAAGTGAGGTCACCACTGCCTGGGGGCTCCTTACCCGACTTCCTCCTCACGCCAGAGCTCCCTGAGGGCGTCCCTCCCCCAGATGCTCAAGGCTCACCCTCCACCCCATGCCCTATGTACACAGTGACCCCCACATAGCCTACTCACAGCCTCTGGGGGGCCTGGGTGCAGCTGTTGTCCCCGCTGTGAGGGCCCAGAGCTGGGTTCAGACTGGGCTCCTGCTCCTGCCCAGGACTGTGACCCCGGACATACCCTGTGGTTCTCAGGGTCTCCCCAGTCTCCCCGTGTGCACACTGGGTGTGTTCTGGCTTCTACTTCTAGGGATGCCATCATGGGTGGGACCTCTCCATACGTTTCATACCCGCTCTCACGGAGGCTGGTGCACACACTGGGCAATTCACGGGTGAGCCAGGGGCTGGGTGGGGGCATGGAACACAGCCCAGAGGGACCTGGATCTGGTCTAGGATCCAGGAAAAGCCACCCTCCTCCTGCCCGGGTCCCATCAGCCATGGCAAGGTTGCAGTGCATGTATTCTGACCTTAGGGACACAGACTTCCAGGGTCTCCCATTAGGTTTTGTTCCAAGGGCCTTGTCTGTGCCCATGTGTTGGGCAGCCCCCACCATGGTTCCCGGGCATTCCTGAATCCGTCCTCCCAGGGTGGATGGCCCGTGTGACTGAGAAGGGGACAAAATGTTTGGCGGTCATTTCCCAGCTGATGGAGGAAAGTCTGTGACTTCTCCTGTTTCCCTCTCTCCTGTGTTCAGTGTCTGTCTCTGTCTTTGTCTTTGTCTCTGTGTCTGTCTCTGTCTCTGTTTTTCTGTGTCTCACAGGAGCAGGATCTGTGTGCTCCAGGGGTGATGGGAGAAACCTCAGAATTCTCCCTTGTTCCTGTTTCCCTCTCCTGTGCTGGTGCTTGGTTCCTTGCTAAGGCCTTCTCCTCCTGAGCAGAGCACTGACTCTGGAACCTCTTCCAAATGGGGCCCCTGAGGCTGCAACAAGGAGGGTCCTGACCTTGATCCCCAGACCAGGGGTCTAGTGCTCTGCCACATTCTGCAAGCCCACAATGTCAGCCCCCCAAGCCTGCAGGCTGTCCTCTGCTCAGAAGGACCTCGAGGGAGAACAAAGCATGTTCCCAAGACTGGGAGCACAGTGGGGCAGGGATAGAGATTCAAGGCCAACAGGATCTTCTACACGCCTGTGGAGCCTAGGGACACCCTGTGTCTATGGCCCCATTGATAGAAAAGTAAGGGGAGGCCTTTGGTGTTGTAGCCTGTTCACACGGGGGGGGGGGGCTCTTTCTACTTCCAGTAGTCCAGGTTGGTGATGGACACCAGGCCCCAGACCCTGTCCTCACCCAGTGACCTGGCAAAGCCCCTGGGCCCCTTGAGGACCCCTTGACCATCAGCCCGTCCTGTCTCCCCTCCCCATGCTATGGATCTTGGTCCTTGCCAGGAGTCCTGATGCCTCTGACCCCATGGTCCAGCTGTTTCCAACGTCTTCCTTCTTTTCCCCTTGTTGCCCACCATTTTCTCAGGGTGTCTCCCCCTCTGACCCCTAGCTGAGAACAGTGGTGTGCGTGTGTGTGTGTGTGTGTGTGTGCACATGTGTGTGCTCAAGCACATATGCCTCTACCGGCCTGGGGATGCCTGAGGTCATGTCCCCACATGGGACGGAGTGGGTAGCTCTCCCCAAGGATCTGAGGGGCTCTCACCCTCAAAGCAAACATCATGGGATGGTCGGGGCTAACCCTAACCCTAACTCTAACTGTGACCCTCACCCTAACCCAAACCCCTATCCCAAACCCTAACCTTCCCTGCCCTCCTTCCCACTCACTGACTCAAGCTAGGGCTAAATCCAAGGACAGACTGGACCTCTGTCCCCGGGTACAGCCAGGAAGACCAAGCAGATGGAGAGAAGAGCAGTCGAAGGGGCCCACGGATCTCCCAGCCCTGATTTGGCCTCCACTGATGTCTCCAAAGCCTCTGGCACAACCCCACATTTAGAGGGATCCTGGGAGGGATTCTGAATTCCAGGCCAGCTTGGTGGGGGGTACTTGGTGACCTTTGCATCCCCAGATGTCCAACCCGCCTGGCCTTGCACCCTGAGCCTTGCTTCCCAGGATAGGCATGGTTCTGGTGCTCAGCAGACTTCAGGGCCACAGACCACTGGGCAGTGGTGAGGGAACATGGGGGACCAGTCAGGTACAGCTCCATGGGTCATGTACACATCCACTGCAAGACTGGGTCATGGGACAGGTGCTGTGTGCAGGTCTCCTGTGCACACTTGGCCCTCTCAGAATGGAGGTCTGTGTGCCTGATGCACCTTTCCTCCTCCTCCACCTATCCCTGGAGGAACGGCCAATTTCAAGCATTTCCATGTCCAACCCTCAGGGAAAATTGGGAACCTGGGGTCAAGAGAGGCAGGGACTGGCCCAGGACAAAAGACGGGTACAGAGTCCAAGGAGCAGAGCTTCCCTCCAGTCCTAGGCAAGCCCCGACACTTCCATGAAGTTTGCTTTGAGGGTGAGAGCCCCTCAGACACTTGGGGAGAGTTACCCACCCCGTCCCATGTAGGGACATGACCTCGGGCATCCTTAAGAGCGAGAAATTGCCCTGGGCCACAGGGAACAGGGCGGTACCCAGGGATGCCCAATGCCGGCCAATTCTCACGAGCGTTCTGCCCAAATCAATCCCTCTTAATACGAACACTCATAAATGGCAGTGTTTTCCCAGTGAAGGAAAGAAGTTAGAACAAGGACGGACTCTTGGCAGGTTGGATACTCTGAGTTAAGTGGATGGCAAGGCCCTTATACTTCCAAAGTGTATAATCACTCTTAAGCCAACACTCATAAATGGCAATGTTTTCCCAGTTGAGGAAAGAAGTTAGAACAAGGGCAGACTCTTGGCAGGTTGGATACTCTGAGTTAAGTGCACGCCAAGGCCCTTATGCTTCCAAAACTTATAATCGCTCTTAAGGCGAACACTCATAAATGGCAGTGTTATCCCAGGTGAGGAAAGAAGTTAGAACAAGAACAGACGTTTGGCAGGTTGGATACTCTGAGTTAAGTGGATGGCACGTTTTCTGGGTGGCTGCGACATGCCCAGAGCGAGAAAGGGCCCTGGACCACAGGGAACCAGGCCGTCCCAAGGGCTGCCCAACCCCAGCCAATTCTCATGAGCGTTCTGCCCAAATCGGTCCCGATTTGGGCAGAACGCTCATGAGAATTGGCCTGAAAACGCCCGGTGAACTCGCTCTGGGTGCTGCACATCTGCAGGTCCGCCCCTTGCCCTGGCCTGGGATCCTGAGGGTCGTGTCCCAGCACAGCCAGAAAGACCTCCGTGAGTCAGGCGCAGGCGAGGCTGATGCCTCCTTCTCCTCAGCCTCCGGGGGTCACCTTCCTGGGGCTAGCAGATGGGGCTGGGACTGCCCCGAATGCTGGGCCCGGGCCCTGGCCTTCTTGCTCAGCCTTCCATTTCCAGGGTCCTTTCCCTGGGGGCCTCCGCCTGGGGAACCCTTAGTCCGGAACCACGAGTCCCCCGACCATCATGGCCCAAAAGGTCCCTTTTGCAGCTGCGTCCCAGCCATGGAGCAAGATATCTGTTCATTCCCCCACAGAGGCCACCCCCAGCCCTGGGTGCCCTGGCTGCCCGAAAGCTGGGCCCGGGCCCTGGCCTGCTTTCTCAGCCTTCCATTGCCAGGAAGCTGTACCTGGGGACCTCTGCCTGGGGAACCCAGGGTCCCATGCCCGGAGACCCCCGACAGTCCCAACGCAAATAGTGCCATTTGTGGCTGCATCGCAGTCATTGAGCGAGATATCCATTTGTTCCCCCACAGAGGCCAGCCCCAGCCCTGGGTGCCCTGGCCCGAAAAGGCGAAGGCGGCAGGGTGGCCACAACCACTACATCAAATCTGCTTCGGGAAACCTTCCCTTTGCTGAGGCCCCTGGCTGGTCCATGACTCTCAGCGCATTTCCTTGGTGGCCAAGACATGCCCCAAGCAAGAAAGGGCTCTGGGCCACGGGGAACAGGAAAGTCCATAGGATTGCCCAACGCTGGCAAATTGTCGGAGCGTTATGCCCAAATTGATCCCGATTTGGCAGAACGCTCGTGAGAATTGGCTGGAAAACACCCGGCGAACTTGCTTCGGGTGTCTCACGTCCACAGGACCACCACCCTGGGCCTGGCCCGGGATCCCGAGGGGTCGCATCCCAGCACTGCCAGAAAGACCTCCATGAGGCAGGTGCCGGCGAGGTTGACCCCTCCTGCTGCTCAACTGCTGGGGTTCCCCTCCCTGGCGCTGGCAGATAGGGCCGGGCCTGCCCTGAAAGCCGGGCCCAGGCCCTGGCCTGCTTGCTCAGCCTTTCGTTGCCAGGGTCCTGTCCCTGGGGGCGTTCGCCTGGGGAACTCTGAGTCCCGCGCCATGAGTCCCCTGACCATCCCAGCACAAATGGTGCCTTTCGCAGTTGCCTCCCAGCCGTCGAGCAAGAGATCCATTCCTTCTCCCACAAGGCCAGCCCCAGCCATGGGTGCCCCAGCTGCCCGAAAAGGTGGAGACTGACGCCTGGCCACAATCCCTCCATCAATTCTACTTTTGGAAAGCTCCCCTGAGCCGGGGTCCCTGGCTGGGCCACATTGTATCGGCACGTTATCCAGGGGGCTGCGACATGCCCCGAGCGAGAAAGGAAGAAAAATGATGGTGCGAGTGGTTTACAAACGAGACAAAGTTACTTCCGCTCCAAAATTGGATGACCATGAAGAGAACACTGGCGCTGGGCTGTGCTGGGGACCGCCCTTTTTCCCGTGCCCCAGGGCCCTTTCTCGCTTGGAGCATGTCGCGGCCAACCTGAAAACGCACCGAGACGACGAGGCCCATCGGGGGCCCCGGTGCAAGGCCGCTTTCCTGAAGAAGAGTTGATGGAGGAGTTGAGGCTGGGCATCCACCTCCGCCTTTTCGGATGGCCGGGGCACCCACGTCTGGGGCTCGCCTCTGTGGGGGAACAAATGGATCTCTCCCTTGATGGCTGGGATGCAGCCGGAAAAGGCAGTTTGCGCCAGGACGGTCGGGGACTCGTGGCGCTGGACTCAGTGTTCCCCAGGCGGAGGCCCCAGGGTACAGGACCCTGGAAATGGAAGGCAGAGCAAGAAGGCCCGGGCCCAGGCAGAGCTTTCTGGGCAGGCATGGGCCCCTCTGCCAGGGCCTGAGAGGGGACCCCTGGAGGCTGAGGAACAGGAGGCATCAGCCTCGCCAGCGCCTGACTCAGGGAGTTCTTTCTGGTGGAGCTGGGACGCAACTCCTCAGGATCCCTGTCCAAGTCCAGGGGGCGGCCCTACAGACATGGGGCACCCGAAGAGAGTTCGCCGGGTGTTTTCCAGCCAATTCTCACGAGCGTTCTGCCCAAATTGGGATCGATTTGAGCAGAATGCTCGTGAGAATTGGCCGGCGTTGGGCGACCCTGGGGACCGCCCCTTTCCCCGTGGCCCAGGGCCCTTTCATGTTCGGAGCATGTCACAGTGATCCGGAAAACACGCCGAGATGATGTGGCCCAGCCGGAGGCCCCAGCGCAGGGGAGTTTTCCTGAAGCAGAGTTGATGGAGGGGTTGTGGCCAGCCGTATGCCTCCGCCTATCCGGTCAGCCAGGGCACCTGGGGATGGGGCTGGCCTCTGTGGGGAAATGAATGGATCTCTCTCTCGCTGGCTGGGACACAGCCACGAAAGGCACTGTTTGCGTCAGGACGGTCACAGAACTCATGGTGCGGGACTCAGGGTTCCCCAGGTGGAGGCCCCCAGGGACAGGACCCTGGCAAAGCAAGGCAGAGCAAGCAGGCCAGGGCCCGGGCCCAGCTTTTGTGGCAGGCCCTGTCCCATCTGCCAGTGCCAGGGAGGGGACCCCCAGAGGGTGATCAGCAGGACGCATTGGCCTCACCAGTGCCTGACTCATGGAAGTCTTTTTGGCGGTGCTTGGGCACGACCCCTCTTGATCTCAGGCCAGTCCCCAGGGGCAGACCTGTAGACGTGAGTCACGGGAAGTGAGTTCGGCTATTAGGGAGGGTACTTGTTGTGATGAGCTCTGGGTTTTCTATGCAGATGAGGAATTGCGAAATCCTACCCTTGAAACAAAGGAATGGACATTGCATGGAAACGAATTGGAATTGAAGTCAAGGAAGGAAAGAAGAAGACCATGTTCTACTTCATGAAGTCTGAGGTAAAAGTGGAGTGATTTTCACTCTCCTGTTCTGTAGATGATGATTTTGAAACACTCTGTGGCAGGATACACTAGTTTCTTATTGCATAAGGAGTCCCCATAATGCTTCAATGAAAGACTCATATCTCAGAGCATGTACACGTTCCATTGATATGCTACTTCCAGTTTGCCCAGGGACAAATGTATGTGGAAAGAAATTTGGCAGAAGAGGAAGGAGGTGTTAAGAATTCAGGAGGTAGTCTTCCCCCTTTCTCATGAACACCTGTGACAGTGTAAATTGAAAAGGAGGGGGGATTCCCAGAGCTTTGCCACAGACAGGTGAGTTCTAGGTCTGCCTAGAGCTGATGGGGTTGTTGTGGAGAGATGAGCTAGTGGCGTTGCAGGCCAGAACTCCTGGTGCTGAGATGGGTTGCCCAAGTGGCTGAGTCGAGGTTGGAGGTCAGGCAGTGCATCAGGCTCCGGGTTTGTAACTGGGGAGCTGCACAACGTGGGGAAGTTCTCATGTGGGCATGCAGGTTTCTCCAGCTCTGAGGGTTCTGCACAGCTCCAAACGGACTCTTTTCCTGCTGGGTGGTAGGCAGATTCCTATGTGTGGCTCCAGGGCTCCCAATCTAGAGGGCTTGGGGGACAGGCCCCTGGGGAAGGAAGCCTGAAAATTCAACTTTGTGTTATGTTTAGTGCCTAGGGGCTAATCTGATCTGCCAGTGCTGAGGCAGGGTCCATGGTGGGCTGAGTTGAAGGTGGGCATCAGATGGCATGTCAGATTCTGGGTTTGTGTCCAGGGGTGCCGCAGAAGCTGAGGGTACCTCAGGCAACATGCAGGTTTCTCCCGCTCTGAGGGTTTTGCACAACCAAATGGACATGTTTCACTCTGGGAAGCAGGTGGAGTCCTGGGGTTGAGTACAAGGGTCCCCAATCTGGAGGTCTTACGGGCCAGACCTCTGGGCATGGAAGCCTGTACAGCACACCTAGTGTTAGGTTTAGGGCCTTGGGGCATGGCAGGCCTGATCATCTGGTGAGGAGGTGGGCTCTCTGCTGGGCTGACTTGGGGGCAGGCATCAGGCAGCATATCAGAGTCTGTGTTTGTGTCCAGGGGCTGTAGAAGCTAGGGTGGCATGCAGGTTTCTCCTTGTCTGAGGGTACCGCACAGCTACAAATGGCATGGTTTCCTTCCACATGGTGGGTGCAGTCCTGAGCTGTCTCTCAGGTGTCCTTAATCTGTGGGGCTTGGAGGCCAGAACTTTTTGGATGGAAGCATGAAAATCCAAACTAGGGTTAGGGTTAGGGCCAAGGGGAATGGCAGGCCCGATCAGCTGGCACTGTGGTGGGATCCCTCGGGGACTGAGATAAGGACAAGGGTCAGGCAGGGAGTCAGAGTCCAGGTTGAGGGAAGCGGTCCAGCTGAGTGTCAGCCTCCATGTTTGTGGCCCGCTGGAGTGCCGAAGGTGGGGGTTGGGCTCAGGAGGCATGCAGTTTCTCCTGCTCTGAGGCTTTTGGTCAGCTCGTAATGGCACGGTTTCCTCCTGGTGGCAGGCGGAGGCCTGGTATCTGGCTCAGGGGTCCTCAATCTGGAGTGATTGGGGGCCAGTTCTATGGGGACAGAAGTCTTAGAACCCACCCTATGGTTACCATTAGGGCCTAGGGTAATAACAGGCCTGATAAGCCAACTCTGAGGTGGGATCCCCGGAGGGGGTGTGAGTTGAGGATGAGGGTCAAGTGGTGTGTCAGATTCTGGGTTTTGTGTATGGGGGTGGGGCAACAGAGGTGGGGGGGGCCTCAGGGATGCATGTGGTTTTCTCGCAGTCTGAGCGTTCTGCGCAGCTCCGATGGCCACGGTATCCTTTAGGGTGGCAGGTGGACTTCTGGGGTGTGGCTCTAGGGTCCCCAATCTGGAGCACTCAGGACAGGTCCCAGGGTCTGAAGCCTGAAAACCCAATGGAGACTTACTGCAAGGGCCTAGGGGCCTGGCAGGCCCAAACCAACAGCACTGGGGCAGACACCCTATGGGACTGAATAGCAGGAGGGGTAGGTCGCACATGACCCTGGATCATAGAGGTCTATATCACAGGGTTCAGGCTGCGACCACTCGGGATTCAAGGGCAGGCCCAGACGGCAGCCCTGTGGTGGCCCGCACCACTGCCAGCTAGTTCGCTGGGGGTTTTCTGAATAATTCTCATGAGCTTTATGCTTAAATCAACATCGATTTGAGCAGAAAGCTTATGAGAATTGGCCAGCGTTGGGCGGCAATTTGGGCTGTGCTGGCGCCCACGGTCTATAGCAGTTTCTTACTAGGTGTGTGTCCTGGCCATCCAGGAACAGTGGCTGGGCCCACGTGGCTCCCCCGAGGGCCCCCACCCAGTGGAGCTTTCCAGGGGGCTGTGTTGAGTCAGGAGGTCTTGCTGAATATTAGCCTTCATGTTTGTGGCCTGGTGGGGCACAAAATGTTGGGGTGGCCTCCAGGAGTCACGCCGGTTTCTCCTGCTCTGTGGGTTTTGTACAGCTCTGAACAGCACGGTTTCCTCCCGGGTGGCAGGCAGAGTCCTGGGTTGTGGCTCAGGGTTCCCGAAACTGGAGGGCTTGGAGGCCAGATCTCTGGGGATGGAAGCCTGAAAAGCCAAACTAGGGTTAAGTTTAGGGCCTAGGAGCATGGCAGGGCTGATATGTCGGCACTGAGGCAGGATCCCCATTTGGCTGAGTCAAGGATGTGTGACAGGCTGTGTGTCCAGCTATGTGTTTTGTGACCAAGTGGCCCCCAGAGGTGGGCGTGGACTCAGGAAGCCTGTGCACCCCACCTAGGGTTAGGCTTAGGGCCTAGGGGCATGGCAGGCCCAATCTTCTGGCACTGAGGGGTGCTCCTCTCAGGGCTGAGTTGAGTGCATGCGTCCAGCACCGTGGAAGAAGATGGCTTTATGGCAGGGGGGCCACTGATGTTTGGGGTGGCTTTAGGGGGGTAGCAGGTTTGTCCTCTGAGGGTTCAGCACAGCTCCAAATGGCACAGTTTCCTACTGCATGGCTGGCAAAGTCCTGGAGTGTCTCTCAGGGTCCTTTATCTGGGGTCGTGGGAGCCAGGTCCCTCAGAATGGAAGCCTGAAATCACAAACTAGGGTTACAGTTAGGGCCTAGGGGCATTACAGGCACAATGTGGCGGCACTGAGGCAGGCTTCTCTCAGGGCTGAATTGAGGGAATTCATCTGATACCGCAGCAGAATCTGGCTTTATGCCCAGGAAGGCTGCCGAAGATGGGGGTTGCTTTAAAGGGGCATGCAGTTTTCTCCCCCACTAAGGGTTCGGTGCAGCTCCACAAGGCACACGTGCCTACCATGTGGTGTGGGAATTCATCATATATAGCTCAAGGGTCCTTAATCCTTGGGGCTTGGTGGCCAGGCACCTCAGAATGGAAGCCTGAAAACCCAAGCTATGGTTAGGGTTAGGGCCTAGGGCTATTAGAAGCCCTATCTGCTGGTGCTGTGGCAGGCCCCCTCAGGGCTGAGTTGAGGGCATTCGTCCAGGGCCATGGCAGAATCCAGCTTTATGGCCAGGTGAGCCGCCGATGGTGGGGTGGCTTTGGTGGGGGGCATGTAGGTTTCTCCCACTCTGAGTGTTCAGTGAGCTCCAAATGGCAAGGTTTCCTCCCGCTTGGTGGGTGGTGTCCTTGAGTGTCCCTCAGGAGTCCTTAATCCAGGGGGCTTGAGGGTCTGGCCTCTTTCGATGAAATCCTTTGCATTAGGTCCTACGGGCATGGCAGAACCTACCTGATGGTGCTGATGTGGGCTTCTCTCAGGGCTGAGTTGAGGGCACACATTTGGCAGCTCGGAAGAATACAGCTTTACGGCCTGGTGGGCCACTGATGATGGGGTGTCTTTAGGGGGGCATGCCGTTTTCTCCCACTCTGAGGGATCGGCGGGCTCCAAACCACAAGGTTTCCTTCCGTGTGGGGGTGGAGTCATGGGTTGTCACTCTGGCGTCCTTAATCCGGGTGTTTGGGGGCCAGGCTTCTTCAGATGGAAGCCTGAAAACCCAAACTAGGGTTAGGTTTAGGGCCTAGGGGCATTACAGGCCCAATCTGCCAGTGCTGAGGCAGGCTCCCCTTAGGTCTGAGTTGAGGGAGTTTGTCCGGCACTACAGCAGACTCTGGCTTTATGGCCAGGTATGCAGCCGATGGTATGGGTGGCTTTTGGGGGGTCATAGAGTTTTCTCCCATTCTGAGAGTTCAGTGAGCTCCAAACTGCAAGGTTTCCTCTCACATGGTGGGTTGTTTCTGGGGTGTTGCTCAGGGGTCCTTTATCTGGAGTGGGGTGGCTCGAAGGACAGGCCTCTTTGGATGGAAGACTGAAAACCCAAACTAGTGTTAGGGTTAGGTTGTAGGGGCATGGCAGGCCTGATTTGATGGTGCTGGGGCAGGCTTCTCTTAGGGTTGCGTTGAGGACATGAGTCCAGTGGCGCGGCAGAATCCGGCTTTATGGCCAGGGGTACACAGATGGTGGGAGTGGTTTAGGGGGACATTGCAGTTTTCTCCCCCGTTAAGGGTTCATTGCAGCTCCATACAGCACGGGTTCCTACCACATGACAGGTGGAGTCGTGGGGGGTAGCTCAGTGGCCCTTAATCTGTGGGGCTTGATGGCCAGGCTCCTCAGAATGAAGGCTGTCAACCCAAAGTAGTGTTAAAGTTAGGGCCTAGGGGCATGGCACGACTGATCTGCTGGCACTGACTCAGTCTCCCCTCAGGGCTGAGTTGAGGACATGCATTCAATGGCACAGCGGAATCCGGCTTTATGGCCAGGGGACCACCGATGGTAGGGGTGGCTTTAGGGGGGCATACAGGTTTCTCCCATTGTGAGGGTTCAGCATAGCTCCAAATTGCAAGGTTTCCTCCCTTGTGGTTAGCGGAGTCAGGTTGTCACTCAGGGGTTCTTAATCGGGGGGGCTTGGGGGCAAGACCTCTTGGGATGGAAGCCTGAAAACCCAAACTAGGGTTAGGGTTGGGGCCTAGGGGCATGTTAGGCTCGATCTGGCAGCACTGAGATGGGCTCCCCTCAGGGCTGATTTGAGGATCTGCGTCCCCTGGTGCAGCGGACTCTGGCTTTATGGCCAGGGGCTGCTGATGGTAAGGGTGGCTTTAGCAGTGCATGCAGGTTTCTCCCCCTCTGAGGGTTTGGTGCAGCTCCAAACTGCAAGATTTCCTGTGTGGTGGGCGAAGTCATGTGTTGTCACTCAGGGGTCCTTAATCAGGGGGACTTTGGGGCAAGGTCTCTTGGGATTGAAGCCTTAAAACCCAAACTAGGGTTAGTGTTAGGACCAAGGGGGATGACAGGTCCAATCTCTCAGTGCTGATCTGGGCTCTGCTGTGTGCTGAGTGGAGGGCGGGCCTCAGGGTGGGTCAGAGTCAGGGTTTGGGTCAAGTGGGTGGTGATGCTGGGGGTGGTCTCGGTGGGGTGCAAATTTCTCCTGTTCTGAGGTTTCTCTGCACCTCCAAATGGCACCATTTCGCCCTAGGAGACTGGCGGATTGTCGGCGTGAGTATCAGGCATCCCCAGTGTGCTGGGCTTGGGAGCCAGACCTCTGGGTATGAAAGCCTATACACCACACCTAGGGTTAGGGTTAGGGTCTCGGGTCATGGCAGGCCCAATCTGCTGGTGCAAAGAGGGCTCCCCTCAGGGCTGAGTTGAGAGCACGTGTCCAGTAGCTTGGCAGAAACTGGCTTTATGGCTTGGGTTGCCTTCAATGGTGGGGGTAGCTTTACAGGGGCTTGAAGGTTTCTCCTCCTCTGAGGGTTCTGCAGCTCCAAACTGCAAGGTTTCATCCCGCGTGGTGGTTGAAGTCTTGCAATATCACTCAGGGGTCCTTAATCCCGGAAGCTTGGAGGCTAGGCCTCTTGTGATGGAAGCCTGAAAACCCAAACTAAGGTTAGGGTCTCGGGGCATGGCAGGCCCGATCTGCCAGTGCTGAGACGGGCTCCCTGGTGGGCTGAGTTAAGGGCGGGTGATAGGTGGCTTGTGTGAATCTGGGTTTTTGTCCAGGAAGGGCGCAGATGCTAGGGCTTACCTTGGGGGGGCATGAAGTTTCCTCCCGCTCTGAGGTCTGAGCAGCTCCAAATGGCACCTTAACAGCATAGGTGCCCAGCAGACTACCAGAGTGAGTCTCAGGCATCTCCAATCTAGCGGGTTTGGGGGCTAGGCCTCTGGGTATGGAAGCCTGTACACCCAGTCTGGGGTTAGGGTTAAGGCCTAGGGGCATGGAAGTTCCGATATGCTGGTGTTGAGGCGGGCCACCTCAGGGCTGAGTGGAGGACAGGAATCTGGAGTCGCAGCAGAATCCAGCATTATGTCCAGGGAGCTGCCAATAGTGGGAGTGTGTTTAGGGGCCCATGCGCCTTCCTTTCTGGATGGCAGGCAGAGTCTTGTGGTGTGGCTCTGGAATCCCCAGTCTGGAGGGCTTGTGGGTCGGGACTCTGGGGATGGAAGTCTGAAAAGACAAGCTCAGGTTAGAGTTAGGGCCTAGGGCATGGCAGGCGCGATCTGCAGATGCTGAGGCAAGCTCCCCGAGATCTGAAGTTGGGGTCAGTGTCAGGTGGTTGCACAGGTTGGAGTTTGTGTCCTTGATGGTCACCGAATGTATGGGTGACTTCATGGGGCCATGGAGGTTTTTGTGCTCTGGGAGTTTTGCACAGCTCCAAATAGCAATGTTTCATTCTGGGAGACAAGAGGAGTCCTTTATCATGACTCAGAGGTCCCCCAGATGGAGGAATTTGAGAGCGGAGCTCTGGGGATGGACGCCTGGACACCCACTTTAGGGTTAGGATTAGGTCCTAGCAGCATGACAGGTCTGATCTGCTCACTCACGGGTGAGCTACCCAGGGCCTGAGTTGAAAATGGGCACAAGCTCAGGGTCACAATGAAGGTTTGTGTCCAGGGCAGCTTCCCCACATCTGGGTGGTCTCAAGGCCCATGCAGGTTTCTCTTCCTCAGAGGGTTTTACACAGCTCCAAATAGCAAGGTTTCCATTCATGGTGTCGGACTAGTTCTGTTTTGTGGCTCAGTGGCTCCCCATATGCAGGGATTTATGACCAGACTTTTGGAGACAGATGCCTGAAAACACAAGACCATTGGGATTAGGGCCCAGGGGCATAGCACATCCAATCTGCTGGCTCTGAGGCCAGTTATCTGTGAGGCTGACTCGAGATTGGTGCTCAGCCTTTGTCAGACTGCGCATTATTGATCAGCATGGCCTATGAAAGTGGGGTGACCTCGGGGGCTGTGCAGGTTTCTCCTAAGATGGGGTGTTTTGCAGCTCCATAGGACACAGTTTCCTTCTGGCGGGCAGGCAGAATCATGTGGTTTGGCTCTGGAGTCCCCATCTGGAAGGCTTGTGGGCCAGGACTCTGGGCATGGAAGTCTGAAATCCCAGGCTAGGGTTAGGGTTAGGGCCCAGGGTATGGCAGGTGCGATCTGCAGAAGCTGAGGCGAGATCCCCAGGATCTGAAGTTAGGGTGAGGATCAGGCAGTTGCTGTGGCTGGAGTTTGTGTCCCTGAGGACCACCAAATGACGGGGGCACCTTATGGGGCCATGGAGGGTTCTCCCTCTCTGGGGGTTTTGTGCAGATACAAAAAGCTAGGTTTCATTCTGGAGCACAGGAGGAGTCTTGCTTTATGGCCCAGTGGTCCTCCATATGGAGGGATTCAAGAGCAAGACTCTGGGTATGGATTCCTGGAAACCCAAATTTAGGATTAGGATTAGGGCCTAGAGTCATGGCAGGCCCAATCTTCAATCACTGAGGCGGGCTCCCCTCAGGGCTTTGATAATGTCATTAATCGGGCAGCGTGGTCAATTTTGGCTTTATGGTCGGTGGTGGGGGGTGTCGATGGTGGGTTCGCATTAGGGGGCATACCGGTTTCTCCCCCTCTGAGGGTTTGTCGAAGCTCCAAACCACAAGGATTCCACTCACGTGGCAGGCAGTGTCCTGGTGTCGCTCAGTAGTCCTAAATCCGGTGGGTGTGGGGGCCAGACCTCTTGGGAGGGAAGCCTGGGAAACCAAACTAGTGTTAGGGTTTAGGCCTAGGGGCATGGCAGGCCCAATCTGTTGGTATTGTGGCGGTCTCCCTGTGGGCTGATTGGAGGGCGTCTGTCAGGTGGGGGCTGGAGTTTGGGTTTGTGTTGGGGGGAGGTTGGGGCACAGATCCTGGCGGGGGACTTGGGAGGCATGCAGGTTTCTCCTGCTCTGAGATTTCTGCACAGCTCCAAATGGCACCATTTTGCCCTAGGCAGGCAGCACAGTGTCTGCAGGAGTCTCAGGCATCCCCTGTCTGATAGGCTTGGGGTACAGGCCTCTGGGCGCAGAAGCCTGTACACACCACCTAGGGTTAGGGTTAGGGCCTAGGGGCATGGCAGGCCCGATTTGCTGGTGCTGAGGTGGGCTCCCCTCAGGGCTGAGTTGAGGGCATGCATCCGACAGCTCAGCAGAATCTGGCTCTATGGCGGGGGGCCGCTGATGTTGGGGGTGGCTTAGGGGGGCTTGAAGTTTTCTCCCCCTCTGAGGGTTTGGCGCAGCTCCAAACTGCAAGGTATCATCCCACTTGATGGTTGGAGTCCTACAGTGTCACTCAGAGGTCCTAAATCCAGGGGGTTTGGGGGCTAGGCCTCCCAGGATGGAAGCCTGAAACCTCCAACTATGGTTAGCCTTAGGATGTTGGGGCATGGCAGGCCATATCTGCCAGTACTGAGGCAGGCTTCCCACTTGGCTGAGTTGAGGGCAGGTAGCAGGCGATGCATCTGAGTCCGGGTTTGTGTTCAGGAGGGATGAAGATGCTCGGACTTGCCTCTGGGGATACACAGGTTTCTCCCACTCTGAGGTTTCTGTGCAGCTCCAAATAGCACCATAACACCCTGGTGGCTGGAAGAGTTCCAGACAGAGTCTCAGGCATCTGCAGTCTGGCGGTCTTGGGGGACAGTCCTTTGGGCACGGAAGTCTGTAGGGTTAGTGTTAAGGCCAAGGGGCATGGAAGTTCCGATATTGTGATTTGTTGTGGGCAAGGGTTAGGGTTAGGGTTTCAGCTGCCTCCTACTTTTCATCATAGTCATGGCCATGAACCTCTGCTCTTGCTCCATGACCCCCCGGGGGATTGTCTGCCTCCATCTGGCCCTCATCTCTGCCTTGTGCGACCCGATGCCAGGGTAGTTTTCTCAAGAGTCAGCACCTGTCAGTCCCCTGATGGAACACTTCCATCAGTCCCCTGTGAGTGAGGACGATGCCCTTCCCTGGAAGGGGGCCTCAGGTCCCCAATCAGGAGAACCATGTCTTCCTTTTCAGGATGGCCTGCACTCCCCTCAGTCCTCCTCAGGGAAGCTGTCCCCACGTCCTGAGCTGATAGCTCTGACCTTAATAATACTATTGTTTTCTGTTTTTCCATGTCTTAGTTCATCCATGGCATGTCTTTTGAACCTCTCAGTGGGTTTTCAGCAGTCCTGCAGGGCTGTCCGCTCAAAGAGGCAATGACCTGGGAGGGGCAGCCTTCTCTGCCACCTCTCTCAGCATGTCCTTGAGCCCTGGAGCCAGCTGTCTCACAGAGCGCTGAGGGACCCGAGCCAGCCCATCGTGAGTCCGGGCTGTGTCAGCTGTGTAGACTGATGTGTGCCAGGAGCAGTGAGCAGCTGGCATGAGCCAGGTGCAGGCAGTTTTTCTTTCTCATGCCTTCCCCCTTCTCCGTCCCAGAAGTAGCTCAGAGCAGCCTCCATGCCCAGCATCTTGAGATCCCTTGATCTGTGCCTCCTGCCTTCAGCTGGTGAGCTTGGTGGATTCCCATTGTTTCTGTCTCCCATACCCACACCTATGGCTGTTCCTGGATCAGGAGAGGGATTGTACGCTTGTCTGTACTTGACCTGCTTCCTGTCCCACACTGAGCCCACCCCCTTTGTGTCTCCAATGGATGTGCTTGGAAGCACGATCATCCACAGGGAAACTATTTGCCAAATGGATCCAGGGAATGACCACTGAAGTAGCGACCCAGGATAGAGAACAAACTGCTCTGAAACCTGTCCCTCCCTCTGTGACCATCTCATCCTAAAACAGAAACAGTAATAGCTTTCTGGATTATGACGTGGCTTCCATCTCTGCTTACACGCTCTTGAATGCATAGGTTCTAATCCTGGATGGAAAGGGGCCATGGCTCCTGTGGGCTAGGATTAACAGGGAAAATAGAAGAATTCAGTGAAATTTGAATTACAGGCATAGAATGAACGGATATTGTCAAGGAAATACTCCCAAGTAGGACATGCAGATGTTGTGTACCAAAGCTTTTACAAATACGTTACTGGAGGGCGCCTGGGTGGCTCAGTTGGTTAAGTGACTGCCTTCAGCTCAGGTCCTGATCCTGGAGTCCCAGGATCCAGTCCCGCATGGGGCTCCCAGCTCCGTGGGGAGTCTGCTTCTCCCTCTGACCTTCTCCTCGTTCATTATCTCTCACTGTCTCTCTCACAAATAAATAAATAAATATTATAAATAAATAAATAAATAAATAAATAAAATAAGTTAGTGGGGAAAAAATCTTTTTTATTGTTTATTTTAATTCCAGTCGAGTTGACATACATTGCTATATGAGTTTCAGGTGTACACTAGCATGTCAGTGATTCTCTATATCACTCAGTGCTCATCAGGAAAGGGTAGTCTCAGTCCTCTTCCTCTGCTTCACCCATCCCTCCAGCCACCTCCCCATTGGTAACCATCGGTTTGTTCTCTATTGTTAAGAATCTGTATTTTGGTTTGTCTCTTTTTTCTCCTTCATTTATGTATGTTTGTTTCTTCAATTCTACACAAGAGTGACATCCTGTGGTATTGTCTTTCTCTGACTGACTGATTTCACTTAGGATAATCCTCTCTACGTCCATCCTGTGGCTGTATATCCATTACATGTGGCTGCAAATGGCAAGAAATAACTTTTTACACCTGAATAATAGTCCACTGTGTGTGTGTGTGTGTGTGTGTGCGTGCATGCATGTGTGTACACATCTCTCATCTCATTTAGCACTTTATCCACAGACACTTGAGTTGCTTCCGTATTGTGATCTTGTAAATAATGCTGCAAGCAACATAGTGATGCGTGTATGCTTTTGAGTTACTGTTTTCATATGCTTTGGGTAAACACCCAGTAGTGTGGTTGCTGGATCCTAAGACAGCTCTGCGTTTAATGCCTTGGAAGTATGGAAGTATGGAAACTTCCATACTGTTTCCCAGAGTGGCTGCAGCAGGTTGCTTTTCCACCAACAGTGTACGAGGGTCCCCTTTCCCCACATCCTCCCAGCACCTGCTGTTCTTCGTGCTGTTGGTGGGAGCCATTCTGACAGTATGTGGTAATATCTCATTGTATTTCTGATTTGCATCTTCCTGAGCTTGGGTGACAGTGAAATTCTTTTCATGGGACCATTGGCCATCTGTATTTCTTCTTTGGAGAAATGTCTGTTCGTGTCTTCAGACTATTTTTTAACTGGATCATTTGTTTTTGGGTGTTAAGTTGTATCCACTCCACATATTTTGGACACTATCCATTTACTGCATAGGATATTTGCAAGTATCTTCTCCCTTTGAGTAGGTTGTCTTATTATTATTACTTCTTCCTAGTTCTTCTGCTGTGTGGAAACTTTATTGTGATACAGTCCCAGTTTTTTATTTTTCTTGTATTTTCTTTGCCTCAGGAGACAGTCTAGAAAAATGTTGCTTTGGTCCATGTCAAGAAGTTATGGTCTGTGCCCTCTTGGATGATTTTTATGGTTTCCAGTCTCCCATTGAAGTCTTGAAACTGTTTTGAGCTTATGTGTCTGTATGGCATAAGGAAGCAGAGTAATTGCATTCTTCTGTACGTAGCTGTCCTGTTTTCCCAACACTGTAGAGACTTTTCTTTTCCTTTCAATATTCTTGCCTGCTTTGTGGAAGACTAATAGGCCACAAATTGTGGGTTTATATATGAGCTTCTACCCTGTTCCCTAGGTCGCTGTGTGTATTTTTGTGCCAGTGCCATACTGTTGGGATGACCACAGCTTCGTAGTATAACTTGAAATCTGGAATTGTGACTCCTCCAGCCTTGTTTTTCTTCTCAACATTGCATTGGCGGTTCAGTATCTTTGGTGGTTTCATACAAATTTTTAGGAGTGTTTTCTTGAGGTCTTTTGTTTTGAGCCAACTTATAGTACATCATTAGTTTCAGATGTAGTGCTCAATAATAGATCAGATGTGTATACCGCCCAGTGCTCACTGCATCACATGCCCTCTTTAATGCCCACAACCCAGTTACCCCATCCCCCATCCCCCTCCCCTTCAACAACCCTCATTTCATTTCTGTAATGAAGAGAAGAGTCTCTCATGGTTTTTCTCCCTCTCTGATGACTTCTCATTCAGTTTTCCCTCCCTTGCCCTCTGATCCTCTGTGGTGTTTCTTCTATTTCACTCATGGGTGAACCCATGTGCCAATTGTCTTTCTCTGATAACCTTATTACTCTCAGCGTAATACCCACCAGTTCCATCCAGCGTAATACCCACCAGTTCCATCCAGGTGGATGGGATGGTTAGTCTTCACCCTCTCTGATGGCTGAATAATATTCCGTTGTAGATATGAACCACATCTTCTTTATCCATTCATCTGTCCATGGATATCTGGGCTCTTTCCATAGTTTGGCTAGAGTGGATAATGCTGTAATGAACACTGGGGGGAAGATGCCACTATTTTTCTCTCAGTTTGTATTTTCTTAATATTTTATTTACTTATTTGACAGCGAGAGAGAGAGAGAGAAATCATAAGCAGGCAGAGAGGCAGGCAGGGGGTTGGGGAAGCAGGCTCCCTGCTGAGCAGACAGCCTGATGCGGGGCTTGATCCCAGGACCCTGAGATCATGACCTGGGACAAAGGCAGAGGCTTGACCCACTCAGCCACCCAGATGCCCCACAATCTGTATCTTTGGGTTAAATACCTAGTAGTGCAATTACTGGGTGGTAGGGTAGCTCTATTTTTAAGTTCTGGAAGAAACTGGATAACATGTGGCAGAGTGGTTGTAAAAGCATGCATTCCCACCGGCAGTGTAAGAGTGTTTCCCTGTCACCATGTCCTCGCCAACATTTGTTTTCCCTGTCTTGACAATTTTAGCCATGCCAGCTGTTGCAAGGTGGTATCTCACTATAGTTTTGATTTATATTTTCCTGATGGCTATTGCTGTGGCACACTTTTGTTTGTCTCTTGGTCACTTTTATGTCCTCTTGGTAGAAAGGTATGTTCATGTTTTCACCTATGTTTTCAGCTAGATTGGGGTAGTCCCGGGATCATGGAAGGTGCGATCTGCTTAGGTGTGGAGACCTTCAGATACATCTGAATTAAGGGCTGGAGTTAAGGAGAGTATCAGGCTCTGACTCTGTGTTCAGTCTGGTATGAAAGTATATATAAGCAGGGATTGGTTCAATATGTCATTCAGATTTCTCCTGCTCTAAATCCTTTCTGCAGTTCCAAAGGGCATGATTTCTGACTTTGTTGTAGGATGAGCTTGAGCTTCGCTCAGGTGTCCCCATTCCTGGGGATTTGGAGCTAGGCCTCTGGGTGTGGTCCTTTAAGAAACCAACCTAGGGTTAGGATTGAGGCCTAGGATCATGGCAGGTTCAACCTTCCAGCTGTGTGGCCAGACTCCCAGAGGGCTGAGTTGAGGGTGTGGCTTGTGTCCTGTGGGCCACGGAATGTGGGGGTGGCCTCAGGTGGCCATGCAGATTTCTCCTGCTCTGAATCATTTCCAGAGTTCCAAATGTCGTGGTTTCCTTCTGGGTGGCAGGCGGAGTCCTCTGAAATTGTTCAGGTGCCCACAGTCCCTGGGACTGTGGTGTCAGCCAGTTTTCTGGGGAAAGACCCCTTGGATCCCAGCCAAGGGTCAGGTTGGGGTCAGGATTTAGGGTCATGGGTTAGGGTTAGGGTTTAGGGGTTTTCTAGGATTAATTTATTTCCCTTTAATACAAGATGTCCATGCTTAAATAAGACATTTTCTGAGAGTATTTTACAGTGAGCAAAGTTTAGCATGTAACCCAGATAGTTATGGAGAAGAACAAAATGTTCCAAAGCAACACTTAAGACAAACTTCTTGACATTTATGTTTTATAGTCAAAATAATTAAAAATTGAATTGCTCTGTGACTTGTCTCACAGATGAATTTGCTGGCCCTGTCTTTCCAGTCTTGGCTAAAAGCATCTTCTCAGTGGGCTCCTTTAATGGGTGTCTCTGAATGGAATGGTTCTTTTAGCCCTCAGCCTGCATTCCTTCCTATCGTTGATTTATTGATTATATCCCACACTTGTTGCAAGCTCCCAGGTGGGACCTGAGCTATACATTTGCACTAAGTAGATACTCCATAAATATTTATTAATCCAACAAGTATGGTTTTCTTTTTAATCAAAAGTATCCATGTTTTATCAATGAATTATTTGCCGTATCAGAATAATTTTGGAGAAAGCTATTGCTCCATGACTATATATTTGTCAAGGCTGTGGCTTCATTATGTCCTGTGTAATGCTTCCCTAAGCTAGCTGGAATGCTTATGACCCATGTAGAAGCTCAGCTTCAAAACGCAAAATGTAGGGGTGAGTTCTGTGAAGCCGCTGAATGGCATTTGGGGGACATACACTGCTGAACACCACGTATCATGTGGGGCCAGATGTGACGTGAGCAACCCTTTTTTCCCTAGCTTTTCCATTTTCCTCCACCCTCTGTCAGCATGTGGCTTTCCCACCAACCATATCTTTGCAGACAAACTCTGAGATGGCCTATGGCTTGGGACTCCATTGACATCACAGAGTCTCATTAGAACCAGTGTCAGAGGTTTCTGTGTCACTGACATGACCCTTGTTCTCAAAATGGGCCCCATGAAGGGTCCCATGACAGTGGGGGAGTGCAGGAAAGATAAATGGGTGATTGCAGCTCTAGCTGAAGCCGGTTAGGGGATCCTGCTGGAGGCCATCTCCAGGCTCAGTCTGGCTCTTTCACTGATTTCCAATATGACCTAGGAGAGTCATTTTATCAGAGTTTGAGACTCATCATTTCTTTCTTTCTTTTTTTTAAAGATTTTATTTATTTATTTGTTAGAGAGAGAGAAAGAGAGAGCACAGGCAGACAGAATGGCAGGCAGAGGGAGAAGCAGGCTCCCTTCTGAGCAAGGAGCCCAATGTGGGACTTGATCCCTGATGCTTGGATCATGACCTAAGCTGAAGGCAGCAACTTAACCAACTGAGCCACCTAGACACGCCAAGGCTCATCATTTCTAAAATGAGGAAATGTTTTTAGTTGAATTGATTCATGCAAGACGATGGAATGAACTCCTAGGAAGTTCTGGGCAGTCTCACAGGTGGATTCTATCTCAAGAGTTCTGACTCCTATCGCCCCGGCTTCTATTGAGTTCCCCCTTTTGACACAATGGCTACTCCTTAGAAATTTTCTAGGGTGACACTGGACACCAACTGTTTTCAGGGTGTGCCCCATGACATCCGATGTGGCTGAGGGGCCGTGAGCCATTCTGAACCCAAACCCAGGTTTTGGCTGTGCTGCCTTACTTACACAAAGACAGCAGTGCCTGGGTCAGGCCTTCACTGTAACCACTGGGTCGGCTTAGTGAGGACCTCACCCTGTACACTAGCCCCGTGACACTGAGGGCACTCAGAGTCCACAGTTCAGTCATACAAAGCAACAAGTGATTCTACATCGGGTAGATGATGCAAGGTTTAGTTTTAGAACAAGCACGACAAAAAAACCCACATTTAAATGACAGAATAGAAGGTAGTTCAACGTACTCTGTATTATGGCCATGATGGGAAAAGTGAATGATGGGGTCAGAAAGGGGAGTGGGAGGCCCAAGAAGCAGGCTGGAGTCGTCCAGGGGTAGGAGGTCATGGAGGAAGGGAACAGAAGGCTTGTCAGGGTTCCAACAGTGCAGTGTCAGGTTTGTGCTGGGCCTGACCCACGACTCCGGGGGCACTGGGTGCAGTCTATCTCCAGAGGATCTCCAGAAATGCAAACTGGCCTGCACAGAGTCTTCCTGGTCTGCCTTCTTGCTTCCTGGGTGGGGCTCTTTCTCTGCTTCTGGAGGCTGTGGATTCTCCTTTGTTTTCCTCTGAGCTGCACTAGTCTGTGTGGATTCAGTATTGTGAGCGGATGCCCATTCTTCCTGCAATGAAGTGGAATAGAAGTCATCATCGTTTCCTAAGCAGACCTGAAGAAATTCAACAGTAATAGCCTTTTCCCAGGTCCCTGGGCCTTCCTCTGCTCACCAACTCTGAGATTTTAGAAAACATCTTCTATTCTGAACAGGTTGAAAGAATTCGCTTGGTTTTAAAAACTTCAGCCTAGTCACACTTTTCTTAATCTCTGCCATGATTGTAAACATTGAATGGACAAGGTTTGACAGGATGAAGGAAGCATGGGCTTTGCAGTGGGGTTTGGGGCACTGTTGTCTTCCTGTTGCCCCCGTGTGGCCACTCTCCAGGTAGCACGTGGCCGAATGTATTCCGATGTACCAGCTTCCAGGGAGCAGATGAGGGTTGGTCCCTGAATTCCTTAGCTCCTAAGAACCATCCTCTAATTTGCGAGCAATATTCCAAAGTGAGTATATCTTAACTAGAGATGAGGGTTAGCGTCAGGGCCAAGTTGTTTACATTAAGTGTGGACAGATTTCTGTGGGTCAATCTTAGATGCCTAAGGGGTTTTTAAAAAATAAAATGGGAGAGGATATAGTCACCAAAGCACTGAGCACATTTCCTGTCCCCAGAAATAGGTCACTAAACATAAATATTGTTTCATCTTAGCTGAGGACCAGGAGCTGGTGCTATATAGGTGCTCGGCAGGTAGCACATGTGGCCAGCTGGCCATCTCCCCTGACACCCACACCCAGCTCAGCCCATCCTCTGCTCTGCTCAAGGGCAGCAAACAGATGGACCGGGTGCAGGGGGAACTCCCTCCGGCAGGTACAGCTTGCTTCCGACAGGTAGGGAAGTTGGCCAGCTCACATGCACATGATGTGTGTTATTTCAGTTCCTTGCTCTCTGCCTCCCCTGACCATCATGCTGGTCCTGAAGCTTTAGCTCCTGGGAGAACTTGGGTTTTCAGATTTCTGTTGGCATTTCGAAGTGGAGGTCTGTGTCACCTTTGTTCCCTGTGCTTGTGTCAGAGATGAAGGTGGGAAAAGTCATCTGACCCCCACACCTCAGGCTTGAAAGCCACAGCCAACTACATACTTCATGTTCTACACAATCAGCTTTAGGGTCTCCCAGAGGCATGTGACATGAAATCGTACTGAAAGAAATCTCGTTCCCTAAATTTTGCCTTGCAGAAGAGAGTTTAGGGACATTGCCCCTCGCCTACACTCTCATTTCTGGTCTGGCCAATGCCCAATCACACTGACGCATGTAGTCACACAAGGGCACAGCTGCCACATCCTCCCGGAGCACTCCCAGTCCCCCGACCCCCATTCTGGCCAACCCTGCACACCGCCAGTCCTCCCGAGCATTCCCCATCGTGACCCAGCTGTGATCCCCCTCCTGGAGCATTTTTGGTCCCCCTACCCCCAGGTCTGGCCAACCGTGCATATCCCCAGTCCTCCTGTGTGTCCCATATCATGGCACATGTCACACAAGCTGTCAGTTGTTGTCTCTTGGTCTGTTCTTCCTGCTTGGAGTAGATATCTCTCCCAGATGCCTGACTGACAGGGTGACAGGCCCAGGAATGGTTTCAGGATTTTTGTCCTGGAACAGCAGGCGTCCTTCAAAACCCAGATGGGCAGGGGGAGTCTCTGTCCCTCTTTGTGCCCCCAGCCTCGGAGGGATCTAGTATCCAGGACAAGGGATTTGGGAGTCCTCCCAGATGAAGTTTGTTCTGTGAAGGTGGCTTCGTTCTGAGATCATTATGGAACCGCATGATGTGGCTGGCCATTCCTGGGGGACAGAAAGCATGGTACTCTATTGTCTTCTCCTTGCACACCGTGGCTAAGGGGAAACACATGCTCATCTGCAGAAGTTCACAATTACACTTCTGTTTCTAAGCATCACTATCATGGAAACAACAGGGAATTCCCGTTGGGCTGCAGACCTATAGATGTGCCATTCAAGGTGTAAATAGAGGACGCATGAGATGCAGTTCTGGCTAAAAGGATGAAGTCCTTTTCTCTGGGGATGAAGAAATTAGATTTTACCCAGAAGGCACTACGTTCTACTCAAAGAAGGACATGATCCTAGGATCTCTGGGACTAGGGATCTGCATAGACTTTTATATAAAATCTTCTGTAAAGATTTTATGTTAGGTGTTGCAGTCCATCTGGTGTCTCTGGCAATGACTCCACTCTTGCATTGTGGATTGAGAGCAGCCACAGACTATCCATAACTCATGTTCCAGCCACATTTGGTTGACAGAATATAGGGGGAGGTTCTTTTGGCACATGAGTGGTCATTTCTCACAACCCAGATTTGCAACATGATGGATGAGGGAGAGGGCTCTTCTTTTCCCATGTCAGAGTGGGAGTACACTGGGATCTATCCTGCCTGACCCCGGCCCCTCCACTTGAAAGGAAAAGAAGATGATACTGAAATTGGCCAACAATTAAGCTTTCAGGAACCACCCCCCCAACTTCTCTGTAGGCCTCGGGCTTTCCCCAACACATTTATCAGTGGTTGAATTCTGTGTAGGTATTATTTGTCTGAGTAAGTCCCCATTGCTGGGTGGGTATATCTTGCGGGTTATATACCACACAGATGGTCATCTTTTCAGGCCAAGACCATGAGCACATTTAGGGTTCTCCTGACTTAGCACAGGATCTAGCATGTGTGGGCCTCAGGATGAGTCTGATTCAGCCATCAGCAATGTTACAGAACACATGTCTTCTGAGCCCTCTCTGGCACTGGCATGGGCCTGGCCTAGACCACTTCTGCAGTCACAATGGAAAAGCCCCTGGCCTGGGTTGCCCAGCCCATGCTTAGCTCTGCAGGCTCCTCCCTGGCTGGGGCCAGGTCACATGCCTGTGGATGAGCCAATCCCCGGAACCTGGGAGTAGAGCCATGGAGATTGACACACATTGTTAGGACCTCTGTTGTAATGACTTTTCTATTGGCTGTGGTGGCAAGATCTCCTGGGATGCAACTGTTAATAAAATGAATATTAATTTCTGATAGTAACTGGGTCCAAGGTGATGTCTTAACACCTAGCACCTTAGTCCCAGCAACTCGGTGATACTGTACTTCTCTGCAGAGACCATGGCTGAGAATAATCAAAGTGTATGGAAATGGGTCTGGAGTACACAAGGGAAGGATGTGTGTGTGTAGGGCATTGGGGATAATAGCTCTGGCCAAACTGTATCTCCAACTTACCTAGGTTCAAGAAGGTGCAGGGAATCTGTGGTGTTTCACGCTCCGTCATTTTGTAGATGAAGAACATGCATTTGCATGGAGTATGGCAAGACTTATTCCAAGTATTCTCTAGCTGGTACAGAAGTCAGGGAGAGCAGAACCCTCCATCTGCTAGGAGACGACTGAGAGGCTGAGTGCTCTCAAGAAGGTGTCCAGCTTTTGCAGGACCCACTGTGAACCTGCACACAGGACTGAGAAGGACAGTTCATGGTTTTTTCTGAGGATGGAGTATTGAAAGAATGTGGTGCCCCATGTAATCTGTGTGGCCCCAGGTCCCTGATATGGAGTACTTTGGCGCCAAAACTCTGGGAACGGAGGTCTGTGGTTTGGGCCTACAGCATGGCAGGCCAGATCTACAGATGCTGATTTGAGCTCCCTGGGTTCTGAGTTTATGGCGGCTGTCAGGCTGTGGCTCAGGCTCGAGTTTATATCCATGGCAGAACTCCGAAAGTGGGGAGGCCACTCGGGGCTGTGCAGGTTTCTCCTACTCTGAGGGTTTCACAGAGCTCTAAATAACAGTGTTACCTTCTGGAAGTCAGGACGATTTCCATTTTGTGGCTCATTCCCCCATATGGAGGGATTTGAGGCCAGGTCTCTGGGAATAGATGCCAGAAAACCTAAGGTAGAGTTAGGAATACATCTTAGGGGCATGGCAGGTCTGAGCTGGTGGCTCTGGGGCCAGCTACCCAAGGGGTTGTTTGATGGGGGAGGGGCTCAGGATGAGTGTCAGACTGTGCATCAGTGTCCAGGGGAGCTTATAACAATGGGGTGGCTTTGGGTCCTTGCAGGTTTCCTCTAATATTGGGGCTTCATGCAGCTTCATAGGACATGTTTTCCTTCTGGAGAGCAGACAGAGTCCTGTGGTGTAGCTCCTAAGTCCCTCATCAAGAGGACTTGTGGGTTGGGAGTCTGGGGACGGAAGTGTGAAAACTCAAGCTAGGGATAGTGATAGGACTAGGGCATGGTAGGCCTGATCTGCAGACGCTGAGTTGAGCTACCTTGGATCTGAAGTTAGGTCGGCTGCCAGGCTGCACCTCAGACTGGAGTTTGTGTCCATGAGGGCTGCCGAATGTGGGGCAGCCTCAGGGGGCCATGGAGGTTTCTCCAGTCTAGGGGTTTTGCATAAACCAAAATAGATTTCATTCAGGGGACAAGAAAAATCCTGTTTTTTAGCTCAGGGGTCCCCATATGGAGGGATTCGAGACCAGGCCTCTGATGATGCATGCCTGAGAACCCAAGCTAGGGTTAGGATTAGGGCCTAGGGGCATGGAAGACTGGGTCTTCTGGCTGTGGGGCCGTGGCTGAGTGGAGGGTGATGCTCAGGCTGAGTGTCAGAATATGCGTTAGTGTCCAGTGTTGGCCTCTGAAAGAGGGGGTGGCCTTGGGGCCATGCAGGTGTCACCTACTCTGGGGCTTTATGCAACTCCATAGGGCACAGTTTACTTCTGGAGGGCAGGCAGTGTCCTGTGGTGTGGTTGTGGAATCCCCAGTCTGGAGGGCTTGTGGCCAGGACTCATGGGACAGAAGTCTGAAAACCCAAGCTAAGGTTATGATTAGTGCCTTGGTGTATGGCTGGTGAAACCTGCTGACCCTCTGGTGAGCTACCTGGGAGGCTGAGTTGAGGGCTGGGCTCATGCTGAGGGTCAGAATGCTCATTAGTGTCCAGGGCGGGCCTCTGAAAGTGGTGGAGGCTTCGGGGTCCATGCGGGTTTTTCCTAATCTGTGGGTTTTGTGTAGCTCCATATGGCGATGCATTCTGGAAGGCAGGCAGAATCTTGTGGTGTGGCTCCAGAGTCCCCAAACTCCAGGGCTTGTGGGCCAGGACTCTGGGGATGGAAGCCTGAAAACCGAAGCTAGGGTTAGGGTTAGGGCCTAGAGCATGACAGGCCCAACTTAGAGACATTGATGCGAGCTCCCCCAGGATCTGAAGTTAGGACGGGTGTCAAGATATGGTTCAGGCTGGAGATTGTGTCCATGGGGGCCGCTGAATGTGGCGGTGGCCTCCAGGTTCTATGAAGGTTTCTCCCACTCTGACAGTTATGCGCAGCTCTAAATTGCAAGGTTTCATTCTGTGGGACAGGAGTTCTCTTTGAGGCTCAGGAGTCCCCCATATGGAGGGATTCAAGACCAGGCCTCTGGGTATGGATGCCTTAAAACCCAGCCTAGGGCTAGGATTAGGGCTTAGGGGCATGGCAGGCCCAATCTGCTGACTCTGGGGTGATCTGCCCAGGGGGCTGCATTGAAAACAGGGATCAGTCTGAGGGTCACAATGTGGGTGTGTGTCTAGGGTGGCCTCCAAAAGTGGTGGTGGCCTTAGGTGCCATGCAGGTTTCTCTTACTCTGAGGGTTCTACACAGCTCCAAACAGCAAGGTTTCCTCCTGGGGGCACGGGGAACTTTATTTTTTTCTTCAGAGGTCCCTATATGGAGGGATTCAAGACCAGGGATTCTATCCCCTATCTGGGGATAGATTCCTGAAAACCCAAGCTAGGGTTAAGATCAGGGCCTAGGTTCATGGCAGGTCTCATCTTCTGGCTCTGGGGCAAGCTACCCAGTAGGCTGGGTTGAAGGTGGGATTCAGGCTGAGGGTCACGATACAGTTTTTTGTCCAGGGCATCCTTCAGAAGTGGGAGTGGCCTAAGGGCCATGCAGATTTATCTTACTCTGAGGATTTTACACAGCTACAAATAGAAAGTTTCCTTCTGGGGCAGGAAGAATTCTGTTTTGTGGCTCAGGGGTCCCCCATATGGAGGGATGTGAGACCAGGCCTCTGGGGACAGATGCCAGAAAACCCAATCTAAGGTTAGGATTAGCACCTTGGAGCTTGGCAGGCCAAATCTGCTGGCCGTGGAGCAAGCTACCCAGGGGCCTGTGTTGAGGGCAGGCTCAAGCTGAGTGTCAGGTTGCACATTAGTGTCCAGGGTGCCCTACTATAAAGGCGTGGTATCGATGGCCATACAGATTTCTCCTAATATGGGGATTTTGTGCAGCTCCATAGGGCATAGTCCTTCTGGAGGTCAGGCAGAATCCTGTGGTGTGGCTCCAGAGTCCCCAATCTAGACGGATTGTGGGTTAGGACTCTGGGGATGGAATTCTGAAAACCCAAGCTAGGGTTAGGGTTAGGGCCTAGGGCATGGCCAGCCTGATCTGCAGACACTGAGGCAAGCTCCCAAGGTTACAAAATTAGGGAAGTGTCGGTTTGTACCTCAGGCTGGAGAGTTTGTGTGCATGGGGGCCACTGAATGTGGGTGTAGCCTCAGGGGTCATGAAAGTTTCTACAACTTTGTGGCTTTTGTGTAGCTCCAAATAGCAAGATTTCATTCTGGGGGACAGGAGGAGTACTATTTTATGGTTCAGGGGTCCCCTATGTGGAGGGATTCAAGAGTAGGCCTTTGTGTATGGATGCCTGAAAGCCCAATTAGGGTTAGGAATAGGGCCTAGAAGTATGGCAGGCCTGATTTGATGGCTCTGGGGTGAGCTACCCATGGGGCTGAGTTGAAAACAGGGCTCAGGCTGAGGGTCACAATGCGGGTTTGTGTGCCGGATAGCCTCTGAAAGTGGTGGTGGACACATGGGCAATTCAGGTTTCTCCTACACTGAAGGTTTTACACTGCCCCAAATAGCAAGATTTCCTTCTTGGGCAGTTGGAGTAGTTCTGTTTTGTGGCTCAGGCGTCCCCCATATGGAGGGATATGAGACCAGGCCTCTGAGCATGGATGTCTAAAAATTCAAGCTAGGGTTAGAATGGAGCCTAGATTGCAGGCCAGATCTGGTGGCTGTGGGACAAGATGCCAGGGTTTGCTGAGTGGAGGACAGGTCTCAGGCTGAGTGTCTGATGAGCATTAGTGTCCAGAGTGGAACTCTGAAACTGGGGGTGGCATTGGGGGCCATGCAGGTTTCTGCTATTCCAGGGTTTTTGTGTGCTCCATAGGACATGGTTTACTTCTGAAGGCATGGCAGACTCCTGTGGTGTGGCTCTGGAGTCCCAGTCTGGAGGGCTTTTGGAACAGGATTCTGTGCATTGAAGTCGAAAACCCAAGTTAGGCTTATGGTTAGGGCATAGGGCATGGCAGTCCCAATCTGGTGACTCTGGGACAAGGTACCCAGTGGGCTAAGTTTAGAGCTGAGCTCAAGCCGAGGGTCAGAATGCATATTAGTGTCCAGGACAAGCCTCTGAAATTGGGTTGGCCTCAGGAGACAGCAGGTTTCTCCTAATCTGTGGGTTTTGTGCAACTCTATAGGGCGCAGTTTCCTTGGGAAGGCGGGCAGAGTCCTGTGGTGTGGTTCCAGACTCCCCAGTCTGGAGGCCTTGTGGGCCAGGAATCTGGGGAAGGAAGTCTGAAAACCCAAGCTAGTGTGAGGGTTAGGGCCTAGGGCATGGCATGCCTGATCTGCAGATGCTGAGGCTAGCTCCCCTGGATCTAAAGTTAGGGCAAGGGTCAGGCGCTTACTCAGTCTTGAGTTTATGTCCATGAGGGCCAGTGATTGTGGGGGTAACCTCAAGGGGCCATGGAGTTTTATGCCTCTCTGGGGTTTTTGCACAGCTCCAAATAGCAATGTTTTCTTCTGGGAGACAGGAGGAGTCTTGTTTTATGGATCAGAGGTCCCCAGTATGGAGGGATTCAAGGCCGGGCCTATGGGTATGTATGCCTGAAAACACAACATAGGGTTAGTTATTAGGGCCTACAGATTGGCATGATTATCTGTTGTCTCTGGGGCCAGCTACCAAGGAGGCTGAGTTGAAAACGGGGCTCAGGCTGAGGGTCACGGTGTGGGCTTGTGTCCAGGGCTTGCCTCCGAATGTGGGTGTGGCTTCAGGGGTCATGCATGTTTCTCTTACTCTGAGGGTTAACACAGCTCCAAATAGCAAGATTTCCTTCTGTTGCACAGGGGTTCTGATTTGTGGCTCAGGGCTCCATACATATGGATGGATTCGAGACCAGGCCTCTGGATACAGATGCCTTAAAACCCACACAAGGTTAGCATTAAGGCCTAGGGGCATGGGGTTCTTTTGAGTGTCAGCCTGAGCATTAGTGTCCAGGGAGCCCTATGTTTGTGGAGAGAACTCTGGGGTCCTTTATCCTAATCTGGGGGTTCTGTGCAGGTTTCTCCTAATCAGGGGGTTTTGTGCAGCTCCATAAGGCACGGTTTCCTTGTGGAGGGCAGGCAGAGTCCAGTGGTGTGATTCCGGAGTCTAGGCTTGTGGGCCAGGACACTGGGGACAGAAGTCGGAAAACCCAAGGTTGGGTTAGGGTCAGGGTCTAGAACAAGTAGGCCTTATCTGCAGATTCTGAGATGAGCTCCCTGGGAACTGAAGTTACGGCGAGTGCCAGGCAGTTGTTCAGACTGCAGCTTGGGTCTATTAGGGCCACCGAATATGCAGGTGGTCTCACGAGGCCATGAAGGTTTCTCTAGCTCTGGGGGCTTTGTGCAGCTCCAAATAGCAAGGTTTCATTTTGGGGACAGGTGGAGTCCTGTTTTATGGCTCAGGGATCTCCTATATGGAAGGATTTGAGACCAGGGCTCTGGGTATGGATGACTGAAAACCCATCCTAGGTTTAGGATTAGGGCCTAGGGGTATGGCAGACCCAATCTAGTGTCCCTGAGGCAAGCTGCCCAGTAGGCTGAGTTGAAAATAGGGCTCAGGCTGAGAGTCACAATGCGGGTTTGTGTCCAGGGTGACTCTGAACATGGGAGTGGCCTCAGGGCCCATGCATGTTTCTCCTACTCTGAAGGTATTTTATTGCTCCATATAGCAAGGTTTCTAACTGGGGGGTGTTAGGGTCCGTGATCAAAGGAACAAGACTGACACAAAGGAAAAATCAAGCAAAGCTTTATATCGTGTCATGCATCAGAAATGAAACTGACCGGTAAGCGCCCAAGCCCCGTGCATTAGAAACCAAACTGACCAGTAGGTGCCTGAGCCCCGTGCATTAGAAACCAAAGTGACTGGTAGGTGCCCGAACCCCGTGCATTAGAAACCAAACTGACCGGTAGGTGCCTGAGCCTTGCTGGGGGCTACGGCCTCCCTGCCCTGGGGTCCCTCCAGGAGGCACCCTGCCCCACCCTCACTCTACCACAGGCAGCTCCTGTCAAAGTCGCTCCCAGCGAGGCCGCTGCAAATGCCGCTCCTGTCAAAGATGCTCACGGTGCTGCTGGTGCTGCTGCTCCCGCTCCTGCTCCCGCCACACTGCTGACTCTTCCTGCTATATCCCACTGCAGCCTCACAGACCAGCTTTTATAGAGGTGGTTGAGCCCTGCCCACACACAGGTGGCCAATGGGATTGCAATACACAGAGAAAACTGCACAGGCATGCTAGGTCGGCCACACACAGAAAAAACTGCTAGGTAACACAGAAGTGGCCAATTGAATTTCAATTTGCCCTAGTAGATATATGTGTTCCCCACTTATTGTATGTCTTTACCTGGCCTGACCCGCCCTTGTACCTAGGCTTTGCAAGTAAGTTCCTCTGGGAGGGGTGGGGTCAATCTAATTTCACTACATAAACACAAAATGGCTCCCTCTGGCCAACTAGGCCCTTACAGGGGGAAAGAGGAATTCTCTGTTTTCTGACTTAGGGCTCCCATATATGAAGGAATTCAAGACTAGGCCTCTGGAGACAGATGCCTGAAAACCCAAGGTAGGGCTAGGATTAAGGCCTAGGGGCATGGCAGGCCTGATCTTCTGCCTCTGGGGCTCCTACATGGGTGGCTGATTAAGGTCGCAGTGCAGGCTGAGTTTCAGAATATGTATTAGTTTCCAGAGCAGGTCCATGTAAGTGAGGGTGGCCTCAAAGGCTGTGCAGTTTTCTCTTAATTTGGGGTTTCTGTACAGACCCTTAGGGCATGGTTTTCTTTTAGAGGGCAGACAGATCTTGTGGTGTGGCAGTGGAGTCCCCAATCTGGAGGGCTTGTGGGACAGGACACTGGGGATGAAAGTCTGAAAACCCAAGCTAGGGTTAGGGCCTAGGGTATGGCAGGCCTGATCTATAGACGTTGAGATGATCTCCCCAGTACCTAAAGTTAGGGGGAGTGTCATGTGGTCACTCAGGCTGTAGTTTATGTCCATGGGGTCACTAATGTGGGGGTAGCCTCATGGGGCCATGGAGTTTTTTCCACTGTAAGGTTTTTGCACAGGTTGAAATAGCAAGGTTTCTTTCTGGGGGTCAGGAGGACTTCTATTTTATGGCTCAGGGGTCCCTCATATGGAGGGATTCAAGAGAAGGGCTCTGGGTATGGATGCCTGAAAACCGAAACTTGGGTTAAGATTAGGGTCTAGGGGGGTGCCTGGGTGGCTCAGTGGGTTAAAGCCTCTGCCTTCGGCTCAGGTTATGATCCCAGGGTCCTGGAATTGAGCCCCGCATTGGGTTCTCTGCTCAGCAGGGAGCCTGCTTCCTCCTCTCTCTCTGCCTGCCTCTCTCCCTACTTGTGATCTCTGTCAAATAAATAAATAAAATCTTTAAAACAAAAGATTAGGACCTAGGGGCATGCAAACCTGATCTGCAAGCTCTGGGGTGAGCTCCCCAGGATACTGAGTTGAAAATGGGGCTCAGGCTGAGGGTCACAATACGGGTTTTTGTCCAGGTCAGACTCCAAAGTGGGGGTGGCCTCAGGGGCCATACAGGTTTCTCCTACTCTGAGGGTTTTACACAGCCCCAAGTAGCAAGTTTTCCTTCTGGGGGGGGCAGGATGAGTTCTGCTTTGTGGCTCAGAGGTCCCCCACATTGAGGGATTCTAGACCTGGCCTCTGGGGACAGATGTCTGAAAACCCAAGCTAGGATTAAGTTTAGGACCCAGGGACATGCCGGGTCTGATCTGCTGGCTCTGGGGCCAGCTGCCTGGGTGGATGACTATTGTTGGGGCTCAGACTGTGTGCCAGAATGAGTATTAGGTTCAATGCCGGCTTCCATAAATGGGGGTGGCCTCAGAAGCCTTGCAGGTTTCTCCTAATCTGTGAGCCTGTGCAGCTCCATAGGGCACGGTTTCCTCTGGAGGGCAGGCAGAGTCCTGTAGTGTGGCTCCAGGGTCCCCAATCTGGAGGACTTGGGGGCCAGGACTCTGGGGATGGAATTTGGAAAATGCAAGCTAGGGTTAGGGTTAGGGCCTAGGGCATGGCAGACTCTGACGTGAGCTCTCTGGGTTCTGAAGATAGAGTGCGTGTCAGGCAGTCGATCAGGCTGGAATTTATATCCCTGAGGACTGCCAGATGTGGGTCTGGCCTCATGGGGCTATGGTTGTTTCTCCCGCTCTGGGGGTTTTGTGCAGGGGCAAATAGCAAGGTCCCCATTCTGGGGGACGGGAGGAGTCCCACTGTATGGCTTATGGGTTCCCCATATGGAAGGATTGGAGACCAGGTCTATGGGTATGGATGCCTGAAAGCCAACTTAGGGCTAGGATTAGGGCCTAGGGGCATGGCAGGCCCGATATTCTGGCTCTGTGGCAAGCTATCCAGGGGGCTGATTTGAAAATGGGGCTCAGGCTCAGGGTCACAATATGGGTTTGTGTCCATTCTGGCCTCCTAACTTGGGGACAATCTCAGGGACCATGCAGGTTTCTCCTAATCTGGGAGTTTTGTGCAGCTCCAAAGGCCACAGTTTCCTTCTGGAGGGCAGGCAGAGTCTGGTGGTGAGGCTCCAGAGTCCCCATTCTTAAGAGCTTATGGGCCAGGACTTTGGAGAAGGAAGTCTGCAAACCCAAGCTAGGGTTTCAGTTAGGGCCTAGGGAATGGCCAGCCTGATCTGCAGATGCTGAGGCGAGCTTCCTGGAATCTGATATAGGGGAGAGTTTCCGGCAGTCGTTCAGGCTGGAGTTTGTGTCTATGAGGTCTGTCGAATGTGGGTGGCCTCATGGGGCCATGGAGGTTTCTCCTGCTCTGGGGTTTATGCTCAGCTGCAAAAAGCAATAATTCCTTCTGGCGTACAGGAGGAGTCCTGTTTTATGGTTCAGGTGTCCCCCATATGGAGGGATTCAAGAGGAGGGTTCTGGGTATGGATGCCTGCATACCCAACCTAGGTTTAGGATTAAGGCCTAGGGACATTGCAGGCCATATCTGCTGGCTCTGGGGCCAGCTACATGGGTGGCTTACTGGAGGTCAGGGCTCAGGCTGTGTGACAGACTGTGCATTAAGTTAAGGGCAGCCTACGAAAGCAGTGTGGCATCGAGGGTAGTGCAGTTTCTCCTAAACTGGGGGTTTATTCAACTCTGTAGGGCACAGTTTCTGTCTGGAGGGCAAGCAGAGTCCTGTGGTGTGGCAATGGAGTCCCAACCTGCAGGGCTTGTAGCCTAGGACTCTGCGGATGAAAGTCTGAACACCCAAGCGAGGGTTAGGGTTATGGCCTTGGAGATGGCAAACCTGATCTGCAGATGCTGAGCAAGCCCCCACGAGATCTGCAGTTATGGCAAGTGTCAGGTGGTCGCTCAGGCTGGAGTTTGTGTCCATGAGGGCTGCTGAATGTGTTGCTGGCCTCATGTGGCCATGGATGTTTCTCCTGCTCTGGTGGTTTTGCTCAGCTCCAAATAGCAAGCTTTCCTTTTGGGGGACAGGAGGAGTCCTGTTTTATGGCTTTGGGGTCCCCCATATGGAGGGATTTGAGAGGAGGTGTCTATGTATGCATGCTGGAAAATGCAACCTAGGGTTAAGATTAGGGCCTAGCATCATGGCAGTCCCCATCTTCTGTCTCTGGGGCGAGCTACCCTGGGGAATGAGTTGAAAATTGATTTTATGCTGAGGGTCACAATGAGGGTTTGTGTCCAAGGCAGCCTCTGAAAGTGTGGGTGGCCTTTGGGACCATGCAGGTTTCTCCTACTTTGAGGGTTTGAGACAGCTCCAAATAGCAATGGTTACTTCTGGGGGATGGATTAGTTCTTTGTGTGGCTCAGAGATCACCCATATGGATGGATTCGAGACCAGGCCTTGGAGACAGATGCCTGAAAACACAAGCTAGGGTTAGGATTATGGTGTAGGGGCATGGCAGGTCCGATCTGCTGACTCTTCGGCCATCTACCTAGGTGGCTGACTGGAGGTTGGGGCTCAAGGTGAGTGTGAGAATGTGTATCACTGTCCAGGGATGACCTCCTTAAATGGGGGTGGCCTCGGAGCCATGCAAGTTTCTCCTAAACTGGGGATTTTGTGCGGTTCCATACGGCACAGTTTCCTTCTGGAGGGCAGGCAGAGTCCTGTGGTGTGGCTCTGGAGATCCCAATCTAGAGAGTTTGTGGGTCAGGACTCTGGGGACGGAAGGCTGAAACCCAAGCTAGGGTTATAATTAGGGCCTAGGGCATTGCAGGCCTGATCTGCAGAAGCTGAGGTGAGGTTCCGGGATCTCAAATAGGGCAAGTGTCAAGCAGTCACTCAGGCTGAAATTTGTTTCTATGAGGACTCCTGAATGTGAGGGTGGCCTCATTGGGCCATGGAGGCTTTCTCCCACTCAGGGTTTTACACAGCTGCAAATAGCAAGTGCTCCTTCTGGGGGCCAGGAGGAGTCCTGTTTTATGGCTCAGGGGTCCCGTATCTGGAGGAATTTGAGAGCAGGGCTCTGGATATGGATGTCTGAAAACCCAACTGAGGGTTAGGCTTAGGGCCTAGGGGCATGGCAGGCCCGATCTCCTGGCTCTGGGACGAGCTACCCAGGGGGCTGAGTTGAAAACGGGGCTCAGGCTGACTCTCAAAATGTGGGGTTGTGTCCAGGGTGGTCTATGGAAGTGGGGGTGGCCTCAGGGGCCATGCAGGTTTCTCCTACTCTGAGGTTTTTACACAGCTCAAAATAGCATGTTTTCCTTGTGGGGGGAAGGAAGAGTTCTGTTTTGTGGTCAGTGTCCCCGATATGGAGGGATTTGAGACAAGGCCTCTAGGGACAGATGCCTGAAATCCCAAATTTGTGTTAGGTTTAGGGCCTAGTGGCATGGCAGGTCCATCCTGCTGGCTCTGGGGCCAGTTACCTGGGTGGCTGACTGGAGATCAGGGCTCAGGCTGAGTGCCAGAATGTGTATCACTGTCCAGGGATGGCCTCCTTAAATGGGGGTGGCATCGGAAGCTTCCAGGTTTCCCTTAATTTGGGATTTTTTACAGGTCCAAAGGGCATGGTTTCCTTCTGGAGGGCAGGTAGAGTTCTCTGGTGTGGCTTCAGAGCCCCAATCTGGAGGGCTTGTGGGCCAGGCCTGTGGGGACAGAAGTCTGAAACCCAAGCTAGGGTTAGGTTTAGGGCCTAGGGCCTGACAGAACCAATCTGCAGACTCTGAGACGAGCTCCCTGGGATCTGCAGTTAGGGCGAGTGTCCGGCAGTCGCTCAGGCTAGAGTTCGTGTCCATTAGGTCTGCCGGATGTGGGGCTGGCCTCATGACCCCATGGATGTTTCTCCTACTCTGGGGGATTTGCGCAGTTCCAAATAGCAAGATTTCATTCTGGGGGACAGGAGTCCTACTTTATGGCTCAGGGGTCCTCCATATGGAGGGATTTGAGAGCAGGCCTCTGGGTATGGATGCCGGAAAACCCAACCTAGGATTAGGAATAGGGTGCAGGGACTTGACTGGCTGCTGACTCAGGGGTGAGCTCCCCAGGGTCCTGAGTTGAAAACAGGTTTAGGCTGAGGGTCACAATGGGGGTGTGTGTCCACGGCAACCTCTGAAAGTGGGGGAGGCCTCAGGGGCCATGCAGGTTTCTCCTGCTCTGAGGTTTTTCAGAGCTCTAAATAGCAAGGTTTTCTTCTCTAGGGGCAGGAGGAGTTCTGTTTTGTGGCTCAGGGGTCCACCATATGGAGGGATTCGAGACCAGGCCTCTATGGAGACATGTCTGAAAACCAATACTAGGGGTAGGATTAGGGCCTAGGGGTATGGCAGGTCTGATCTGCTGGCTCTGGGGGCTACCTGGGAGGCTGAGTGGAGGTGAGGGCTCAAGCTGAGTGTCAGAATGTGTATCACTCTCCAGGGATGGCCTCAGTAAATGGGGGTGTCCTTTGGGAGCCGTCCAGGTTTCTCTTAATCTGGGTGTTTTGGGCAGCTCTATAGGGCACAGTTTCCTTCTGGAGGGTTGGTCAAGTTCTGTGATGAGGCTCAAGAGTCCGCAGTCTGGAGGGCTGGTGGGCCAGGACTCTGGGGACAGAATTCTGAAACCCAACCTAGGGTGAGTTTTAGGGCTTAGGCACGGCAGGCCCGATCTGCAGATTCTGGGGTGAGTCCCCTGGGATCTTCAGTTAGGGCTAGTGTCAGGAGGTCGTTCAGGCTTGAGTTTGTGTCCACAGGGCCACAGAATGTGAGGGTGGCCTCATGAGGCCATGTATGTTTTTCCCCCTCTGGGGGTTTTGTGCAGTTCCAAATAGCAAGGTTTCTTTCAGGGGACAGGAATAATCCTGTTTTATGTCTCAGGGGTCTCCCATATGGAGGAATTCTAGAGCAGGGCTCTGGGTATAGATGCCAGAAAACCCAGCATAGGGTTAGGATTAGGGCCTAGGGGCATGACAGGCCTGAACTTCTGGCTCTGGGGCGACCTATTCAAGGTGCTAGATTGAAAAATGGCTCAGACTGAGGTTCATAATGAGGGGTTGTGTCCATGGCGTCCTATGAAAGTGGGGTGGCATCAGGGGCCATGCAGGTTTCTCCTAATCTGGCTGTTTAGTGCAGATCTATAGGGCACAGTTTCATTCTGGAGGGCAGGCAGAATCCTGTGTTGTAGCTCCAGAGTCCCCAATCTAGAGGGCTTTTGGGCCCAGACACTGGGGAAGGAAGTCTGAAAACCCATGCTAGGGTTAGGGTTAGGGCATAGGGCATGGCAGGTATGATCTGAAGATGCTGACTGGAGCTCCCTGGGATGTGTAGTTAGGGCGAGTGTCATGCAGTTGCTTAGTTTGTAGTTTGTGTCTCTGAGGGCTGTTGAATATGAGGGTGGCCTCATTGGGCCATGGAGGTTTCTCCTGCTCTATGGATGTTGCACAGCTCCAAATAGCAAGGTTTCACTCTAGGGGACAGGAGAAGTCCTCTTTTATGGCTCATGCATTCCACATATGGAGGGATTTGAGAGCAGGGCTCTGGATATGGATGCTGGAAAATCCAACCTAGGGTTCGGATTAGGGCTTAGGGTCATGGCAGGCCTGATATGTTGGCTCTGTAGTGAGATAACCAAGGGCCTGTGTTGAAAACGGGGCTCGGGATGAGGGTAAAAATGCAGGTATGTGTCCAGGACGGCCTCTGAATGGGAGGGTTGCCTCAGGGGCCATGCAGGTTTCCTCTACTCTGAGGGTTTTACATGGCTCCAAATAGCAAGATTTCCTTCTGTGGGGGCAGGAGAGTTCTATTTTGTGGCCCATGGGTCCCCCATATGGAGGGATTTGAGACCATTCCTCTAGGGACAGATGCCTGATAACCCAAGGTAGGGTTAGGATTAGGGCATAGGGGCATGGCAGGTCTGATCTTCTGGCTCTGGGGACAGCTACCTGGGTGCCTGACTCAAGGTCGGGTCTCAAACTGAGTGTAGAAATGTGTATTACTATCCAGGGATGTCCTCCATAGATGAGGGTGGTCTCAGGGTTTGTGCAGGTTTTTCATAATCTGTGGGTTTTGTGCAGCTTCTTAGGACTTCTTTTTCTTCTAGAGGGCAGGCAGAAGTCCTGTGGTGTCGCTACAGAGTCCCCAGTGTTGAAGATTTGTCAGCCAGGACTCTGATGATGGAAGTCTGAAAACGCAAGGTAGGGTGAGGGTTAGGGCCTAGGGCATGGCAGGCCTGATCTCTCAGAGCTGTGGAGGGTTCTCCGAAGGACTGAGTTGAGGGCTGGCATCAAGCGGCAGTTCAGAGTCTTGGGGGTTTTTGTCAGTGGGGCACAGATGCTGGGATTGCCCTCCAGGGGTATGCATGTTTCTCTCGCTCTGAGCTTTCTGTGCAGCTGAAAATGGCACCATTTCTCCCTAGGTTGGAGGTGGAGTTGCCTGTGTGAGTCTCAGGCATCCCCAATCTGGTGGGCTTGGGAGCCTGCACTCTGGGCACGAAAGCCTGTACAACTGACCTAGGGTAAGGGTTAGGGCATAAGAGCATTACAGACCCAATCTGCCAGCGCTGAGGGTGGCTCCCCTCAGGAACGAGTTGAGGGCAATTCTCCAGCACTGTGGCAGAATCCGGCTTTATGGCTGGGGGCTGGTGATGCTTGGGGTGGCTTTAGGGGGGGGGCATGCAGATTTCTCATGCTCTGAGGGTTTTGCGCAGCTCTGATGGGCAGTTTCCTCCTGGGTGGCAGCCAGAGTCCTGGGGTGTGGCTCAGGTGTCCCCAGCCTGCAGGACTTGGGGGCCAGTTCTCTGGGTATGGAAGCCAGAAAAGTCATCATAGGATTAGTGTTAGGACCTAGGGGCATGTGGATTTATCTAGAGTGGACTTAGCTAAGCAAAATCAGTAAGAAATGACCAAGAGCCTATAATTTGACTTCTATGGAATTTCAGAAAGAAAACATGAACGTAGTGAGGGTAGAAAGATAGGTCAATGAGGAAAGAGACTTCAACTTAGACCACCAACCGAGGGCGGCTAGAGAGCAGGGGTGTGGAGGGGAAGGGTTCAATTGGTGACGGCTACTAGGGAGGGCACTCGTTGCAATGAGCTCTGGGTATTCTGTGCGGGCAAGGAATCATGAAATCCTACCCCTGAAGCAAAGGAATGAACACTGCATTGAAACAAATTGGAATGGAGGTCAAGGAAGGAAAGAAGGAGACCATGTTCTACTTCATGATGAGTAAGGTAAAAATGGAGTGATGGTCACTCTCTTGTTCTCTTGATGATCATTTGCAAACACGCCATGGTACAATACACTAGTTTCTGTTTGCCTAAGGAGCCCTCAGAAAGCTGCCAGGAAGATTCGGATGTCAGAGCATGTCCATGTTTCATGGATATGTTACTCCAGTCTGCCCAGGTACAAAGGTAATTGGAGAGAAATAAGGCAGAAGAGGAAAGGAGGTGTGAAGCAGTCAGGAGGTAGCCTTCCCCAATTGTCAAGAAAGCCTTGGGCCGATGTCCATTGAGAAGAAGGAGAGGGGCTCCCAGAGCTTTTAGGCAGGCAGGGGAGGTCCAGTTCTGCCTATAGCTGACAGGGGTCCCTGAGGAGAGCTGAGGTACGGGTGTGGCATGCCCGAACTGCAGGTCTGGAGAATGGTTCCCCGAGGAGCCGAGTTGAGGATGGTGGTCAGGCAGCGCATCATGATCCGGGGGGCAGCAGAACGTGGGGGAGTACTCATGGGGACACGCAATTTTCCACTGGCTCTGACGGCCCTGTGAAGCCCCAAAGAGTTTGGCTACCTGCTAGGTGGGAGGCTGACTCCTACAGTGTGACTTCAGGGTTCCCAAGCCAGAGAGTTTGTGGGACAGGCCCCTATAGAAGGAAGCATGAAAACGCAACTTAGGGTTAGGTGTATGGCCTTAGGAAAGGCTGCTCCGATCTGCCAGCTCTGAGCGGGCTCCCCTCGAGGTTGTGTTGAGGAAATGTGTCCCGCAGTGTGGCAGAATCTGGGATTCTGGCCAGGAAGAACAATGATGGTGGGGTTGGTTTACAAAGGAGACAAGGTTACTTCGACTCCAAAATCGGGATCAACATGAAGAGAACACTTGTGAGAATTACACAGCAATGGGCAGCCCTGAGGACTGCACTGGTCCCCATGGCCAAGGGGCCTTTCTCACTCGGCATGTCGCGACCCCCCAGAAAACGAGATGAGACGATAGGGCCCAGTTGGGGCCCCGGCACAGAGGAGTGTTCCCAAAGCAGATTTGATGGAGGGGTTGTGGCCCGTCGTCCAGCTCCGACCCTGTGGGCGCCTGGGGTACCCTGGATGGGGCTGATCTCTGTGGGGGAATGAGTGTATCTCTCCCTCAAAGGCTGGGTCGCAGCTCAGAAAGGCACCGTTTGTGCCAGGATCGTCGGGGGACTCGTGTCGTGGGACTCAGGGTTCCCCAGTTGGAGGCCCCCAGGTGCATGACTTGAACACAGAAGGCTGAGCTAGCAGGCCAAGGCCCAGGACCCAGGCTTTCAGGGAAGGCCCGGCCCCTTCTGCCAGTGCCAGGGAGGAGAACCCTGGTGGCTGAGAAGCAGGAGGCATCTGCCTCGTCGGCACCCAACTCACGGATGTCTCTCTGGTTGTGCTGGGACAGGACCACTCGGGATCCCGGGCCAGGCCCAGGGGGCGCACCTTCAGACGTGCAGCTCCCGATGCGAGTTCGTTGGGTGTTTTCCGGCCAATACTCACAGTCGGAATCGATTTGTGCAGAGGATTCATGGGAATTGGCCAGTGTTGGGCAGCCCTGAGGACCACCCTGTTCCCCTTGGCCCAGGGCCTTTTCTTGCTCTGGGCATGTCGCAGCCGCCTCCAAAACGCGCCAAGATGATGAGACGCTGTCACCTGACTCAGGGAGGTCTCTTTGCATGTGTGGTATGCAACCACTTGGGATTCTGGGCCAGGCCCAGAAGGGGGCCATGGATACATGTGGCGCCCGAAGCAAGTTCGCCGGGTGTTTTCCTGCAAAATCTCATGAGCTTTCTGCCCAAATCAGGATCGATTTGGGCTGAAGGCTCGTGAGAATTGGCCAGCGTTGGGGAGCCCTGGGGACCACCCTGTTCCCCGTGGCCTAGGTTCCTTTCTCCCTCAGGGCATGTCGCGGCCACACGGAAAAAGCGCTGAGTAGTTGTGGCCCAGCCAGGGGCCATGGCGCAGGGGAGGTTTCCTGAAGCAGAGTTGGTCGAAGGGTTGTGGCTAGGCGTTCACTTCCGACATTTTGGGTGGCTGGGACACCAGGGTTGTGGCTGGCCTCTGTGGGGAACGAATGTATCTCTCGTTCAAAGGCTGGGACCCAGCTCCGAAAGGCACCGTTTGCTCTGGAATGGTCAAGGGACTAGTGGCGTGGGACTCAGAGTTCCCCAGTTGGAGGCCCCCAGGAACAGGACCCTGTAAACGGAAGGCTGAGTAATTAGGCTGGGGCCCAGGTCCGGCTTTTGAGGCAGGCCTGACCCCATTAGCCAGCGCTAGGGAGGGGACCCCCATCAGCCTCGCTGGCACCTGACTCACAGAGGTCTCTCTGGCGGTGCTGGGACATGACCACTCGGGATCCCAGGCCGGGCCCAGGGGACAGACTTGTAGATGTGCGGTGCCTGAAGCGAGTTTGCTGGGCATTTTCCGGTCAATTTTCACAAGCCTTCTGCCCAAATCGGGATTGATTTGGGCAGAAAGCTCATGAGAATCGGCAGGCATTGGGCAGCCCTTTGAACCACTCTGTTCCTCGTGTCCCAGGGCCCTTTCTCGATCGAGGTATGTCGCGGCCACCCGGAAAATGTGCCGAGACAACGTGACCCAGCCGCAGGCCCCGGTGCAGAGCAGCTTCCCCGAAGCAGAGTTGATGGAGGGGTTGTGGCTGGGCGTCCGACTCCAACTTTATGGGCAGCTGGAGCACCCAGGGATGGAGCTGGCCTCTGTGGTGGAACAAATGTATCTCTTGCTTGAAGGCTGGGATGCAGCTCCAAAAGGCAGTTTTTGTTCCAGGATGGTCGGGGGACTTATGGTATGGGACTCAGTGTTCCCAAGTTGGAGGCTCCCAGGGACAGACCCTGGAAACCGAAGACTGGGCAAGCAGGCCAAGGCCTGCGCCTGACATTCATGGAAGGCCCGGCCCCATTTGCCAGTGTCAGGGAGTGGACTCCGTGTGGCTGAGGAGCAGTAGGCGTCAGCCTTGCCTTGCCTGACTCATGGAGGTATTTCTGGCAATGTTGGAATGCAACCACTCGGGATAGCGGGCCGGGCCCAGGGGGCGGACATGAAGACGTGCGGATTCCGAAGCAATTTCGCTGTGCGTTTTCAGGCCAATTCTCACCAGTGTTCTGCCCAAATCGGGATCTGTTTGGGCAGAACGCTCATGAGAATTGGCCAGTGTTGGGTGGCCCTAGGGACCGCCCTGTTCCCCGTGGCCCAGGGCCTTTTCTCACTCTGGGCATGTCGCGGCCCCCTGCAAAACGTGCCGAGACGACAAGACACTGTCTCCTGACTCATGGAGGTCTCTCTGCAGGTGTTTGACGCGACCACTTGGGATTCTGGGCCAGGCCCAGGAGGAGGACATGCAGATGTGTGGCTCCCGAAGCGAGTTCGCTGGGCGTTTTCTGGCAAAATCTCACGAGCCTTCTGCCCAAATCGTGATCAATTTGGGCAGAAGGCTCGTGAGAATTGGCTGGCATTAGGCAGCCCAGGGACCGCCCTGTTCCCCGTGACCCAGGTCCCTTTCTCATTCAGGGAATGTCACGGCACATGGAAAAAGCACTGAGAAGACTGGCCCACCTGGGGGCCCCAGCGCAGGGGTGGTTTCCCGAAGCAGACTTGATCATGGGTTTGTGGCTGGGCATTCACCTCCGACATTTCGGGTGGCTGGGGCACCAAGGGATGGGACTGGACTCCATGGGGAACGAATGTATCTCTCGCATGAAGGCTGGGACCCAGGTCCAAAAGGCACCATTTGTGGCGGGATGATCGGGGGACTCATGGTGCGGGACTCAGGGTTCCCCAGGTGGAGGCCCCCAGGTACATGACCTGGAAAGGGATGGCTGAGCAAGCAGGCCAAGGCCCGGGCCCGGTTTTCATGGAAGGCTGGGCCCCATCTGCCAGCGCCCTGGAGGGGACCCCTGGAGGCTGAGGAGCAGGAGGCATCGGCCTCACCAGGGCCTTACTCACGGAGGTCTCTCTGGTGGTCCTGGCACACAGCCACTCGGGATCCCAGGCCAGGCCAAGGGGGTGGACACGCTGACATGTAGCATCCGAAGCAAGTTCACCGGGTGTTTCCCAGTAAATTCTCACGAGCGTTCTCCCCAAATAGGGATTGATTTGGGCAGAAGGATTGGGAGAATTGGCCATCATTGTGTGGCCCTTGGGACCGCCCTGTTCCGCATGGCCCAGGGCCCTTTCTCGCTCGGGGCATGTCGAGTCCACCCAGAAAAACATGCCGAGAAAAAGTGGCCCAGCCGGGGGCCCTGGCGGAGGGAAGCTTTCTCAAAGCAATGTTGATGGAAGGTCTGTGGCCAGGCGTGCGCCTCTGACTTTTCGGGTGGCTCGGGTACCCATGGATGGGGCTGGCCTATGTGGGGGAATGAATTAATCTCTCGCTCAAAGGCTGGGACACAGTTCTGAAAGGCACTGTTTGTGCTGGGATAGTTGGGGTACTCATGGCGCAGGATTCAGAGTTCCCCAGTTGGAGGACCCAGGGACAGGACCCTGGAAATGGAAGGCTGAGCAAGCAGGCAAGGACCTGGGCCCGGCTTTTGGGGCAGGCCTGGCCCCATCTGTCAGCGCTAGGGAGGGGACCCCCAGAAGCTGAGGTGCAGGAGGCGTCAGCCTAGCCAGCTCCTGACTCACGGAGGTCTCTCTGGCGTTGATGGGACATGAACACTCAGATCAGAATCCCGCGCCAGGCCCACGGGGAGGACATGCAGACGTGCAGCGCCCGAAGCAAGTTCGCTGGGGGGTTTCCAGCCAATTCTCACAAGCGTTCTGCCCAAATCGGGATCGATTTGAACAGAAGGCTCATTAGAATTGGCTGGCGTTGGGCAGCACTGGGGACCGCCCTGTTTCCTGTGTCCCAAGTCCCTTTCACGCTTGGGGAATTTCGGAGCCCCCTGCAAGAGCACCGAGGTTACGCGGCCCAGCTGGTGGAACCGGCGCATGGTAGATTTTCCGAAGCAGTGTTGATGGAGGGGATGTGGCCAAGTGTCCGCCTCCGAATTTTTGGCGACTGGGGCACCCAGGGATGGGGTTGGCCTCTGTGGGGGAAAGTATGTATCTCTCGCTTGAAGGCTGGGATGCAGCTCTGAAAGGCACCTTTTGCGCTGGGATTATTGGGGGACTCGTGGCGCGGCAACTGCCATGCACTTGGCACTGAACTGAACTGGCGCTTGAGCGTTCAGAATTCCGTCCTCATCATCCTGACCCGCAAGCCCTCCAGACGGGGAACTCTGGAGCCACAGTGCAGCCTTCTTCCTGCCCTCCAGAAAGAAGAAGGGCAATAGCTGTTTGCCTAGAATACCCAAGAGGATCAATCTGTAAGGCCCTCAGGGGCACCCAATATCCTAGGACGCCCTGTGCACTAATGCTCTGTCTGACACAGCCTGAGCCCTGACCTCCCTTCAGCCCCCCCAGATAGCAGGCCACATATCCTGAAAGTGGGACCGGCCATGGCCCAAGGCTGTCATCTCTACACAACCTGGGTATTCAGGCATCTATGCCCAGACCGTAGCTCAAATCCTGGTCTATGGAAGAAGCTCAAACACAAAAGAGCAATCCTCCTTCCCCACAGCAGGAAAAGCTTGCTGTGGGGATGGGGCTCAAACCCTCAGAGTTGGAGCCACCTGCATGGCCCATGAGACCATGCCTACCCAGTAGGGACGCCCTGGCCACAAGCAGGCATTGTGAGCCAGCATGCTTTCAAACAAGAACTTTCGATAGCTAGACCAGGAGCCTCCATATTGGGCCTGCCATGCCCTTAGGCCGAAATCCTCACCCTTCATCAGGTTCTAAGGGTGCCCTGACCCAGAAGACGACTCTGGAAACGCTGCTATGGCTGGGCCCCTGAGACGGAACTCAGAAATCTTCCCTCTCCCCTGAAAGACACCAGACCCTTGGGAGGTGGGCAGAATCCCCACAGAGTCAGAATCTCACATGGCCTCATGAGGCCACCCAGACATAACGAGGTCAACCGAAACACACAACACAGACAGAAAAGCCTGTGCTCACGCCTCGCCATCACCCTAATTTCAGATACCAATGCACTGCCCTCATGGTCTGCAGATCAGGCCTGCCATCACCTCGCCCATCACCCTAACCCGTGTTTGTTTGCAGACTTTTGTCCCCAAAGCCCTAGCCCACAGGCCCTCCAGAGTGGGGTCTCTGGAGCCACAGCGCAGGACTCTGTCTGCCCTCCCAAAGGAAACTCTGCCCGTCACAATTGCACAAAACCTCCAGATTGGGAGACACCTGCAAGGTCCCTGAGCCCATGAAATTTCATTGGCTGCTCTGGACAAAAATGCACAGTCTGACACATGCCAGGCACTTACCTCAAGGGTGACACCCAGGTCAATGGCCTTGAGTCATAAGATGGAACCTGACATGCCCCTAGGACCACAACAGAACCCTAGCTTAGGTTCTCAGGCTTCTGTCCCCATATGCAAGTGATAGAATACCTACATATGGTCCAACACTTGGTCCCTGAAGCACAAAACAGAACACCTCCTGTCTCCAGAAGGCAAGCTGGCTCTTGGGAGCTGCATCCAACCACAAGGGGAGGAGAATTCTGCATGGTGTCTGAGACACTGCCACATTTTAATGTCTCCCTGGACACAAGCCAGCATTGCGACCCATCCGCATGAGCCTCCCTGTCAACTCAGTCCCCTGGGCACGTCCCCCCAGAGCCACCAGATAGAGACTGCCTTGTTCGTGGGCTGCAAGGGTAAGTTGAGCTGGGCTTTCCAGAAATCTATGCGGTGAGCTCTGCTACCATGTCTTTCCATATGGGGGACCCTGGAGCCATCAAAACGGACTCCCCTGTTCTGCAGAAAGAAAGCTTGTTTTTTGGTACAGCTCACAAACCCCAGACTGGGAAAACATCCATGGCCTCATGAGGCCACCCCTTCATTCATCGGGCAACATGGACACAAACTCCAGCATGAGAGACCCTCTGACACTCACCCTGAATCAGGTGCTGGAGATCTCAAGTCATACGTTGCACATTGGAACTGCCGTGTGCTCAGCACTGAACTGAACCCTCGCTTGTGCGTTCAGACTTCCGTCCTCACCCTCCTTGCCCACAAGCTGTCCAGATTGGAGCTCTGGAGCCACAATGCTGCCTTCTGCCTGCCCTCCAGAAAGAAGAAAGGCCTTATGGGTCTGTCCAGAATCCCCATGTGAGTATCAACCTGCATGGCCCTAGACGGAACTCCAATATCCAGGCCGCACTGTGCACTAATGCACTGTCTGACACAGCCTGATCCCCAACTCCAGTGAACCCCCAGGTAGTGGGCGCCACCTCCTGCAGATGGGACTGGCCATGGCCCGATGCTGTCATCTCTACCCAGCCTGGGTGTTCAGGCATCTTTGCCCAGATCATAGCTCATATCCCAGCCTATCGGAAATCTCAAGCCCAAAAGAGCATTCATCCTTCGCCACAGTCAGAAAAGCTTGCTGTGGGGATGGGGGTCAAACCCTCAGAGTGGGAGCCAGCTGCATGGCCCATGAGACAATGCCCATCCAGGTAGTCCGCCCTGGGCACAAACAGGTATTGTGACCATGAGCCTGAGCCTGCTTTAAAACAAGGCCCCTTTCTAGCTGGACCAGGAGCCTGCATATCGGGCCTGTCATTGCCCTATGCCCAAATCCTCAGCCTCGGTCGGGTTCTCTAGGCGACCGGACCGAGAAGCCGAAACTGGAATCCCTGCTATGGCAGGACCCCTGATACGGAAAACAGCTCTCTTCCCTTCATCCAGAAAGACACCAAAACCTTGGGAGCCGTGGAAAAACCTCACAGAGACAGAATCTCCCATGGATCCATGAGGCCACCCAACTGAGTGGCCAACTGAGACACACAACCCAGACAGAAAACCTTGCCCTCCCGCCTCCCCATTGTCTTAATTTCACATCCCGAGGCATTGCCCTCTGCCATCGCCTCGACTCTCACCCTAACCTGACTTTGTGTTTGCAGACTTTTGTCCCCAAAGCCCTGCTCGACGGGCCCTCCAGGATGGGGCCTCTGGACGCACAGCGCAGGACTCTCCCTGCCCTCCTGAAGGAAACTCTGCCAGTCACAGTTGCACAAACCCTCCAGATTGGGAGTCACCTGCAAAACCCTGAGCCCACATAATTTCGTTGGCTGCTCTGGACAGAAATGCGCAGTCAGACGTATGCCAGACACCTACCTGCAGGAAAACACCCAGGACAGTGGCCCTGAGTCCGAAGATGGAAACTGACATGGCCCTAGGACTTCAACAGAGCCCTAGCGTAGGATTGCAGGCATCTGTGCCCTGAGGCATGTTCTGGAATACCTACATATGATCCAACACTTGGACCTTAGCCACAAAACAGAATACCTCCTGTTCTCAGAAGGCAACCTGGCTCTTTGGAGCTGCGTCCAACCACCAGAGGAGGAGAATCCAACATAGCGCCTGAGCCCCCACCATATTCTAAGGTCTCCCTGCACACAAGCCAGCATTGTGACCTATCAGCATGAGGTTCCCTGTCAACAAAGTCCCCTGGGCACTTACCCCAGAGCCATCAGATCGAAACCTCCTTGTTCCTGGGCTGAAAGGATAAGCTGAGCTGGGCTTTCCAGACATCTATGTGGTGAGCTCTGCTACCATGTCTTTCCATATGGGGGACGCTGGAGCCATCAAAACAGACTCCTCCTGTCCCACAGAAGGATAGCTTGCTGTTCAGAGCAGTTCACAAGCCCTGGGAAAACCTCCATGGCCCCATGAGGCCATGCCTGCATTCATCGGGCATCATAGACACAAACTCCAGCGTGAGTGACCTTCCGACACTGGCCCTGACTCAGGTGCTGAAGATCTCGTGTCATACGCTGCACATTGGAACTGCCATGTGCTTGACACTGAACTGAACCGGCGCTAGTGCGTTCAGTCTTCTGTCCTTACACTCCTGGCGTGCAAGCCATCCAGATTGGGAACTCTGGAGCCACAACGCAGCCTTCTGCCTGCCGTCCAGAAAGATGAAGGGCCCTATTGGTCTGCCCAAAATCCCCATGTGAGGATCAACCTGCACTGCCCTAGATGGAAGCCCAATATCCAGGCTGCACTGTGCACTAATGCTCTGTCTGACACAGCCTGAGCCCCGAGTTCCAGTCAGTCCCCCAGGTAGTGGGTGCCATCTCCTCCAGATGGGACAGGGCATGGCCCGAGGCTATAATCTCTACCCAACCTGGATGTTCAGGCATCTGTGCACCAACCATAGATCATATCCTGGCCTATGGGAGATCCTCAAGCGCAAAAGAACACACCTCCATCCTTATGGCCGGAAAAGCTTGCAGTGGGGATGGGGGTCAAACCATCAGAGTGGAAGGCAGCTGCATGGCCCATGAGACCACGTCCACCCAGGAGGTCTGCCCTGGGCACAAACAGGCATTGTGACCATGAGCCTGAGCCTGCTTTCAAACAAGCCCCTAGGACCTCAATGGAACCCTTGCTGAGGTTTGCAGGCATCTGTCCCCAGAGTCACGTTCTGGAATACCTACATATGGTCCAGCTCTTGGTCCCTGAAGCACAAAACAGAACACCACCTGTCCCCAGAAGGTAACCTGGCTCTTGGCAGTTGCGTCCAACACTCAGGGGGCGAGAATGCTGCATGGCGCCTGATCCTCCATTACATACTAAGGTCTCTGTGGACACAAGCCAGCATTGTGACCCATCAGCATAAGGCTCCCTGTCAACTCAGCCCCCTGGGCACCTGCCCTAGAGCCAATAGATCGAAAATCCATATTCCTGGACTGAAAGGTTAAGTTGTCATGGCGTTCCAGACATCAATGCGGTGAGCTCTGCTACCATGTCTTTCCATATGGGGGACGTTGGTGCCAACCAAACGGACTCTCCCTGTCCCACAGAAGGATCGCTTGCTGTTCAGAGCAGCTCCCAAGCCCCAGCCTGGGGAAACCTCCATGGCCTCATGAAGCCACCCCTCCATTCATCGGGCATCATGGACACAAACTCCAGTATGAGCGACCATCCGACACTCGCCCTGACTCAGGTGCTGGAGATCTCAAGTCAGACGCTGCATATTGGAACTGCCATGTGCTTGGCACTGAACTGAACTGGCGCATGTGCGTTCCGAATTCTGTCCTCACCCGTGTGGCACACAAGCCCTCCAGAATGGGAACTCTAAAGCCACAACGCAGCCTTCTGCCTACCCTCCAGAAAGAAGAAGGTCCCTATGGGTCTGGTCAGATTCCCCATGTGAGGATCAACCTGCACGGCCCTAGACGGCACCCCATTACCCAGGGCTCACTGTGCACTAATGCTCTAACACAGCCTGAGTCCTGACCTCCAGTCAGCTCCCCAGGTGCAGGCGCCATCTCCTGCAGGTGGGACCGGCCATGGTCCGAGGTTGTCATCTCTACCCAACCTGGTTGTTCAGGCATCTGTGCCCAGAACATAGCTCAAATCCGGGCCTATGGGGTATCCTCAAGCGCAAAAGAGCACCCCTCCATCCTCACGGCCAGAAAAGCTTGCAGTGGGGATGGGGGTCAAACCATCAGAGTGGGAGCCAGCTGCATGGCCCATGAGACCACGCCCACCGAGGAGGTCCGCCCTGGGCACAAACAGACATTTTGACCATCAGCTTGAGCTTGCTTTCCAACAATCCCCTCAGTAGCTGTACCAGGAGCCTGCCTATTGTGCCTGCAATGCCCCTAGGCCCAAATTCTCACCCTTGGTCGGGTTATCCAGGCGTTTGGATGCAGAAGCCTACTCTGGAATCCCTGCTATGGCTGGATCCCTGAGACGGGAAACAGCTCTCTTCCCTTCATCTAGAGAGACACCAAAACCTTGGGAGCTGTGCAAAATCCCCACAGAGACAGAATCTCCCATGCACCCATGAAGCCACTCCTCCAATCGGTGGCCAAGTGAAACACACAAACCAGACAGAAAAGCCTGTGCTCCCACCTCCCTGTCACCCAAATTTCAGAACCCGAGGCACTGCCTTCACGGTCTGCAGTTTAGGCCTGCCATCACCTTGCCCCTTACCCTAACCTGAGTTTGTGTTTGCAGACATTTGTCCCCAAAGCACTGGCCAAAAGTCCCTCCAGGATGGGAACCCTGGAGCCACAGCGCAAGATTCTGCCTGCCCTTCCAAAGGAAACTCTGCCCGTCAGAGTTGCACAAACCCTCCAGATTCGGAGACACCTGCAAGTCCCCTGAGCCCACCCAATTTTGTTGGCCACTCTGGACAGAAATGCCCATACTCCTCAGGGGAGGAGAATCCTGAAGGTCACCTGAGCCCCTGCCACATTCTAAGGTCTCCATGGACATAAGCCAGCATTGTGACCCATCAGCATGAGGCTCCCTGTCAACTCAGCCCCCTGGGCACTTGCCCCAGAGCCACCAGATTGAATCAGCCTTGTTCCTGTGCTGAAAGGATAAGCTGAGCGGGGCTTTCTAGGCATCTATGCGTTGAGCTCTGCTACCATGTCTTTCCATATGGGGGACCCTGGAGCCATCTAAACGGACTCCCCCTGTCCCACAGAAGGAAAGCTTGCTGTTCGGAGTAGCTCACAAGCCCAGCCTGGGAAAACCTCCATGACCTTATGAGGCCACGCCTCCATTCATCGGAGATAATGGACACAAACTCCAGTGTGAGCAACCTTCGAACACTCACTCTGACTCACTTGCTGGGGACCCGTAGTCAGACGCTGCACATTGGAACTGCCATGTGCTCAGCACTGAAGTGACCGGCGCTTGTGCATTCAGACTTCCATCCTCAAACCTCCTGTCCAGCAAGCCCTCCCAATTGGGAACTCTGGAGCCACAATGCAGGCTTCTGCCTGCCCTCTAAAAAGAAGAAGGGCCCTATGGGTATGCTGAGAATCCACATGTGAGGATCAACCTGCACGGTTCTAGACAGAACCCCAATATCCAGGTCGCACTGTGCACTAATGCTCTGTCTGACACAGCCTGGGCGGCTATCTCCAGTAAGCCCCAAAGGTAGCAGGCACCATCTCCTGCAGTAGCAGGTGGCCATCTCCTGCCATGGCCCGAGCCTGTCATCTCTACCCAACCTGCGTGTTCAGGCATCTGTGCCCAGACCCAAGCTCAAATACCGGCCTATGGGGGAACCTCAAGCACAAAAGAGCACTCCTCCTTCCTGAAGGCAGGAAAAACTTTCTGTGGGGATGGGGGTCAAACCCTCAGAGTGGGAGCCAGCTGCATGACCCATGAGACCAAGCCCATGCAGGAGGTCCACCCTGGGCACAAACAGGCATTGTGACCATCAGCCTTAGCCTGCTTTAAACAAGCCCTCTTGCTAGCTGTACCAGGAGCCCAAATATTGGTCCTGCCAAGCTCCTTAGCACAAATACTCACCATCGGTCTGTAAGGACCTGTTTCACCAGAGGGAGTCATTCTGTGTTTTTGTAGTGAACTTAGATTGACCCCACCCCTCCCAGAGGAACTTACTTGCAAAGCCTAGATACAAGGGCGGGTCAGGCGAGGTGAAGACATCCAATCAGTGGGCATCACATATATCTACAAGGGTAAATTGAAATTCAATTGGCCACCTCTGTGTTACCTAGCAGTTTTTTCCTGTGTGTGGCAGATCTAGCATGACTGTGCATTTTTCTCTGTGTATTGCAATCCCATTGGCCACCTGTGTGTGGGCAGGGCTCAACCACCTCTATAAAAGCTGGTCTGTGAGGCTGCAGGGGGATATAGCAGGAGGAGTCAGAGTAGCTGGTAGTGGAGCTATTGGGAGAAGCCTCATCAGCCTTGACACCCCGAGCAGTAGCACCAGCAGCGGTAGCGCCGCCCCGAGCAGTGCCGCTGCTGGGACCAGCCTTTCAGGACCCGGGGGTGCAACCTCGTCATCGGGAGTGGCCTCGCTGGGAGCAGCACTGCCCGGGCATGGTGAGCATCGCCAGACAGCGGCCTCGCCAGGGAGCAATGCTGCCGGAGTGTCATCATCAGGAAGCGGGAGTTGTCGGGTAGCGGGAGTTGTTGGTTAGTGGGAGTCGTTGAGTAAGGGAAGTAATTGGGGTCGGTGTCCTGGTCATCGTCGCCTCTTTGTAAAGACGGCCCCGACTGGTTGATTTGATTTTCGATGCTTGACATTGCTGAGAGCCACGTTGGTTGTGGCCTCGTACAAGGATCTGCCTTGCCGGGAGCGGCCTGTCGTACAGTGAGGGTGGAGTAGGGAGCTTCCAGTAGGGACCCCAGGCCACGGAGGCTGTGGCCCCCAGCAAGTCTCGAGCACCTACCGGTCAGTTTGGTTTCTAATGAATGGGGCTTGGGCACCTACCAGTCAGTTTGGTTTCTGGGCTCGGGCACCTGCTGGTCAGTTTGGTTTCTAATGCATGGGGCTTGGGCACTTACCGGTCAATTTGGTTTCTAATGCACGGGGCTCGGGCACCTACCGGTCAGTTTCATTTCTAATGCACAGGGCTCGGCACCTACCGGTCAGTTTCATTTCTGATGCATGGCACGAAATAAAGCTTTGCTTGATTTTTGCTTTGTGTCACTCTCGTTCCTTTGATCACAGACCCTAACAGGTCATGTTCTCCAGGCGCCTGATACAGAAACCATCTCTGGAATCCCGGCTATGGCGGGACCCCAGAGACTGAAATCAGCTCTCTTCACTTAATTCAGAAAGACACCAAAATCTTGGGAGCCATGCAAAACCCCCGGAGGCAGAATCTCCCATGGACCCATGAGGCCACCCCTCCACTCGCGGCCAAACGAGACATGCAACCCAGACAGAAAAGCATGTGCTCCCACCTATCAGTCGCCCTAATTTCAGATCCCAAGGCACTGCCCTCACTGTCTGAAAAAGGGGCCTGCCATCTCCTCGTTCCTCACCCTAACCCGAGTTTGTGTTTGCAGAATTTTGTCCCCAAAGCCCTGGCTGACGTGCCCTCCAAGATGGGGTCTCTGGAGCCACAGCGCAGGACTCTGCCTGCCCTCCCAAAGGAAACTCTGCCCGTCACAGTTGTACAAACCCTCCAGTTTGGGAGACACCTGCAAGGCCCCTGAGCGCACCCAATTTCATTGGCCACTCTGGATAGAAATGCACAGTCTGACACATACCAGACACCAACCTCCAGGCAGACAACCAGGTCACTGGCCCTGAGTCCGAAGATGGAAACAGACACACGCCTAGAACATGAACGGAACCCTAGCTGAGGTTTGCAGGCATCTGTCCCCAGAGGCAGGTTCTGGAATACCTACATATGGTCCAGGGCTTGGTCCCTGAGCCACAAAACAAACCACCTCCTCTCCTCAGAAGTCAACCTGGCTCTTGGGAGCTGCGTCCAACCCTCAGGAGAGGAGAATCCTGAATGGTGCCTGAGGCTGCACCACATTTTAAGGTCTCCCTGGACACCAGCCAGCATTGTGACCCTTCCACACGAGGCTCCCTGTCAACTCAGCCCCCTGGGCACTTGCTCCAGAGCCACCAGACTGAAACTGCCTTGTTCCTGGGCTGAAAGGATAAGCTGAGCTGGGCTTTCCAGACATCTATATCATGAACTCTGCTACCATGTCTTTCCATATGGGGGACCCTGGAACCATCAAAATGGACTGTCCCGCAGAAGGAAAGCTTGCTGTTCCCGCAGAAGGAAAGCTTGCTGTTCGGAGCAGCTCCCAAGCCCCAGCCTGGGAAAACCTCCATGGCCTCATGAGGCCACCCCTCCATTTTCTGGCATCACGGACACAAACTCCAGTGTGAGCGATCATCTGACACTCGCACTGACTATGGTGCTGGAGATATCGAGTCAGATGCTGCACATTGGAAGTGCCATGTGCTCGGCACTGAACTGAACTGGCGCTTGTGCACTCAGAATTCTGTCCTCACCCTCCTTGCCCGCAAGCCCTCCCGATCGGGAACTCTGGAGCCACAACGCAGCCTTCTGCCTGCCCTCCAGAAGAAGAAGGGCCCTCTGGGTCTGCACAAAATCCCCACGTGAGGATCAACCTGCCCCGCCCTAGATGGAATCCCAATAACCTAGGCCGCCCTGTGCACTCATGTTCCGCCTGACAGAGCCTGAGCCCCGACCGGCCTTCAGACCCCCAGGTAGCGGTGCCATCTCCTGCAAGTGGGACCAGCCATGGATCGAGGCTCTCATCTCTATCCAACCTGGAAATTCAGGCATCTGTGCACAGACCTTAGGTCAAATCTCGGCCAATGGGGGAACTTCAAGCTCAAAAGAGCACTCCTCCTTCCATAAGGCAGGAAAAGCTTTCTGTGGGGTGAGGGTCAAACCCTCAGAGTAGGAGGAAGCTGCATGGCCCATGAGACTATGCCCACACAGGAGGGCCTCACAGGCCTCAAACAGGCATTGTGACCTTCAGCCTGAGCCTGTTTACAAACAAGCCCCCTCGTTAGCTGGACCAGGGGCCCGCCTATAAGTCCTGCCATGCCCATAAGCCCAAATCCTCACCCTACGTCTTGATCACCAGGCGCCCGGACCCAGAAGCCCACTATGGAATCCCTCATATGGCGGGACTCCTGAGATGGAAAACAGCACTATTCCCTTCCCCCCAAAAGACAGCAAACGCTTGGGAGCCAGGCAGAAACCCCACAGAGGCCGAATCTCCTATAGCCCCATGAGGGCACCCCTACAATCCGGGGAGAACCAAGACACACAACCCAGATAGAAAAGCCTGCACTCCCACTTCCCTGTCGCTCTAATTTCAGATCCCGAGGCACCACCCTCAGGGTCTGCAGATTGGGCCTGCCCTTGCCTCGCCCCTGACCCTAACCCGAGTTTGTGATTACAGACTTTTTTACCCAAAGCCCTGGCTGACAGACCATCCAGGATGGGGCCTCTGGAACCACAGCGCAGGATTCTGCCTGCCCTCTCGATGGGACTCTTCCTGTCACAGTTGCTCAAACCCTTCAGATTGAGAGACACCTGTAGGCCCCTGAGCACACCCAATTTCTTGGCCACTCTGGACAGAAAAGCACTGTCTGACACATGCCAGACACCTACCTCCAGGCAGACACCCAGGACAATGGCCCTGAGTCCGAATATGGAACCTGACATGGCCCGAGGTCCTCAACGGAACCCTAGCTTAGGTTTGCAGGCATCTCTCCCCAGAGGCAGGTTCTGGAATACCTACATATGGTCCAACACTTGGTCCCTGAGCCACAAAACGGAACACCTCCTGTCCCCAGAAGGCAACATGGCTCTTGGGAGCTTTGTCCAACCCTCAGGGGAGGAGAATCCTGCATGACACCAGAGCCCCCACCACATTCTAAGTTCTCCTGGACACAAGCCAGCATTGTGACCCATCAGCAGGAGAGGTTCCCTGTCAACCCAGCCCCTGGGCACTTGTACCCAGAGCCACCAGATCAAAACTGCCTTGTTCCTGGGCTGAAAGGATAAGCGGAGCTAGGCTTTCCACACACATATGTGGTGAGCTCTGCTACCATGTCTTTCCATATGGGGAAACCTGGAGCCATCAAAATGGACTCTCACTGTCCCGCAGAAGGAAAGCTTGCTGTACGGAGCAGCTCAGAAACCCCAGCCTGGGAAAACGTCCACGGCCTCATGAGGCCACCCCACCATTCATCGGGCATCATGGACACACACTTCAGCGTGAGCAACCATCCGTCAATCGCCCTGACTCAGATGATGGAGATCTCGAGTCAGATGCTGCACATTGAAACTCCCGTGTGCTCGGCACTGAAGTGACCCGGAGCTTGTGCGTTCAGATTTCTGTCCTCACCCTTCTGGCCAACAAGCCCTCCAGACTGGGAACTCTGGAGCCACAAGGCAGCCTTTTGCCTGCCCTCCAAAAAAAGAAGGTCCCTTTGGGTTTGCCCAGAATCCCCATGTGAGGATCAACCTGCACGGCCCTATATGGAACACCAATATCCAGGCAGTACTGTGAACTCATGCTCTGTCTGACACAGTCTGAGCCAAAACTTCCAGTCAGCACCCCAGTTAGCGGGCGCCATATCTTGCAGGTGGGACTGGCCATGGCCTGAGGCTGTCATCTCTCCCTAAAATGGGTGTTCAGGCATCTGTGCCTACACTATAGCTCAAATCACGGCCTATGGGGAACCTCAAGCCCAAAAGAGCACTCCTCCTTCCCTTCAGTCAGAAAAGCTTGCTGTGGGGTTGGGGGTCAAACCCTCAGAGTGGGAGCCAGCTGCATGGCCCATGAGACCACACCCACCCAGGAGGTCCACCCTGGGCACAAACAGGCATTGTGATCATCAGCCTGAGCCTGCTTTCAAACAAGCCCCCTCGCTATCTGGACCAGGAGCCCGCATATCAGGCCTGCCATGCGCGTAGGCCCAAATCCTCACCCTCAGTCGGGTTGTCTAGGCGCCCGGACCAAGAAGCCAACTCTGGTATCCTGAAACGGAGGGACCCCTTCTTCGGAAAACACCTCTCCTCCCTTCATCCAGAAACCTTGGGAGCCAAGCAAAATCCCCACAGAGGCAGAATCTCCCATATACCCATGAGGCCACCCCTCCATTCTATAGCCAATAGAGACACACAACAGAGAAAGAAATGCCTGCCCTCACGCCTCCCCATTGTAGGGGCCTGATTAGGCAGAGGAACTGTAAACCCAGGATAAAGGGGCAGGCCAGGCCAGATAGCTGTACCCAATCAGTGGGGTATGCATATATTAACTGTGGTGAGTTGAAATCTCATTGGCCACATGTCTGTGGGCCGGGCTCAACCACCTCTATAAAGGTTAGTCTGTGAGGCTGTGTTGGGGAGATGTAGGAGGTGTTAGAATAGCCGTTGGAGAAGTGGGAGGAGTAAGAATGGCAGTTAGAATAGCCATTAGAGTAGCTGTTAAAGTAGCCTTTGGGAGCCGTTAGAGTAGCCGTTAGGGTAGCCTTTGGGAGCCATTAGGGTAGTCATAGGAGTGATAGAGTCGGGGTCATCGGGAACAGTGCCGACCCAAGCCACGGCTCCCTAGCCGGCGGCCTCGCCACCCCCAGCTGAAGCCCCGCCGCCAGGGGCCTCGCTGCCCCAAGCCACAGCCCCGCTGCCAGGGGCCTCGCCGCCCTGAGCCGCAGCCCCACCACAACCAGCCTCATCGCCTCCAGCAGCCTCGGTGCCCCAAGTCAAAGCCCCGCCACCAGGGGCCTCACCGCCCTGGGCCGCAGCCCCACCGCGACCAGCCTTGCTGTCTCCAGCAGCCTCGCTGCCCCCAGTTGCGGCCCCGCTGCAAGCGGCCTCACTGCTCCGAGCCGTGACCTTGCTGGAGTGGCCTGGTCCAGAGCGGCCTCGCCAGAGCGGCGTCATTCCGGGGAGTGGCCTCGTTGGCATGCGTCCCCGTCCTTGTGCGGCCTCGTCTAGAGCAGTCTCTTCATCGTCAGAAGCGGCCACTTCCAGTGTGTGGCCTCGTCTGGGGAGTGGCCTTGCTGGAGTGGCATCATGGGGAGCAGAGTCTGTGTCGTCGGGGTTGTTGTCCTTGTCATCCTCGCCTCTTTGTCATCGGGAGTGGCATCCTTGTCGTTGTCACCTTTGCGTAAGAGATGGCCCCGACCGGTCGGTTTGATTCTCGAACGGCATCACACCGGGCACCGCCCAGAGCAGCAGCGGCAGTGGCGCCACCTCCAGCGGCATCGCCCCGTGCACCACCCAGAGCAGCAGCGGCAGCAGCGCCGCCACGAGCGGCACCACCCCGTGCACCAGAACAGCAGTGGCAGCGGCGCCACTGCGAGTGGCACCGCTCAGAGCAGCAGCAGGCAACGGCGCCACCACAAGCAGCACCGCCCAGAGCAGCAGTGGCAGCGGCGCTGCCGTGAGCAATGCCACCATGAGCCAGAATATCAGCAGCCGCGCCGCCACAAGCAGCCACACCACCTCGGGCAGTGCCACCATCAGGAGCAGCCTCTCAGGAGCCAACGGTGCAGCCACGCCGGGAGTGGGTCTGTGGTACTGTGAGGGTGAGGCAGGGAGCCTCCAGGAGGGACCCGAGGGACTGGGAGGTGGTGGTCCCCAGCAAGACTCAGGCACCTACCAATCAGTTTGGTTTCTTTTTTTTTTTCTCATTTTATTTATTTTTTCAGCCTAACAGTATTCATTCTTTTTGCACAACACCCAGTGCTCCATTCAAAACGTGCCCTCCCTATTACCCACCACCTGTTCCCCCAACCTCCCACCCCTGACCCTTCAAAACCCTCAGGTTGTTTTTCAGAGTCCATAGTCTCTTATGGTTCGCCTCCCCTTCCAAATTTTTTTAAATAAACATTTAATGTTTTAATAAACATATAATGTATTTTTATCCCCAGGGGTACAAGTCTGTGAATCGCCAGCACACTTCACAGCACTCACGATAGCACATACCCTCCCCAATGTCCATAGCCCGCTCCCGCTCTCCCAACCCCACCTCCCCCCAGCAACCCCCAGTTTGTTTTGTGAGATTAAGAGTCATTTATGGTTTGTCTCCCTCCCAATTCCATCTTGTTTCATTTATTCTTCTCCTATCCCCCTAACCCCCCATGTTTCTTCTCCATGTCCTCATATCAGGGAGATCATATGATAGTTGTCTTTCTCCGATTGACTTATTTCACTAAGCATGATATGCTCTATTTCCATCCACGTCGTCGCAAATGGCAAGATTTCATTTCTTTTGATGGCTGCATAGTATTCCATTGTGTATATATACCACATCCTCTTTATCCATTCATCTGTTGATGGACATTTAGGTGATTTCCATAGCTTGGCTATTGTAGACATTGCTGCTATAAACATTCGGGTACACGTGCCCCTTCGGATCACTATGTTTGTATCTTTAGGGTAAATACCCAATACTGCAATTGCTGGGTCATAGGGTAGTTCTATTTTCAACATTTTGAGGAACCTCCATGCTGTTTTCCAGAGTGGTTGCACCAGCTTACATTCCCACCAACAGTGGAGGAGGGTTCCCCTTTCTCCGCATCCTCGCCAGCATCTGTCATTTCCTGACTTGTTAAATTTAGCCATTCTGACTGGTGTGAGGTGATATCTCATTTTGGTTTTGATTTGTATTTCCCTGATGCCGAGTGACGTGGAGCACTTTTTCATGTGTCTGTTGACCATCTGCATGTCTTCTTTGCAGAAATGTCTGTTCATGTCCTCTGCCCATTTCTTGATTACATTGTTTGTTCTTTGGGTGTTGAGTTTGCTAAGTTCCTTATAGATTTTGGATACTAGCCCTTTATCTGATATGTTGTTTGCAAATATCTTCTCCCATTCTGTGAGTTGTCTTTTGGTTCTGTTAACTGTTTCCTTTGCTGTGCAAAAGCTTTTGATCTTGATGAAATCCCAAAGTTCATTTTTGCCCTTGCTTCCCTTGCCTTTGCCATTGTTCCTAGGAAGATGTTGCTATGGCTGAGGTGGAAGAGGTTGCTGCCTGCATTCTCCTCAAGGATTTTGATGGATTCCTTTCTCACATTGAGGTCCTTCATCCATTTGGAGTCTATTTTCATGTGTGATGTAAGGAAGTGGTCCAATTTCATTTTTCTGCATGTGGCTGTCCAATTTTCCCAGCACCATTTATTGAAGAGGCTGTCTTTTTTCCATTGGATATTCTTTCCTGCTTTGTCGAAGATGAGTTGACCATAGAGTTGAGGGTCGATTTCTGGGCTCTCTATTCTGTTCCACTGATCTATGTGTCTGTTTTTGTGCCAGTATCATGCTGTCTTGATGATGACAACTTTGTAATAGAGCTTGAAGTCTGGAATTGTGATGCCACCAACTTTGGCTTTGTTCTTCAATATTCTTTTGGCTATTCGAGGTCTTTTCAGGTTCCATATAAATTTTAGGATTATTTGTTCCATTTCTTTGAAAAAAATGGATGGTATTTTGATAGGGATTGCATTAAATGTGTAGATTTCTTTAGGTAGCATGGACATTTTCACAATATTTATTCTTCCAATCCAGGAGCTCAGTTTTGTTTCTAATGCCGTTTTGTTTCTGATGCTGTTTTGTTTCTGATGCAGTTTGGTTTCTAATGCTGTTTGGTTTCTGATGCAGTTTGGTTTCTGATACGGTTTGGTTTCTGATGCATGGCGCGAAATAAAACTTTGCTTGATTTTCGCTTTGTGTCAGTCTCGTTCCTTTGATCACGGACCCTGACATTGGGGGCTCATCCGGTATCAAACAACGAGAACTGAGCCAGCATCGGAACTTATGGGAAAAGCCTCCGGAGGTGTTAGGATTTTATCTGTCTGTCTGGTTGGAGCTCCAGGGTATGGCCCACCGGGGAGAAGCTGGATGCAGCCATGCTCCCTAGGGCTGGAGTGGATGCGGGGACGCCCCATCCCTCTGCTGGTGGATCGACAGGGGGTTTGAGCTCCCCTGGATGGTCACCAGGGTGTTCGAGTCCCCCGAGGCGGTCACTGGGGTTTTGAGTCCCCCAAGATGGTCAGGGGGTTCGAGTCCCCCTAGGTGGTCATCGGGGGTTCAAGTCCCCCAAGATGATCATCGGGGATTCGAGTCCCCCGAGGTGGTCATTGGGGGTTCGAGTCCCCCGGATGGTCGGGGGTTCGAGTCCCCCTAGGCGGTCATGGGGTTTGAGTCCCCCTAGGTAATCCCCACTGGTGGCAGGACCGCTGGGCCTGTGGTTGTCTTTGTCTTGTCTTTTTGTTGTCTGCTGTGTTGTTATGTTTGAAGGAATTGGGCAAGCAAAGAGTAAGGGGACTCTGACTTTCATCCCTCTGTTCCTCATAATAGATATGGGGCTTCTCCCTCATTCATTTCGTGTGTTAAGGGGTATCACTAGAGCCAACTGGGGTTAGTCTAAGTCAGGACAGAGAATTTAAGGAATATTCCCAAGCAGCTGCCAAAACTCCCTTTGTTTCGGGGAATTCCTTGCCTTCTCTGGCCCGATGTGGACTGCCTAGCCCTTCCCCATTGCTGGCGGGAAACATGGCATCTGAAGTGGAATGGGCCCAGATGGAACATGAAATCTGTTAGCAAAGAGATGACTGAACTGATGGTTAATTGTCTGTCTCAGGGTTTTAATGGGTAATTGTTAAAGTAGCTTTCAGAGTCTTTGGCAACCTGAAGCTTTGAAGATTGGCTTGGATGACAAATGGGATGAAGTGCTAGGGTGCTAGTTGCTGGAACTGGGTTTGTGCTTTTGAAATCTGTTAGTAAACAAGTTTTGTGCTTAACGGCTGTCGTAAGAGTTCACAAGTGGCTAAAATGTGAATGGTTTTCTCTTTGCCCACCTAGAATTGTAAATGAGAACTCTTTGACTCATAAGGCTTTTCCCTGATGTGCTAAGTTACTCAGGAAGTACTGCTAAATCAATGATAAACCTTGGGTTACATTTGGGTAAATGCTGTAAGAACTCCAGAGGTTCTATACATTTCCTAAAGCTTTAATGTTTTGATAAGGGTCATCATTTGATATTTAACCATAATTATTCTGAGTTTTTTTGTCATTTGTAATTGTTTTAATTCTCTTGTAAGATGAATTCTGCCTTAAAGGAAATTAATATGGAGACTTTCAGAAGAAATACAGGTCTTTGATATGTTGAAATCCTGGAACTGAATTTCCAGAAGTAAAAGTTGCGCTCAGACTAAACCATCAGACTAAACCAGAATTAGTACAGTGACTTAAGGTACGAATGAGTCTCCAGGAGCTTTCCTAGAAAGGCTTATTAAAGCCTATAAAATGTATAGCCTGATTGACCCTGAGGAACCTGAAAATCAGGGGGCAGTAAATCTTGATTTTGCCAGTCAGTCAGTCCTGGATACAAGGAGGAAACTTCAGAAAATTGAAGGATTTGAGGGGAAGAATCTGATTGAGTTATTGGGAATAGGAGAAAGGATGTTTAACAACAGGGATGCACAGGAGGATGAAAACAGACAAAAAGCTGGTTAAGGTTTTGGCATTACATGAGATAGGTAGGGGATAGTAAATGGAAGGAAAAGCCTAAGCACAGAGAAGGCAGGTGGGAAGACATAGATTCAGATATGTGTGCTTACTGTAAGGAAAAAGGACACTGGGCCAGGGAGTGCCCCAAAAGGAAGACGGCAATGCTGGCCCCCAGAGTAAAAATTCAAGTGGAGGGGAAATCAATTTATTTTTTTGGAGGACACGAGAACCCAGTTTTCATCATTACTTGAACCTATGGGAAAACTATCTGGAGAGGAAGTTTGGGTACAAGGAGCAAATAGCACAGAGAGACATAAATGGACAATAGAAAGGACTTTAAATTTGGCCTCAGGAGTAGTTAAACATCGATTTTTGGTCTGCCCTAATGCCCCATATAACTTGATGGGAAGAGATCTCCTCCACAAGTTATGAGCTGGCATTCAGTTCTCGGAAGGAGACATGTCTGTAACCTTGAGATAACCCACTGTACAGGTGCTTATGGAAGCAGTAGATGAATACCTCCTTTAAGAGCCAGTCTCAAAACCAGAGGAGACAAAGGCGGGGAGCCTTCTCCAAATCCTATAGGTCAAGTTTCCTGAGATCTGAGCTGAAGGGAAGACCCCTGGCTTGGTCAGGGGACAACCTCCAGTGGTGGTACAATTAAAGGCGATGGCTATGTCTGTTCACAATCGGCAGCACCCCCTTCCCCGGGAAGCAAAGGAAGGGACCAGAAAACACATTAACCACCTCCGAGGAGAAGGGATCCTAGTTCCTTGCAAATCTCCATGGAACACACCTTTGCTGCCCATCAAAAAGGCCAAGACTGGGGAGTACAGACCCGTTCAGGACTTGTGGGAAGTTAATAAACAGGTTGAAGATATCTACCCGATGGTGCCTAACCCCTATACCCTACTCTCCCTCCTGGGCCCCCAAAGAACTGTGTATACTGTCTTAGATCTCAAGGATGCATTTTTCTGCATATATTTAGCAAGGGAATCTCAAACCCTTTTTGCTTTTGAGTGGTCCGACCCACAGGAAGGATTCCAAGGCCAGCTCACCTGGACAAGACTTCCTCAAGGATTCAATAATTCACCCACCATTTTTTTTTTTTTGACAAGGCCCTATGTGAGGATTTGCGTGAGTACAGAACCTCCAACCCAGGATTCACTATGCTACAGTATGTTGATGACTTGCTAGTAGCCACTGAGAACTATGAGTCATGTTTGTGGAGGACAAGAGCTCTTTTACAGACTCTGCAGGGAAAAGGGTATTGGGTGTCAGCAAAGAAAGCATAGCTCTGTCAGAGTCATGCCACTTATCTAGGCTCTGATCTTCATGAGGGAGTGCATTCACTGTCTGAGTCCAGGAAACAGGTGATCACCGGATACCCCCGCCCCATCACGTCCCGAAATCTGAGGAAGATTCTTGGATGGTGGGCTACTGTAGGCTGTGGATACTGCAGTTTGTGGAGATTGCCCAAGCTCCGTATGAAATGGCAAAAGGGGGGGGGGGCTCACTATGATAGAGTAGACAGATGAGGCAGAAGGAGCATTTTGGGAATTACAAACAGTTGTACTGAGTACCCCAGCATTGGCCATCCCAGATGTTACCAAGCCCTTCCACTTGTATGTGGATGAAAAAGCAGGGGTGGCCAAAGGAGTTTTGACTCAGACTCTGGAGCCTTGGCAAAGGCCAGTAGCCTACCTTAGCAAGGAACTAGATCCAGTAGTGGCTGGGTTCCCCTCTTGCCTCTGCATAATTGCTGCCATGGCCCTCCTGGTCAAGGATGCAAGTAAATTGACTTTGGGTCAAAATCTCATTTTGCCACCACACACGCCATCAAGGGCCTTCTCCGGACTCCACCAGACCGATGGATGACAAACGCCTGAGTTATGGGGTATCAGGCCCTCCTCTTCAACAAACCAAGAGTGACCATCCAGCCACTGGAAGTGCTAAATCCAACCACGCTGCTACCAGAGGAGCTGGCTGGCCGTCCACATGTCTGTGGGGAGGTCCTAACCCAAGTTTCAGGTATAAGGCTGGATCTCAGAGACATTCCCCTCCCGGATGCCGAGATGACTCTGTTCGCAGATGGGAGTAGCTATATGGTCAATGGAAAGAGGTATGCGGGGGCTGCGGTAGTTTCTCCTGGGCAGAGACTCTGGACAGCACCCCTGCCACATGGAACTTCGGCACAAAAAGCGGAGCTGATTGCACTCACTAAGGCACTGCAGATGGCCAAATGTAAAACCGTCAACATCTATACAGACAGTAGGTATGCCTTTGCTACTCTTCATATACATGTGGCTATTTATAAAGAAAGGAGCCTATTAACAGCAGAAGGAAAAGGAATTAAAAATAGAGGAGAAATATTGGGTCTCCTCCAGGCTATTGGGACCCAAAAGAGGTGGCCATTATGCATTGTCCGGGACACCAAAAGGGGACTGATCTGATGTCAAAAGGAAACAAATTAGCAGATCAAGCCATAAAGCAAGCAGCCCAAGAAACAGAGCAAGAACTGGTTACACTCCTGGCTCCAGCCCTAGCAGAAAAACCGAACTCTTCAGAAGAAGAATTAAAGTATTTACAGAAATTGGTTAAATTGAACTATGAAGGGGACTGGGTTAAGACTGAAGCAGGAAAAATAATTCTCCCTCGAAGATTAGATAAGAAGTTAGTAGACCAGATACATCAGGGTACTCATTTGGGGATACGCAAACTCAAGGAGCTTATAGGCAAGCAGTTCCAGGTTTCTAAATTAGGGCGTATGGTTCAGGATGTAGTCGATAGATGTGCTCAATGCCAGGCAGTTAGTGTGGGAAGAACGAAAATGGGAAGAGGAAAGAGAAAGAGGTAAGGAACCAGGAATTTATTGGGAAATAGATTTTACAGAAATGAAACCTGGAAAATATGGGCACAAGTACATGTTAGTTTTTGTAGATACATTTTCATGTTAGTTTTTGTAGATACATTTTCAGGCTGGATAGAGGCTTTTCCCGCCAAACATGAGATGGCAGGAGTGGTAGCCAAAAAGCTACTAGAAGAAATAATTCCTAGGTTTGGGCTGTCTTTTGCAATTGGGTCAGACAATGGCCCTGCACTTGTGAGTTCAGTCTCACAGGCATTGGCCAAGGCTGTGGGCACTAATTGGAAATTACATTGTGCCTACCAGCCTCAGAGTTCTGGGCAAGTAGAGAGAATGTACCGGACTCTTAAAGACACCTTGACAAAACTAATTCTGGAGACTAGCGGTGGATTGGTAGATCTCCTTCCTTTCACCCTCCTCAGGGCACAATGTACACCCTATTTAAGAAAGGTGACCCCATTTGAAATAATGTTTGGGAGATCCCCCCTCTCTGTCCTTGACTACTAGAGGTTGACCTAGCAGAAATAACTGATCAGTCTGTACTCTAGTCACTGCAGGAATTAGTCTGTCTTTAAAAAAGCCTACTAAGGGATCCGGACTGCCCACACTGGGATGGAGACGGAGGTGGAACCACATCCTTAGCAACCTGGGGACTAGGTTTGGATACGTTGCTATCAAGGGGGAAACTTGGAGCCTCGCTGGAAGGGACCATTTATTGTTTTCCTGACCACCCCCATGGCAGTAAAAGTAGAAGGCATCAGTGCCTGGATTCATGTGGGTCACGTCAAACGAGCCGAGGACGAGGACGCCACCCCAGAGATGGAAGCTGCAGTCGAAAGACCCCGCTACCATGGACTAAAGATAAGACTAAAAAAACTGTGAGTTTATTGTTGCTCCTATTTTACCTGCTTATGTAAAGTATAGGTGGGAATTTAGATGAACGGAACCTGGAAAAATGGAAAAGGTTATACAAAGCATTGAATGGCTAACTCATCAGCCGACTGTGCACTACTGTTACTTTTTGGCCCCTGTATTATAAACACCCTAATGTCATTTGTACCAAAGAAAATTGGAGCAATAAAAATGTTAGTCTTACATGCTCAATATAACCCCCTTACAACAGAAGAACATAGAACTGGCTGAAAAGTCAAGGATTTGACTGATTTCCAAAGAAAAGGGGGGAATGTAGGGGCCTGATTAGGCAGAGGAACTGTAAACCCCGGATATAGGGGCAGGCCAGGCCAGATAGCCGTATCCAATCAGTGGGGTACGCATATATTAACTGTGGTGAGTTGAAATCTCATTGGCCACCTGTCTGTGGGCTGGGCTCAACCACCTCTGTAAAGGTTAGTCTGTGAGGCTGGGTTGGGGAGATGTAGGAGATGTTAGAATAGCCGTTGGAGAAGTGGGAGGAGTTAGAATGGCAGTTAGAATAGCAGTTAGAATAGCCGTTAGAGTAGCTGTTAAAGTAGCCTTTGGGAGCCGTTAGAGTAGCTGTTAGGGTAGCCTTTGGGCGCCATTAGGGTAGTCATAGGAGTGATAGCGTCGGGGTCATCGAGCGCAGTGCCGCCCCAGTCGCGGCCCCCCAGCCAGCGGCCTCATTGCCCCCAGCTGAAGCCCCGCCGCCAGGGGCCTCGCTGCCCCAAGCCACAGCCCCGCCGCCAGGGGCCTCACCGCCCTGAGCCGCAGCCCCACCGTGACCAGCCTCACCGCCTCCAGCAGCCTCGCTGCCCCCAGTTGCGGCCCCGCTGCCAGCGGCCTCACTGCTCTGAGCCGTGACCTTGCTGGAGTGGCCTGGTCCAGAGCGGCCTCGCCAGAGCGGCGTCATTCCGGGGAGTGGCCTCGTTGGCATGCGGCCCCGTCCTTGATCGGCCTCGTCTAGAGCGGCCTCTTCATCGTCAGAAGCGGCCTCGTCCAGTGTGTGGCCTCGTCCGGGGAGTGGCCTTGCAGGAGTGGCATCATGGGGAGCAGAGTCTGTGTCGTCGGGGTTGTTGTCCTTGTCATCCTCGCCTCTTTGTCATCGGGAGTGACATCCTTGTCATTGTCGCCTCTGCATAAGAGATGGCCCCGACCGGTCGGTTTGATTCTCGAGCGGCATCGCCCTGGGCACCGCCCAGAACAGCAGCGGCTGCAGTGCCACCTCCAGCGGCATTGCCCCGTGCACCGCCCAGAGCAGCAGCGGCAGCGGCACCACCACGAGCGGCACCGCCCCGTGCACCAGAGCAGCAGCAGGCAGCGGCCCCACCACAAGCAGCACCGCCCAGAGCAGCAGCGGCAGTGGTGCTGCTGCAAGCAATGCCACCCTGAGCCAGAATATCAGCAGCAGTGCCGCCGCAAGCAGTCACACCGCCTCGGGCAGTGCCGCCATCAGGAGCAGCCTCTCAGGAGCCAACAGTGTAGCCACGCTGGGAGTGGGTCTGTGGTACTGTGAGGGTGAGGCAGGGAGCCTCCAGGAGGGACCCCAGTGACTGGGAGGTGGTGGTCCCCAGCAAGACTCAGGCACCTACCGGTCAGTTTGGTTTCTAATGCAGTTTGGTTTCTGATGCAGTTTGGTTTCTGATGCATTGTGCGAAACAAAACTTTGCTTGATTTTCGCTTTGTGTCAGTCTCGTTCCTTTGATCACAGACCCTAACACCCATCGCCCTAATATCAGATCCCGAGGCACTGCCCTCACGTTCTGCAGATCGTGCCTGCCATCACCTCGCCCCTCACCCTTACCCGAGTTTGTGTTTGCAGACTCCTTTCCCCAAAACCCAGATCAACAGGCCCTCTAGGATGGGGCCTCTGGATCCACAGTGCAAGACTCTGCTTGCCCGGCTGAAGAAAACTCTGCCCATCATAGTTGCACAAACCCTTCAGATTGGGAGACACCTACAAGGCCCCTGAGCCCACCCAATTTCGTTGGCCACTCTCGACAGAAATGTGCCATCTGACACATGTATACACCCAGGTCAATGGCCCTGAGTCCGAAGATGGAACCTGACATGGCCCGAGGACCTCAACAGAATCCTAGCATAGGTTTGCAGGCATCTGTCCCCAGAGGCAGGTTCTGGAATTCCAAGCAATGATCCAATGCTTGGTCCTAGAGCCACAAAACAGAACATCTCCTGTCCCCAGAGGGCAACCTGGCTCTTGGGAGCTGCATCCAACCCACAGGGGAGGAGAATCCTGCATGGCGCCTGAGCCACCACCACATCCTAAGGTCTCCCTGGACACAAGCCAGCATTTTGACCCAACCACATGATGCTCCCTCTCAACTCAGCCCAATGGGCACTTGCCCCAGAGCCATCAGATCAAAACTGCCTTGTTCCTGGGCTGATAGGATAAGCTGAGCTGGGCTTTCCAGACATCTATGCGGTGAGCTCTGCTACCATGTCTTTCCATATGGGGGACCCTGGAACCATCAAAATGGACACCCCCTGTCCCGCAGAATGAAAGTTTGCTGTTCGGAGCAGCTCATAAGCCCTAGCCTGGGAAAACCTCCAAGGCCTCATGAAGCCACCCCTCCATTCAGCGGACATTATGGACACACACTCCAGCGTGAGCAACCATCCAACACTCACCCTGACTCAGGTGCTGGAGATCTCGTGTCAGAAGCTGCACATTTGAACTACCATGTGCTCGACACTGAACTGAACCGGCGCTTGTGCATTCAGTCTTCCATCCTCACCCATCTAGCCGGCAAGCCGTCCAGATTGGGAATTCTGGAACCACAATGCAGCCTTCTGCTTGCCCTCCAGAAAGAAGGGCCCTATGGGTCTGCTCAGAATCCCCCTGAGAGGTTCAAACTCACAGGCTGAGACGGAACCCCAATATCCAGGCCACAGTGTGCCCTCTTGTTCTATCTGACACAGCCTGAGACCCGACCTCCAGTCAGCCCCCAGGTAGAGGATGTCATCTCTTGTAGGTGGGACCAGTCATGGCCTGAGGCTGTCATCTCTAACCAACCTGGGTTTCAGGCATCTGTGCCCAGACCATAGCTCAAATCCCGGTCTATGGGGGAACCTGAAGTCAAAAGAGCCCTCCTTCTTCCCCAGGGCCAAAAAAGCTTGCTGTGGGGATGGGGTCAAACCTTAGAGTGGGAGCCAGTTGCATGGTCCATGAGACCACACCCACCCAGGAGGTCCTCCCTGGGCACAAACAGGCATTGTGACCATCAACTTGAGCCTGCTTTCAAACAAGCCTACTTGCTAGCTGGACCAGAAGCTCGCATATCGGACCTTCCATGCCTCTAGGCCCGAATGCTCACCTTCATTTGGGTTGTCTAGGAGCCCAGACTGAGAAGCTGACTCTGTAATCCCTGCTATGGCAGGACGCCTGAGATGGAAAACAGCTCTCTTCCCTCTATAAAGAAACCTTGGGAGCTTTGTAAAATCACCACAGAGGCAGAATATCCCATGGATCCAGCAGGTCACCCCTCTCTTCCGTGGCCAACCGAGACACACAACCCAGACAGAAAAGCCTGCGCTCCCACCTCCCATCACCCTAATTTCAGATCCTGAGGCACTGCCCGCACAGTCTGCAGATCGGGCCTGCCATCACCTCGCCTAACACCCTCACCTGAGCTTGTTTTTGATCACTCTTGTCCCCAAAACCCTTGCGGACAGGCTGACTCTATAATCCCTGCTATGGCGGGAATCCTGAGATGAAAAAAAGATCTCTTCCCTTCATCCAGAAATCTTGGGAGCCGTGCAAAATCCCCACAGAGACAGAATCTCCCATGGATCCACGAGGCCACCCCCCATTCCGTGGCCAACCGAGATACACAACCCAGACTGAAAAGCTTGAACTCCCACCTCCCCGTCACCCTAATTTCAGATCCCGTGGCACTGCCCTCACGGTCTGCAGGTTGGGCCTGCCATCACCTCGCCCCTCACAGTTACCTGAGTTTGTGTTTGCAGAATCTTGTCCCCAAAACCCTGGCCGACAGGCCCTCCAAGATGGGGCCTTTGGAGCCACAGCACAAGACTCTGCCTGCCCTCCCACAGGAAACTCTACCCATCACAGTTGCACAAACCCTCCAGATTGGGATACAACTGCAAGGCCCTTGAGCCCACTCAATTTCGTTGGCCGCTCTGGATAGAAATGCGCAGTCTGACACATACCAGAACCTACCTCCAGGCAGACACCCAGGTCAATCTCCCTGAGTCAGAAGATGGAAACTGGTATGTCCCTAGGATCATAACAGAACCCTAGTTTAGGTTTGCAGGCATCTGTCCCCAGAGGCAGGTTCTGGAAAACCTACATATGGTCCAACGCCTGGTCCCTGAGCCACAAAAGAGAACACCTCCTGTCCCCAGAAGACAACCTGGCTTTTGGGAGCTGCGTCCAATCCTCAGGGGAGGAGAATCCTGCATTGCGTGAGAGCCCCCGCCAAATTCTAAGGTCTCCTTGGACAAAAGCCTGAATTGTGACCCATTAGCTTGAGGCTCCCTGTCAACCAAGCCCCCTGGGTACTTGCCCCAGAGTCACGAGATCGAAAATGCCTTGTTCCTGGGCTGAAAGGATAAGCTGAGCGGGGATTTCCAGACATCTTTGTGGTGAGCTCTGCTACCATGTCTCTCAATATGGTGGACCCTGGAGCCATCAAAACGGACTCCCCCTGTCCCGGAGGACAGCTTGCTGTTCGGAACAGCTAACAAGTCCCAGCGTGGGTAAACCTCCATGGACTCATGAGGCCAGCCCTCCATTCATCGGGCATCATGGACACAAACTCCAGCATGAGCGACCATCCGACATTCACCCTGACTCAGGTGCTGGAGATCTCGAGTCAGATGCTGCACATTGGAAGTGCCATGTGCTCGGCACTGAACTGAACTGGCGCTTGTGAGTTCAGAATTCCTTCCTATGCATCTGGCCCGCAAGCCCTCCAGATTGGGAACTCTGGAGCCACAATGCCGCCTTAAGCCTGCCCTCCAGAAGAAGAAGGGCACTATGTGTCTGTGCAGAATGCCCATGTGAGGATCAATCTGCATGGCTGAAGACAGAACCCCAATATCCAGGCCGCACTGTGCACTAATGCTCTGTCTGACACAGCCTGAGGCCTGACCTCTAGTCAGCTCCCAGATAGCGGGTGCCATCTCCTGCAGGTGGGACCAGCCATGGCCAGAAGCTGTCATCTCTACCCAAACTGGGTGATCAAGCATCTGTGCCCAGACCATAGCTCAAATCCTGGCATATGGGGGAACCTCAAGTCCAGAAGAGCGCTCCTCCTTCACCACAGTTGGAAAAGCTTGCTGTGGGGATGGGGGTCAAACCCTCAGAGTGGGAGCAAGATGCATGGCCCATGAGACCACGCCCACACACGAGGTCCACCCTTGGCACAAACAGGCATGGTGACCATCAGCTTGAGACTGCTTTCAAACAGTCCCCTTTGCTAACTGGACCAAGATCCCACATATCGGGACTGCCATGCCCATAGGCCCAAATACCCACCATCAGTCGAGTTCTCCAGGCGACCAGACCCAGAATCCCACTCCAGAATCCCTGCTATGTCGGGACTCCTGAGATGGAATACAGCTCTCTTCCCTTCATTCAAAATACAACAAAACCTTGGGAGCCGAGCAAAATCCCCACAGAGGCAGAATCTCCCATGCACCGATGAGGCCACCCCTCCATTCGGTGGCCAACTGAGACACACAACCCAGACAGAAAAGCTTGCACTCCGTGTAGGGCCAGGCCAAGCCTGCTAGATGGAGTTGGCCAAGAAGTGGGGCATGCATATATTTACTGAGGTGAGTTGCAATCCCCTTGGGCTCCTGTGTGTGGGCCGGGCTCAACTACCTCTATAAAGGCTGTCTGTGAGTCTGCAGGGGGGGGTTAGCAGGAGTAATTAGAGTAGCCGGTAGCAGGAGCCTTTAGAGTAGGCATTAGAGTAGCCGTTGGGAGCCGTTATGGTAGTGGTAGGTGTGATAGTATTGGGGTATGGAGAGTGACAGTGCCCTCTTCATCATCGGGAGCATCGGGAGCGGCTTTGGTGGGAGCCTCGCTGCCCCGAGCAGCAGCACTGTCACGAGTCTGGGGAGCAGCCTCGTCCCGGGGAGCAGCCTCATCTGGAGCGGCCTCATCCCAGGGAGCGGCCCCGTCTGGAGACGGCTTATTATCAGCAGCACCGGCGTGATTGGCCTCACCACCCCTAGTAGCGGTGCCGCCGGTAACAGCCTTGCTGCCCCAGCAGCAGTGCTGTCACGAGTCCGGGGAGGAACCTCATCTGGAGTGGCCTCGTTGGCAGCAGTGCTGCCGCTCGCGCTGTCATGAGTCTGGGGGGACGGCCTTGCTGCCCCAAGCAGCAGCACTGTCCTGAGCTGGGGAGCGGCCTCGTCAGGAGTGGCCTCGTCTGGGGAGTGGCCTTGTTGGCAGCAGCCTCGTCGTGAGCGGCCTCTTCAGGAGCGGCCTCATCTGGGGAGCGGCCTTGTTGGCAGCAGCCTCATCGTGAGTGGCCTCATCAGGAGCAGCCTTGTCCCAGGGAGCGGCCTTTGGTAGAGTGAGGGTAAGGCAGGGAGCCTCCAAGAGGGACCCCAGGGCAAGGAGAGGGTGGCCCCCAGCAAGGCTCGGGCAGCTACCGGTCAGTTTGATTTCTGATGCACAGCGCGAAATAAAGCTTTGCTTGATTTTAGCTTTGTGTCAGTCTCGTTCCTTTGATCACAGACCCTAACGTTGGGGGCTCGTCCGGGATCAAACAACGAGAACTGAGCCAGCATCAGATTTTCTGGAAAAAAAGCCTCTATTGAGATCTTGTCTGTCTGTCTGGTTGCAGAGCTCCAGGGTATAGCCCACCAGGGAGAAGCTGCACGCGGCCATCCTCCCCAGGGCTGGAGTGGATGCAGGGAGGCCCCATCCCTCTGCTGGTAGATCAAAACGGGGTTCAAGTCTACCTGGGTGGTTGGGGGGTTTGAGTCCCCCTAGACGTATAGGGGGTTCGTGTCCCCCTAGATGTATGGGGGGGTTCAAGTTCCCCTAGACGGTCAGGGGCTCAAGAAATCCCCCACCAGTGGCAGGTTCTGGGTAAGAAGCTTTGGGGCTGCAGTTGTCTTTGCCTGGTTATTTTGTTGTTTGTTGTGTGGTTTGTTGTGTTTGCAGGGGACCAAGAAAGTCCCCACCAGCAGCAAGCTCTGGATGGGGATCACTGGGCCTGTGGTTGTCTCTACCTTGCTTTTTTATTGCCTGTTGTGTTATTTGTTGTATTTGGAGAAATGGTACAAGCAGGGAGTAAGGGACCTGTGACATCCCTAGGTCCTGTTCTCGAACATTTCAAGGATTTCCAAGGTAAAGCCACTCAGTCAGGTGACAAGGCTTACCCAGGAAAACTAAAAACAATCTGTCAATTAGAGTGGCCCACTTACTCCACAGGGTGGCCGCTGAAAGAAACATTTGCCTTGGCACAGAACTATTCTACCCTGAGTGAGGTCTTTGATCTACATCGAGACCAAATACCATACATTGTGGCCTGGCAATATCTGATAGAAGAGCCACCGTCATGGCTCAAGTCCCACATTCCCCCTGCTAATGAAACTATCTCTCTCCCTCTAAGGCAGGTCAGAGCACCGAAACCAGAGCAGACAGATGAGGGGGAGCCAGGGAAGGAGACTGTCCTACCTCCATCAGATGTGGAGGATGTGGAATGCCCCCCTCTTATCTGTCCCCTAAATCTGAATCTTGGTCCCAAGACGCCTTTACCAGTCCATCTAATATGCGGTTGGAGTCTACCTATGGGATCACCAAGCAGAGAGACTGCCCTGATCCTTCCCATTTCCTCTATCCCCCTCATCCTTCCTTTACCTCACCAGTACTGTCTGCACCAATACTGCCTCTCCGTGAAGTTGCTCTTCCGGATGGGAGAGGGTGCCCCGACATAAGCTATATTCCTTTCTCCTCTTATGACATCTATAACTGGAAGACCCAACACAAATATTTTTCTGTCTACCCTCAGGATTTATTCTCTTGGAGACTGTTTTTCTTACTGACCAATCTACCTGGGTGGATATTCAACAGCTCCTTATGGCTCTCTTTAACGTGGAAGAGAGGGATTGCATCATGCGAGAAACCCATAAGGTGATAAGCGAGAGACATGGCAGGGACCTCGATGCCCGCTGAATGGAAGACTACTGCCCAAGGGAACCCCCTGACTGGGATCCAAATTCCAATGAAGGTAAGGAGAGCTTACATTTCTACCACCATGCTCTACTGGGAGGCCTCCGTGCAGCTGCAAGGAGACCCATAAATTTATCCGAAATTAGTATGGTGACTCAAGCCAGGAGCTTTCCTAGAAAGGCTAATTGAAGCCTATAAAAGCCCAATAGACCCTGAGGCACCCAAAAATCAGAAGACAATGATTCTTGCGTTTTTTAGTAAGTAGGCCCAAGATATAAGGAGGAAGCTTCAGAAAATTGAGGGATTTGAAGGGAAGAATCTGACTGAGTTAGGGGAATAACAGAAAAGTTGTTTAACAGCAGGGATAAACAAGAGGATGAAAAACAGACAAAAAAACTGGTTACGGTTTTGGCATTACATGGGGTGGGGAGGAAACAGGTTGGGGATAGTAAATGGAAGGAAAGGCCTAAGCACAGAGAAGGCAGGTGTGAAGACTTAGATTCAGATCAGTGCTCTTACTGTAAGGGAAAAGGACATTGGGCCAGGGAGTGCCCTAAAAGGAAGACAGCAATGCTTGCCACCAGAGACTGAAGGGGTCGTGGTTCAGAGCCCCTCCCCGAAACTCAGGTAAAAATTTAAGTGGAGGGGAAATCAGTTGATTTTTTGGTGGACACGGGAGCCCAATTTTCATCATTACTAAAACCTATGGGAACACTATCTGGAGAAGAAGTCTGGGTACAAGGAGCAAATGGCACAGAGAGACACAAATGGACAACAGAAAGGACTTTAAATTTGGCCTCGGGAGTAGTGAAACATCGATTTTTGGTCCTCCCTAATGCCCCATATAACTTGTTGGGAAGAGATCTCCTCCATAAGTTAAGAGTTGGCATTCAGTACTCGGAAGGAGACATGACTGTAACCTTGAGGCAACCCACTGTACAGGTGCTTATGGCAGCAGGAGATGAATACTTCCTTTACGAGCCAGTCTCAAATCCAGAGGAGACAAAGGGGGGGAGCCTTCTCCAAATCCTACAAGTCGAGTTTCCTGAGGTCTGGGCAGAGGGGAAGCCCCCTGTCTTGGCCAAGGAACAACCTCCAGTGGTGGTAAAATTAAAGGTGATGGCTATAGCTATTTGCATTCGGCAGTACCTCCTTCCCTGGGAAGCAAAGGAAGCATTCAGAAAACACATTTCCACCTCCGAGGTGATGGGATCCTAGTTCCTTGCAAATCTCCATGGAACACACCTTTGCTGCCCATCAAAATGGCCGAGACTGGGAATACGACTTGTTCAGGACTTGCGGGAAGTTAATAAACGGGTTGAAGATATCCACCCGACAGTGCCTAACCCCTATACCCTACTTTCCCTCCTTGGCCCCACAAGAACTGTGTATACAGTCTTAAATCTCAAGGATGCATTTTTCTGCATATCCTTAGCAAGGGAATCTCAGCCCCTTTTTGCTTTTGAGTGGTCTGATCCACAGAAAGGGTTTCAAGGCCAACTCACCTGGACAAGACTTCCCCAAGGATTCAAGAATTCACCCACCATTTTTGACGAGGCTCTACACAAGGATTTGCATGAGTGCAGAACCTCCAAACCAGGAGTCACTCTGTTACAATATGTCGATGAATTGCTGATAGCCACTGAGGACTATAAATCATGTGTGGGGGGGACAAGAGCTCTCTTACAGACTCTGCAGGAAAAAGGGTATTGGGTGTCAGCAAAGAAAGCACAGCTCTGTTAGAGCCATGCCACTTACCTAGGCTTTGATCTTCACGAGGGAGTGTGTTCACTGTCTGAGACCAGGAAACAGGAGTTCACCCGATACCCCCACCCCACCACATCCCGTCAAGTGAGGGAGTTTCTTGGGACAGTGGGCTACTGCAGACTGTGGATACCGGGGTTTGCAGAGATTGCCCGACCTCTCTATGAACTGGCAAAAGGGGGACTCACTATGATAGAGTGGACAGCTAAGGCCAAAGGAGCATTTCGGGAATTACAAGCAGTCTTACTGTGTGCTCCAGCATTGGCCATCCCCGATGATATCAAGCCCTTCTACTTGTATGTGGATGAAAAAACAGGGGTGGCCAAAGGAGTTTTAACTCAGATCCTGGGGCCTTGGCAAAGGCCAGTAGCCTATCTTAGCAAGAAACTAGATCCAGTAGCAGCTGGGTTCCCCCCTTGCCTCCACATAATTGCTGCCACGGTCCTCCTGGTCAAGGATGCAAGTAAATTGACTTTGGGTCAAAATCTCATCATAACCACCACACACGATATCGAGGGCCTTCTCCAGACTCCACCAGGCCGATGGATGACAAATGACTGAGTGACGGGGCATCAGGCCCTCCTCCTCAATGAACTAAGAGTGACCTTCCAGCCCCAGTGGTGCTAAATCCAGCCACGCTGCTGCCAGGGGAGCTGGCTGATCACCCACATGACTGCGGGGAGGTCCTAAACAAAGTTGCAGGAATAAGGCCGGATCTCAGAGACATTCCACTCTTGGATGCTGAGATGACTCTGTTCACATATGGAAGTAGCTACATGGTCAATGGAAAGAGGTATGCAGGGGCTGCGGTGGTTTCTCCTGAGAAGAAACTCTGGACAGCAGCCCTGCCACATGGAACTTCGGCATGAAAAGTGGAACTGATTGCACTCACTAAGGCACTGCAGATGGCCAAAAGTAAAACCTCCAACATCTATACAGACAGCAGGTACGCCTTTGCTACTCTCCATATACATGGGGCTATTTATAAAGAAAGGGGCCTATTAACAGCAGAAGGAAAGGGAATTAGAAATAGAGGAGAAATATTGGCTCTCCTCCAGGCTATTTGGTACCCAAAAGAGGTGACTGTTTTGCATTGCCCAGGACACCAAAAGGGGACTGATCTGATTTCAAAAGGAAACCAATTATCAGATCAAGACGCAAAGCCAGCAGCCCGAGAAACAGTGCAAGAACTGGTTACACTCCCGGCTCCACAACTCCCAGAAAAACCGAACAATTCATAAGAGGTTTTAAAGTATTTACAGAAATGGGTTAAATTGGACTATGAAGGGGACTGGGCTAAGACTGAAGCAAGAAACATAATTCTTTCTTGAAGACTAGGCAAAAATATAGTAGACCAGATACATCAGGGTACTCACTTGGGGATATGCAAACTCAAGGAGCTTAGGCAAGCAGTTCCAGGTTTCTAAATTAGGGCGTATGTTTCAGCATGTAGTTGATAGATGTGCTCAATGCCAGGCAGTTAATGTGGGAAGAACTAAAATGGGAAGAGGGAAGAGAGAAAGAGGTAAGGAACCAGGAATTTATTGGGAAATAGATTTTATAGAAATGAAACCTGGAAAATATGGGCACAGGTATATGTTAGTTTTGCAGATACGTTTTCAGGCTGGGTAGAGGCTTTTCCTGCCAAACATGAGATGACAGGAGTGGTAGCCAAAAATCTTCTTGAAGAAATAATTCCTAGGTTTGGGCTGCCTCTTGCAATAGGGTCAGACAATGGACCTGCATTTGTGAGTTCAGTCTCACAGGCATTGGCCCATTCATGAGCAGCCTTGTCAGGAGCAGCCTCTTCCGGTGAGCGGCCTTGTTGGCAGCAGCCTCATCGTGAGTGGCCTCAACATGAGCAGCCTCATCAGGAGCGGCCCCATCAGGAGCAGCCTCATCCGGGGGAATGGACTGTGGAACAGTGAGGGTGAGGCAGGGATCCTCCAGGAGGGACTCCAGGGCAAAGAGTCGGTGTCCCCAGCAAGGCTCGGGCACCTACTGGTCAGTTTGTTTTCTGATGAATGGCGTGAAATAAAGCATTGCTTGATTTTTGCTTTGTGTCAGTCTCGTTCCTTTGATCATGGACCCTAACACTCCCGCCTCCTCATTGCCCTAATTTCAGATCCCAAGGCATTGCCCTCATGGTCTGCAGATCAGGACTGCCATCACCTCACCCCTTGCAACTAACCCGAGTTTGTGTTTGCTGACTCTCGTCCCCAAAACACTGGCTGACATGCCGACTCTATAATCCCTGCTATGGTGGGAACCCTGAGATGGAAAACAGCTCTCTGCCCTTCATCCAGATACCTTGGGTGCCGTGCAAAATCCCCCAGAGGCAGAATCTCCCATAGATCCAAGAGGTCAACCCTCCATTCCGTGGCCAACTGAGACACACAACCCAGAAAGAAAAGCCTGCACTCCCTCCCCCCCATCGCCCTAATTTCAGATCCCCAGGCACTGCCCTCACGGTCTGAAGATCGACCTGCTATGACCTCGCCCATCACCCTAACCCGAGTTCTGTTTGCCGACTCTTGTCCCCAAAACCCTGGCCCACAGGCCTTCCAGGATGGGGCCTGTGGAACTGCAGTGCAGGACTCTCCCTGCCCTCCTGAAGGAAACTCTGCCCTTCACAGTTGCACAAACCCTTCAGATTGAGAGACACCTGCAAAGCCCCTTAGCCCACCCAATTTCGTTGGCGGCTCTGGACAGAAACGCACAGTCTGGCACATGACAGACACCTACCTCCAGGCAGACACCCAGGTCAATGGCCCTGAGTCCGAAGATGGAACCTGACATGCCCCTAGGACCTCAATGGAACCCTAGCTTAGGTTTTCAGGCATCTGTCCCCCGAGGCAGGTTCTGGAATACCTACATATGGTCCAATGCTTGGTCCCTGAGCCACAAAACAGAATACCTCCTGTCCCCAGAAGGCAACCTGGCTCTTGGGAGCTGTGTCTAACCCTCATGGGAGGAGAATCCTGCATGGCACCGGAGCCCTCTCCACATTCTAAGGCCTCCCTGGACACAAGACAGCATTGGAACCCATCAGCATGAGGCTCCCTGTCAACTCAGCCCCCTGGGCACTTGCTCCAGAGACACCAGATCGAAAATGCCTTGTTCCTGGACTGAAAGGATAAGCTGAGCTGGGCTTTCCGGACATCTATGTGGTGAGCTCTGCTACCATGACTTTCCATATGGGGGACCATGGAGCCAGCAAAACGGACTCCCCCTGTCCCACAGAAGGAAAGCTTGTTGTTCGGAGCAGCTCACAAGCCCCAGCCTGGGAAATACTCCATGTACTCATGAGGCCACCCCTCCATTCATCGGGAAACATGGACACAAACTCCAGCGTGAGCGACCATCTGACACTCGCCCTGACTCAGGTGCTGGAGATGTTGAGTCAGACGCTGCATATTAGAACTGCCATGTGTTTGGCACTGTACCTATTTGGTGCTTGTGTGTTCAGACTTCCGTCCTCACCCGTCTGTCCCGCAGCCCTGCAGCTTGGGAATTCTGGTGCCACATGCAGCCTTCTGCCTGCCCTCAAGAAAGAAGAAGCGCCCCTGTGTCTGCCCAGAATTGGCAGCTGAGGGAAGCAGCTGAAAGTATCATCCTGCATGGCCCTAGACATAACCCCAATATCCAGGCTGCACTGTGCACTAATGCTCTGTCTGACACAGCCTGAGCCCAAGCTCCAGTCAGCCCCACAGGAAGCGGGCCCCATATCCTGTAGCTGGGACCGGCCATGGCCAGAGGCTATCATCTCTACCCAACCTGGCAGTATAGGCATCTGTGCACAGACCATACCTCAAATCCCGGCCTACGGGGGAACCTCAAGCCCAAAAGTGCACTCCTCCTTCCCCTCAGTTGGAAAAGCTTGCTGTAGGGTTGGGGGTCAAACTCTCAGAGTGGTAACCAGCTACATGGCCCATGAGACCACACCCATCCAGCAGGTCCGCCCTGGGCACAAACAGGCATTGTGACTACCAGCCTGTGCCTGCTTTCAAACAAGGCCTCTCGCTAGCTGGACCAGAACACGCATATCGGGCTTGCCATGCCCCTAGGCCCAAATCCTCACCCTCAGTCACGTTGTCTAGGCGCCCGGACCCAGAAGCCGACTCTGAAATCCCTGCTATGGCGGGACCCTTATACAGAAAACAGCTCTCATCCATTCATCCAGAAAAGCACCAAAACCTTTGGAGACATGCAAAATCCCCAGAGAGGCAGAATCTCCCATGGACCCATGAGGCCACCCCTCCATTCCATGGCCAACCGAGACACACAATCCAGAAAGAAAAGCATGCACTCCCACCTCCCCATTGCCCTAATTACTGATCCCGAGGCACTGCTCTCATGGTCTGCAGATCCGGGCTGCCATCACCTCGCCCTTCACCCTAATCCAAGTTTGTTTTTCCAGACTTTTGTCCCAGTGTCCTGACTGACAGGCGCTCCAGGATGGGGCCTCTGGAGCCACAGGACAGGACTCTGCCTGCCCTCCCAAAGGAAACTCTGCCTTTCACAGTTGCACAAACCCTCCAGATTGGGAGACACAAGCAAGGATTCTGAGCCCACCCAATTTCACTGGCCGCTCTGGACAGAAACGTGCAGCCTGACACATGCCAGACCTACCTCCAGGCAGACACCCAGGTCAATGGCCCCGAGTCCGAAGATGGTAACAGACATGCCCCTAGGACCTCAATGGAACCCTAGCTGAGGTTTGCAGGCATCTGTCCCCAATGGCAGGTTCTGGAATACCTATATATGGTCCAATGCTTGGTCCCTGAGCCACAAAACAGAACACCTCCTGTCCCCCGAAGGCAACCTAATTTTTGAGAGCTGCGCCCAACCCTCAGGGGAGGAGAATCCTGCATGGCGCCTGAGCCCCCGCCACGTTCTAAGGTCTCCCTGGGCACCAGGCAGCATTGTGACCCATCAGCATGATGCACCCTGTCAACTCAGCCCCCTGGGCACTTGCTCCAGAGACACCAGATCAAAACTGCCTTGTTCCTGGACTCAAAGGATAAGCTGAGCTGGACTTTCCAGACATCTATGTGGTGAGCTCTGCTACCATGACTTTCCATATGGGGGACCATGGAGCCAGCAAAACGGACTCCCCCTGTCCCACAGAAGGAAAGCTTGCTGTTCAGAGCAGCTCATAAGCCCCAGCCTGGGAAATACTCCATGTACTCATGAGGCCACCCCTACATTCATCGGGCATCATGGACACAAACTCCAGCGTGAGTGACCATATGACACTAGCCCTGATTCAGGTGCTGGAGGTCTCATGTCAGATGCTGTACATTGGAAATTCCATGTGCTCGGCACTGAGCTGAACCGGCGCTTGTGCATTCAGAATTCCGTCCTCACCCTCCTGGCCTGCAAGTTCTCCAGATTGGGAAATCTGGGGCACAATGCAGACTTCTGCCTGCCCTCCTGAAAGAAGAAGGGTCCTATGGGTCTGCCCATGTGAGGGTAAACCTGAACATCCCTAGAAAGAACCCCAATATCCAGGCCTCACTGTGCACTCATGCTCTGTCTGACACAGCCCAAACCCCGACTTCCAGTGAACCCCCAGGTAGCGGGTGCCATCTCTTGAAGGTGGGACAAGCTATGGCCCGAGGCGGTCATCTCTACCAACATGGGTGTTCAGGCATCTGTGTCCAGACCAAAGTTTCAATCCCAGCCTATGGGGGATCCTCAAGCACAAAATAGCACTTACCCATCCCCATGGCAGGAAAAGCTTCCTGTGGGGATGGGGGTCAAACCCTCAGAGTGGGAGCCTGCTGCATGGACCATGAGATCACGCCCACCCAGGTTGGCCGCCCTGGGCACAAACAGGCATTGTGGCCATCAGCCTGAGCCTGCTTTCAAACAAGCTCCCTCGCAATCTGGAGCAGGAGTCCGCCTATGGGGCCTGCCTTGTCCCTAGGCCCAAATCATCACCCCCAGTCGGGTTCCCCACGTGTCTGGACCCAGAAGCCAACTCTGGAATCCCTGCTATGGCGAGACCACTGAAATGGAAAACAGCTCTCTTCCCTTCATGCAGAAAGACACCAAAACCTTGGGAGCCGTGCAAAATCCCCACAGAGGTAGAATCTCCCATGGACCCATGAGACCACCCCTCCAATCCATGGCCAACTGAGACACACAACCCAGACCGAAAATTCTGTGCCTACTTGTTGCCAAAATTACAAATCCTGAGGCATTGTTGTCATGGTCTGAAGATCGGGCCAGCCATCACCTCGCCCCTCACCCTAACCCGAGTTGTTGTTTGCAGAATTTTGTCTCCAAAGCCGTGGTCGACAGGCCCTCCAGGATGGGTCCTCTGGAGCCACAGGCAGGACTCTTCCTGCCCTCCTGCAGGAAACTCTTCCTGTCACAGTTGAACAAACCCTCCAGATTGGGAGACACCTGCAAGGACCCTGAACCCACCCAATTTCGTTGACTGCTCTGGACAGAAATGCACAGTCTGACACATGCAGACACCTACCTCCAGGCAGACACACAAGTCAATGGCCCTGAGTCCGAAGATGGAAACTCACGTGTCACTAGGAACTCAATGGAACATAGCTGAGATTGGCAGGCATCTGTCCCCAGAGGCAGGTTTTGGAATACCTACATATGTGCCAAGGCTTGGTCTCTGAGCCACAAAACCGAACACCCCCTGTCCCCAGAAGGCAACCTGGCTCTTGGGGGCTGCGTCCAACCCTCAAGGGAGGAGAATACTTCATGGCGCCTTAGTCTTCGCCACATTCTAAGGTCTCCCTGGACACAAGCCAGCATTATGACCCATCAGCTTGGGGCTCCCTGTCAACTCAGCACCCTGGGGACTTGCCCCAGAGCCACCAGATCGAAACTGCCTTGTTCCTGGGCTGAAAGAATAAGCTGAGCTTGGCTTTACAGACATCTATGCGGTGAGCTCTGCTACCATGTCTTTCCATATAGGGGACCCTGGAGCCATTAAAGCAGACTCCACCTGTCACAGAGAAGGAATGTTTGCTGTTTGGAGCAACTCATAACCCCCAGGCTGGGAACACCTCTATGGCCTCATGATGCCACCCCTCCATTCATCGGGCATCATGGACACAAACTCCAGCGTGAGTGACCATAAGACACCCACCTTGACTCAGGTGCTGGAGATCTCGAGTCAGTTACTGCACATTGGAACTTCCATATGCACGGCAATGAATTGAACCGGCTCTTGAGCGTTCAGACTTCCGTCCTCACCCGTCCGACATGTAAGCCCTCCAGAATGGGAATTCTGGAGACAGAATGCAACCTTCTGCCTGCCCTCCAGAAAGAAGGGCCCTCTGGGCCTGGCCAGAATCCCCATGTGACGATCAACCTGCATGGCCTTAGGCAGAACCCCAATGTTCAAGCTGCACTGTGCACTAATGCTCTGTCTGACACAGCCTCAGTCCCGACCTCTAGTCAGCCCCCCAGGTAGCGGGTACAATCTCCTGCAGGTGGGACAGGCCATGGCCAGAGGCTGTCTTCTCTACCCAACCTGGTTGTTCAGGCATCTGTGCCCAGACCATAGATCAAATCACGGCCTATGGGGGAACCTCAAGCACAAAAGAGCACTCCTCCTTCCCCACAGCTGGCAAAGCTTGCTGTGGGGATGGGGGTCAAACCCTCAAGAGTGGGAGCCAGCTGTATGAACCATGAGACCATGCCCACCGAGGAGGTCCGCCCTGGGCATAAACAGGCATTGTGACCATCAGCCTGAGCCTGCTTTCAAACAAGCCCCCTTGCTAGCTGGACCAGGAGCCCGCATATCGGGCCTGCCATGCCCCTAGGCTCAAATCCTCACCCTCGGTCGGGTTCTCCAGGCGCCCGGAAAGAGAAGTCGACTCTGGAATCCCTGCTATGGTGGGACCCCTGAGACAGAAAACAGCTCTCTTCCCTTCATCCAGAAAGACACCAAAACCTTGGGAGCCATAAAAAATTCCCCACAGGACAGACTCTCCCATGGACCCATGGGGACCGCCTCCATTCCGTGGCCAACTGAGACACACAACCCACATAGAAAAACCTGCGCTCCTGCCTCCCCTTTGCCCTAATTTCAGATCCCAAGGCACTGCCCTCACGTTCTGCAGATCAGCCCTGCCATCACCTCGCCCCTCACCCTAACCCGAGTTTGTGTTTGCAGACTCTTGTCCCCAAAACCCTGGCCCACAGGCGCTCCAGGATGGGGCTTCTGGAGCCACAGTGCAGGACTTTGCCTGCCCCCCCCAAAGGAATTCTGCCCCTCTCAGTTGCCAGACGAGATTGGGAGACACCTGCAAGGCCCCTGAGCCCACCCAATTTCGTTGGCCCCTCTGGACAGAAACGCACAGTCTGACACATGCCAGAAACCTACCTCCAGGAAGACACCCAGGTCAATGGCCCTGAGTCTGAGGATGGAAACCTGCATTGCCCTAGGATCTCAATGGAACCCTAGCTGCGTTTTGCAGGCATCTCTCCCCCGAGGCAGGTTCTGGAATACCTACATATGGTCCAATGCTTGGTCCCTGAGCCACAAAACAGAACACCTCCTCTCCCCAGAAGGCAACCTGGCTCTTGAGAGTTGCAACCAACCCTTAGGAAAGGAGAATCCTGCATGGCGCCTGAGCCCCCGCCACATCTAAAGTCTCCCTGGATACAGGCCAGCATTGTGACCCATCACATGAGGCTCCCTGTCAACTCAGCCCCCTGGGCACTTGCCCCAGAGCCACCAGATCGAAACTGCCTTGTTCCTGGGCTGAAAGGATAAGCTGAGCTGGGCTATCCAGACCTCTATGCTGTGAGCTCTGCTACCATGTCTTTCCATATGGGGGACCCTGGAGCCATCAAAACAGTCTCCCCCTGTCCTGCAGAAGGAAAGCTTGCTGTTCGGAGCAGCTCCCAAGCCCCAGGCTGGGAAAACCTCCATGGCCTCATGAGGCCACCCCTCCATTTTCTGGCATCATGGACACAAGCTCCAGCGTGAGCGATCATCTGACACTCGCACTGACTAAGGTGCTGGAGATCTCGAGTTAGATGCTGCACATTGGAAGTGCCATGTGCTTGGCACTGAACTGAACTTGCGCTTGTGGGTTCAGACTTCCATCCTCATCTTCCTGGGCCGCAAGCCCCCCAGACTGGGAACTCTGGAGCCACAACACAGTTTTCTTCCTGCCCTCCAGAAAGAAGAAGGGCCCTATGTGTCTTCCCAGATTCCCCAAGAGAGGATCAACCTGCACGGTCCATGACGGTGCCCCAATATCCTGGGCAGCCCTGTGCACTAATGCTGTCTGACACAGCCTGAGCCCCGACCTCCCGTCGTCCCCCAGGTAGTGGGTCCCAAAGTGCATGTGGGACTGGCCATGGCCCGAGGCTGTCATCTCTACCTAACCTGGGTGTTCAGGCATCTGTGCCTAGAACATAGGTCCAATCCCAGGCTATGGGGGAACCTCAAGCCCCAAACAGCATTATTCCTTCCCCACGGGTGGAAAAGCTTGCTCTTGGGATCGGCGTCAAACCCTCAGAGTGGGAGGCAGCTGCATGGCTCATGAGACCATGCCCACCCAACAGGGCTGTCCTGGACACAAAGAGGTACTGTGACCCTCAGCCTGAGCACACTTTCAGACAAGCCCCCTCGCTAGCTGGACCAGGAGCCTGCATATTGGGCCTGCCATGCCCCTAGGCCCAAATCCTCACCCTTGGACGGGTTCTCCGCGTGCCTTGATCCAGAAGCTCACTGGAATCCCAGCTGTTGCGGGACCCCTGAGACGGAAAACAGCACTCTTCCCTTCCCTCCGAAATATACCAAACCCTTGGTAGCGGGGCAGAATCCGCCTCCCCTTCACCCTAATGATCCCGAGGGACAGCCCTCACTGTCTGCAGATTAGGCAAGCCATCAACTCACCCCTAACCCTGAGTAGGGCTTTCCAGGCATCCATGTGGTGAGCTCTGCTAACAATCTTTCCATATAGGGCACCCTGGAGCCACCCAAACAGACTACCCTTGTCCCGCAGAAGTAAAGCTTGCTGTTCAGAGCAGCTCAGAAGCCCCATACTGGGGAAAACCTCATGGCCTTTGATGCCACTCCTCCATTTGTTGGCCATCATGGACACAAACTCGAGCGTGAGCGACCATCTCCAAGTCTTTCCATATGGGGTCCCTGGAGCCATCAAAATGGGCTCCCACTGTTCCTCAGAAGGAACGCTTGCTGTTCAGAGAAGCTCACAAGCCCCAGCCTGGATAAACCTCCATGGCCTCATGAGGCCACCCCTCCATTCTTCGGCCACTGTGGACACAAACTCCAGCGTGAGCGACCATATGACACTTGCCCTGACTCAGGTGCTGGAGATCTCGAGTCAGATGTTGCACATTGGAACTGCCATGTGCTCGGCACTGAACTGAACCGGCGCTTCTGCTTTCAGACTTCTGTCCTCTCCCTCCTATCCCGCAAGCCCTCTGGATTGGGAAATCTGGAGCCACGACACTGCCATCTGCCTGCCCTCCAGAAAGAAGAAGGGCCTATGGGTCTGCTCAGAAGCCCCACGTGATGATCAACTTGCATGGCCTTCGACGACACCCCAGTATCCTAGGCCGCCCAGTGCACTAATGATCTGTTTGACACAGCCTAGTTATTCAGGCATCTATGCCCAAACCTTAGCTCCAATTGGCCTATGGGGGAACCTCAAGCACAAAAGAGCACTCCTCCTTCCCCACAGCAGGAAAAGTTTGCTGTGGGGATGGGCGTCAAACCATCAAAATGTTATCAAGTGAATGGCCCATAAGACTACGGCCACCCAGGAGGTCCACCCTGGCCACAAACAGGCATTGTGACCCTCAGCCTGAGCCCACTTTCAAACAAGTCCCTTGGCTAGCTGGACCAGGAGCGTGTATATCAGGCCATCCATACCCCTAGGCGCAAATTCTCACCCTCTGTCAGGTTTCCAGGCACCCGGACCCAGAATCCGACTCTGGAATTCCTGCTATGGCTGGACCCCTGAGATGGAAAACAGCACTCTTCCCTTCCCCCCCGAAAGACCCAAAATCCTTGGGAGCCGGGCAGAATCCACACAGACACGCAATCTCCCATGGACTGATGTGGCCAACCCTACATTTCGTGGCTATAGGGGCCATATTAGCCAGAGGAACTGTAAGCCCCGGATATAGAGGTGGGCCAGGTCAGATAGCCATATCCAATCAGTGGGGCGTGCATATATTAACTGTGGTGAGTTGAAATCTCATTGACCACCTGTGTGTGGGCCGGGCTCAACCACCTCTATATAGGTTAGTCTGTGAAGCTGGGGAGTAGTAGGAGGAGTTAGAATAGCTGTTGGAGTAGTGAGAGGAGTTAGAATAGCCATTGGAGAAGTAGGAGGAGTTAGAATAGCTGTTAGAGAAGCAGGAGGAGTTAGAATAGCACTTAGAATAGCAGTTAGAATAGCCGTTAGAATAGCAGTTAGAATAGCCATTAGGGTAGCTGTTAAAGTAGCCTTTGGGAGCCGTAAGAGGAGCCATTAGGGTAGTCATAGGAGTAATAGCCTCGGGGTCGTCGGGAGCGTCAGAGCTTCAGGATCATTGGGAGCATCCGGAGCAGCATTGCTGGGAGCCGCTCCGCCCCGAGCAGCAGCGCCACCGCGAGCGGCCTCGGCACCTGCAACCTGCCTCGCCACGGCCCCGCCGCGACCAACCTCACTGCCCCGAGCCTCGGCCTCGCCAGAGCGGCCTCCCGTGAGCGGCCTAGCCAGAGCGCGACATTCCGGGGAGCGGCCTCTTCAGCGTTCAGCCTCGTTGGCGAGCAGCCTGGTCCAGAACGGCCTCTTCATCATCGGAAGCATTCTTCATCCAGAGTGTGGCCTCGTCCAGAGTGGCCTCCTCTGGGGAACCGCCTTGTCGGAGTGGTGACATGGGGAGCAGAGTCTGTGTCGTCGGGGTTGTCGTCCTCATCATCATCGCCTGTTTGTTGTCAGGAGTGGCATCCTTGTTGTTGTTGCCTCTTCCTAAGAGATGGCCCCAACCAGTCGGTTTGATTTTCGATGCTTGGCATGAAATAAAGCTTTGCTTGGTTTTTGCTTTGTGTCAGTCTCATTCCTTTGATCACGGACCCTAACAGTGGCCATCCAAGAAACACAATCCAGACAGGAAAGCCTGTGCTCCCGTCTCCCCATTGCCCTAATTTTAAATCCCGAGGAGCTGCTCTCACCTTCTGAAGATCGGGTCTGCTATCACTTTGCCCCTAATCCTAACCCAAGTTTGTAGACTTCTATCCCCAAAGCCCTGGCCCACACACTCTCCAGGATGGGGCCTCCGGAAGCACACTGCCAGAGTGGGTCTACCCTCCCGACTGAAAGTCTGCCCTTCACAGTTACCCAAATCCTCCAGATTAGGAGAAACCTGTAAGGCCCCTGAGCCCACCCCAATTTCATAGGCAGCTCTTGACCAAAATGCGCAGTCTGATACACCCTAGTCACCCACTTCCAGGCAGACATGCTGGTCAATGACCCTGAGTCTGAAGATTGAACCTGACCTGGCCATAGGACCTCATCGGAACACTAGCTTAGGTTTTCAGGTACCTGTCTCTAGAAGCCTATTCTGGAATACCAACATATGGTCCACCTGATGTCTCCCTGGACATCAAGCAGCATTGTGACCCTTCATCTTGAGAACCCCTGTCAACTCGGCCCCCTTGGAACTTTGCCCCAGAGCCAGCAGATCGAACCTGCTCTGTTCCTTGGCTGCAATGGGAACATGAGTTGAGCTTTCCAGGCATCCATGCAGAGAGCTCTGCTATCCAATCTTTCCATATGGGAGAAGGTGGAGTCAATCAACGAACTCCCCCTGTCCCGCAGAAGGACAACTAGCTATTTGGAGCAGCTCACATGGCCCAGCGTAGGAACACCTCCAAGGCCTCTTGAGGCCACCCCTCCATTTGTTGGCCATTATGGACACAAACTGCAGCGTGAGCGGACATCAGACTCTCGCCCTTCCTCAGGTGCTGCAGATCTCGAATCAGCCGCTGGACTTTGGAACTGCAATGCGCTGGGCACTGAGCTGAAGCGTAGCTCGTGTTTTCAGATTTCCGTCCTCACACTCCTGGCCTGCAACCTTTCCAGACTGGGAATTCTGGAGCCACAACACAGCCTTCCCTCTGCCCACCAGGAATAAGAAGTTCCTTATGGGCCTTCCCAGAAGCCCCCCATGAGGATCCACCTGCACAACCTGTGACGGCACCCTAATAGCATAGACAGCCCTCTGCACTAATGCTCTGACACAGCCTGAGCCCCTACCTCCTGTGAGACACCCAGATAGTGTGCACCGTCTTCTGAAGGTGAGACCTGCCGTGGTTTATTTCTGTTATCTCGCACCAACCTGGGTCTTCAGGCATTTGTCCCCAGACCTTCGCTCAAATCCCTGCCTATGAGGGAACCTGAAGCACAAAAGAGTACTCCTCCTTCTCCATGGCAGGAAAACTGGCTGTTGGGATGAGTGTCCAACTGTCAGCATGGGAGCCAAGTGCATGAGCAATGAGACCACGCCCACTTAAGAGTTACACACTGGGCACAAATAGGCAATGTGACCCTCAGCTGGAGACCATATTCAAACTAGACCACTCGGGACCTGGACCAGGAGCCTATAGAGCTGGCCTGCCATGCCCCTAGTCCCAAATCCTCACCCTCGGTCAGTTTCTCCAGTCGCCTGGTCTCAGAAGTTGTCTCTGGAATCCCTGTTTTGGGTGAGACCCCTGAGATGGAAAACAGCACTCTTCCCTTCTCCCAGAAAGGCACCAAAAGATGGGAGGCAGGGCAGAATCCCCAGAGAGGAGGAATCTCCCAAGGCCGCATGAGGTCACCCCCACATTTCGTGGCCATCCTAGACACACAATTCAGACAGAAATGCCTGTGCTACCGCCTCCCAGTGACCCGAATTTCAAATACCGAGTCACTGCCCTCAGGTTGTGCAAATAGGGCTTCCCGTTACCTCTCCCTTAACCTTAACCTGAGTTTGTGTCTTCAGACTTCTTTCCCCAAAGCCCTCGCCCACATGCCCTCCAGGATGGGGCATCTGGAGCCACACCACAGATCTGGGCCTGCCCTCCCAAAGGAAATTCTGCCTGTCAGAGTTGCTCAAAACCTCCAGCTTCGGAGAAACCTCTAAGGCCCCTGAGCCAACACCAGTTTTATAGGCCGCTCTGTACAAAAATATGCAGTCTGACGCACCCTAGGCACCCACCTCCAGGCAGACACGCAGGTCAATGACCCTGAGTCAGAAGATTGAACCTGAACTGGCCCTAGGATCTCATCGGACTGCTAGCTTAGGTTTTCAGGCATCTGTCCCCAGAAGCTTCTTCTGGAATACCAACATATGGGCCAACATACATGTGGTACCTGAGCCACACACCAGAACCCCTGCTGGCCCCAGAAAATCTTTGCTCTTGGGAGATGGGTCCAAACTTCAGGGTAGGAGAATCCTGCATGGCCATTGAGCAACCGCCACATTCTAAGGTCTCCTTGGACACCAACCACTATTGAGACCTGTCAACCTGAAAACCCCTGTCAACTCAACCCCTTTGGAACTTCCCCCAGAGTGTGCATAATGAAAATGCCCTAATCCTCGGCTTCAATGGGAAAGCGAGGTGGGCATTCCAGGCATCCATGAGGTGAGCTATGCTATCTAATCTTTCCATATGGGGGAAGTTGGAGACATCAACCCGATTCCCCATGTCCCGCAGAAGTACACTTTGCTGTTTGGAGCAGCTCACATGGCCCAGCGTGGGAAAACCTTCAAAACCTCCAGCTTTGGAGAAACCTCTAAGGCCCCTTGAGGCCTCTTGAGGCCACCCCTCAATTCGTCAGCCATCATGGACAAAACCTCCAGCGTGAGAGGACATCTGACACTCGCCCTTCCTCCGATGCTGAGATCCTGAATCAGCCACTGCACATTGGAACTGGCAAGCGCTCAGCATTGAACTGAACTATAGCTTGTGTTTTCAGACTTCTGTCCTCACACTCCAGGCCCACAAGCTCTCCAGATTGGGAATTCTGCAGCCTTCTGCTTGCCCACCAGAAAGAAGAAGTGCCCTATGGGTCTGCCCAGAAACCACACACGAGGATCCACCTACACAGCCCTCGACGGCACCCCAATAGCATAATCCCTATGCACTCATGCTCTGTCTGACACAGCCTGGGCCCCAACCTCCTGTCAGCTAACCAGATAGCACACCTGGTATTCTAGAGGCAGGACTTTCCATGGCCCGATGCCGTCATCTCAACTCAACCTGGGTCTTCAGGCATCTGATACCAGAACTTAGCTCAAATCCCTGCCTATGTAGGAATCTGAAGCACAAAAGAGTCCTCCTCCTTCCTCATGGCAGGAAACCTGGCTTTTGGTATGGGTGCCCAACCCTCATAGTGGGAGCCAGCTTCATGGCCCATGAGACCATGCCCACTCAGGAGGGGCCGCCCAGAGCACAAACAGGCATTGTGACCCTAAGCCTGAGAACGCTTTCAAACAAGCCCCCTTGGGAGCTGGACCAGAAGCTCGTGGAGCAAGCCTGCCATGCCTCTAGGCCCAAATCCTAACCCTCAGTTGTGTTCTCCAGGTGCCCGGACCTAAAACCCATATCTGGAATCCCTATTTGGGCTGGACCCCTGAGATGGAAAACAGCATTCTTCCCTTCCCCCAGAAAGACACCAAAATCTTGGGAGCCAGGAAGAATCCCCCGAGAGGAAGAACTCCCATGGCCCCATGAGCCCACCTCTACATTCTGTGGCCATCTTAGACACATAATTCAGACAGAAAAGCCTGTGCTTCCGCCTCCCAGCATCCTGAAATCCAAATTCCAAGGAGCTGCCCACAGGTTGTGCAGATAGGGCCTCCCGTCACCTCGCCCCTCACCCTAACCGGAGTTTGTGTCTGCAGACTTTTGTCCCCAAAGCCCTGGTCCACATGTCCTGCAGGATGGGGCCTCCAGAGCCACACTGCAGGACTGGGCCTGCCCTCCCGAATTAAATTCTGCCCGACACATTTGCCCAAACCCTCTAGATTAGGAGAAACCTGCGAGGCCCCTGAGCCCACCCCAATTTTGTAGGCCGCTCTGAACAACAAAACACAGTCAGACACATGCTAGGCACCCACCTCCAGGCAGACACGCATGTCAATGACCCTGAGTCAGAAGATTGAATCTGACCTGGCCCTAGGACCTCATCGGAACCCTAGTTTAGGTTTTCAGGCATCTGTTCCCAGAAGCCTCTTCTGGAATACCAATGTATGGGCCAACATGTGGTCCCTGAACCACAAAACATAATACCTCCTGTCCCCAGAAGGAAGCCTTCCTCTTGGGAGCTGGATCCAACACTCAGGGAAGGAGAATCCTGCATGGCCCCTGAGCCACCGCCACTCTCTAAGGTCTCTCTGGACACCAACCAGCTTTGTTACCCATCAGCCTGAGAACCCCTGTCAACTCAGCCCCCTTGCAACTTCACCCCATAGCCAGCTGATCGAATCTGTCCTGTTCCTTGGCTTCAAAGGGAACATGAGGTGGGCTTTCCAGGCATCTGTACGGAGAGCTCTGCCATCCAGTCTTTCCATATGGGGGAAGCTGGAGCCATTCACTGGACTCCCCCTGTCCCGCAGAATGACACCTGGCAGTTTGGAACAGTTCACATGGCCCAGAGTGTGAAAACCTCCATGTCCTCTTGAGGCAACCCTTCCATTCATCTGCCATCATGGACACAAACTCCAGCGTGAGAGGACATTGGACACTTGCCACTACTCAGGTGCTGGCGATCTCGAATCAGCCTCTGCCCATTGTAACTGCCATGCGCTCGGCACTGAAGTCAACTGTGGCTTGTTTTTTCAGACTTCCCTCCTCACACTCCTGGCCCACAAGCCCTCCAGACTTGGAACTCTAGAGCCACAATGCAAGACTCTTCCCACCAGCCTGAAGGAATACTTTGCCCTAGGGTCTTCCCAGAAACGCCAAATAAGGATCAACGTACATGGCCCTCGAACGCAACCCAATTTCAGTGTCTGCCCTGGGCACTAATGCTCTGTCTGACACAGCCTGGGCCCAGACCTCCAGACAGACACCCATACAGCTGGTCTCACACCCAGCACATTAGACCCGCCATGGCCTTAGTCCGTCATCTCTTCCCAACCTGGGTTTTCAGACATCTGAATCTAGACCTTATTCAGGTCTAGGGAATAAGGGGGGAACATGGGGGAACCTGATGCACAAATCAGAACTCCACCTTCCACATGGCAAAAAACCTTCCTGTTGGCATGGTGTCGAAATATCAGGGCAGGAGAAAGCTGCATGGTCCATGAACCACGCCCACGCTTGATGGCCGCCTTGGGCAGCAACACGCAGTGTGACCCTATTTGGGAGCCCCGTGATCAATTAAGGCCTCTCAGTGGCTGGACAACGTGCCTGCATATGGGGTTTGCCATGCCCATAGGTCCCCAGTCCTACCAGAGTTCAGATTTTCCAGCCACCCATACCCAGGGCTCTGCTCTGGAATCACTCTCTTGGAGGGACACCTGAGGCAGAAAACAGGACTCTTCGCTTCCCACAGAATGACCCCAACCTTTTGGGAGCCGGATCAAATCCCCAGAGGGGATAACTAGTCCATGTCCCATGAGGCGACCCATCCATTCCAGGACCATTCTTGACACAAAATCCAGAGACAAAGCCTGATTGACCGCCTCCCACTTGCCCTTCTTTCATATCCCAAGGAGATCCCGTCATGGTCTGCAGATCAGGTCTGCCATACCCTCAACCCCAAACCTAAGCCGAGTTTTTCTTTTCAGACTTCTGGCCCCACAGGCCTGACACACACACCCTTCATGCTGGGGTCCTTGGAGCCACACCACAGGACTGTGCCTGCCCCCACCAAGGAAACTGTGCCCATTACATTGGCCACAACCCTACAGATTAAGAGAAACCTCTAAGGCCCTGAGTCCATACAAGTTGTGTAGGCCGCCTGGGACCTACAGGAGCATTCTGACAGAAGCTGACCTACCACCTCAACTCAGACACACACACTGATGTCCCCAGAGACAGAAGATTGAACTGGACAGACCCTTGGACACTCTTCGGAACCTTAGCTTTGGTTTCCAGGAGTCCCTCTTCAGAGACCTGGTTTTGAATACCGGCATATGGGGGTTTCCTCAGGTACCAAACAGATCAACTCTCGTCTCCACATGGGAAGCTTGCTCTTTGGGCCTGTGTCCAACCCTCTGGGTAGGAGAATGCTGAAGTGCCCTTGAGCAACTGCCAAAATCCAAGGTCTCCATGGACAGAAACCCACATTATTACCCATCCTCAGTAGAGTCCAACTCAACACAGTCCCCTGGGGAGCTCTCCCCAGAACCAGCTGATTGAACCTGCCTTGTCGCTAGGAGCCAATGGGAATGAGAGGAGGAAGGTCCAGGCATCCACCATTAGAAACCTGCTCTCCAGTCTTTCCATATGGCATGTCCTGGGGCCATCCAAAAAGACTCGGCTATTCCACAGGAAGAAACCTTGTGGTTTGGAGCAGCCACCCCTTGTAGTTTGGATGCCACCCTTTCATGAAGGGGCCATCATGGACACAAACTCCAGCCTGAGCTAACATCTGATACTCACCCTGGCCCTGACCCAGATACAGGAGAACTCGATTCAGCCTCTGCATAGAGGAACTTCCTTGCCCTCAGCCCCAAACCAATCTCTACCTTGTGTTTTCAGACTTCTGTCCTCACACACCTGGCCTAGAAGCCCTCCAGATTGGGAACAAGACTCTGCCTGCCCACCTGAAGGCAAACGTTGCCCTATGGGGCTGCCCATAAACCTAAATGAGGATCAACCTGCTTGGCCCTCAACTGCACCCCAATTTCGTAGGCTGCCCTGGGCACTAATGCTCCGTCTGATACAGCCTGAGCCCTGACCTCCTGACAGACACCCAGACAGCTGGCCACACACCTAGCACATCAGATTGGCCATGGCCTTCGTCCATCATCTATTCCCAAACTGGGTTTTCAGGAATCGGAACCTAGACCTTATCTCCAATCCATGCACGGGGGGAATCTGATGCACAAATCAGAACTCCTCCTTCCACAGGGCAAGGAACCTTGATGTTGGCATGGTGTCCAACCTTCAGGGTACTAGAAACCTGCATGACCCATTACTGAGGGCCCCCTTGGGCAGAAACACACAGTGTGACCCTCAGCGTGAGCCTGTGATCAAGTAAGGCCTCTCAGTGGCTGGACCAAGAGCTGGCATATGCTGCTTGCCAGGCCCCTAGATCCCCAATCCTAACCAGATGTGTGGGTTTTCTAGCCGCCCATAACCAGGGCTCTGCTCTGGAATCCTTCTTTTGCAGGGAGAGCAGAGGGAGAAAACAGAACTCCCTCTTCCCACAGAATAAGCCCAACATTTTCGGAGCTGGGCCAAATCCCCAGAGAGGGAGACTCATCCATGGCCCATGAGGCCACCCATCCATTCCAAGGCCATCCTTGCTCAAAATCCAGAGACAAAAGCCTGAGGAACCGCCTCTCACTCGACCTTCTTTCCTATCCCGAGGAGCTCCCATCAGGGTCTATAGATCAGTCCTGCCATACCCTTGGCCCCAAACCTAAGCCGAGACTGTCTTTTCAGACTTCTGGCCTCACAGGCCAGAAGCTCCAAGGCTGGGGTCATTGGAGACACACGGCAGGATTGTGCCTGCCTTCCCCAAGGAAAATGTACCCATTCCATTGGCCACAACCCTACAGATTAGGAGAAACCTCCAAGGCCCCAAGGCCATACCAATCGTATAGGCTGCCCGGGACCAACAGGGACATTCTGACACAAGCTGATCTACAACCTCCACTTAAACCTGCACACCGATGCCCCCAGAGACAGAAGATTGAACAGGATAGGCCCCTAGGCATTCATCAGAACACCACCTTTGCTTTATGGGCATCTCTCCTCTGAGGCCTCATTTCCAATACCATCATATGGGGCTATCCTGAGGCACCAAACAGAACACCTCTCATCTCCACATGGGAAGCTTGCTCTTTGGAGCTGTGTTAAACCCTCTAGGTAGGAGAATCCTGCAGGGCCCCTGAGCCACCGCCACATTACAGGTTCTCCATGGACACAAACAAACATTATGCCCCATCCTCAGGAGAGTCCAACTCAACTCAGGCCCCTGGGAAGCTCACTCCAGAGCCAGCAGATCGAATCTGCTTTGTTGCTAGGAGCCAATGAGAATGCGAGGTGGGGGTCCAGGCACCCATGCTTAGAATCCTGCTCTCGAATCTTTCCGCATGGGGTATTCTGGGGCCATCCAAAAGGACTCGACTGTCCCACAGAAGGAAACCTTGCTGTTTGGAGAAGTTCACAACACACAGCGGGGGAATCCTCCATGGGATCATAAGGCCACCCCTTCAAAAGGGGCCATCGTGGACACAAACACCAGCCTGAGCCAATGGCTGATACTCCCCCTGACTTCAGATGCAGGAGATCTAGAATCAGCCTCTGCAAAGGGGGCCTGCCTTGCCCTTGGGCCAAACCTAACCCTAGCTTGTGTTTTCAGACTTACATCCTCACACTCTTGGCCCACAATCCCTCCAGATTGGGAACTCTGGAGCCACAATGCAAGAATTTGCCTGCCCACCTGAATGCAAACTTTGCCCTATGGGGCTGCCCAGAAACCCAGATGAGTATCAAACTGCATGACCCTCGACCGCACCCCAATTTCATAGGCATCCCTGGGCACAAATGCTCTGTCTGACACAGCCTGAGCCCAGACCTCCTGACAGACAGCCAGACATTTGGCCGTACACCCAGCACATCAGACCTGCCATGGCCTTAGTCTGTCATCTCTTGCCAACCTGGGTTTTCAGGCATCTGAACCTAGACCTAATATCCAATCCCTGCACAGGGAGGAACCTGATGCACAAATCAGAGCTCCACCTTCCACATGGCAGGAAACCTTGATGTTGGCATGGTGTCCAACCTTCAGGGTAAGAGAATGCTGCATGGCCCATGAACCACACCCACGATTGAGGGACGCCTTGGGCAGAAACATGCAGTGTGCCCTCAGCGTGAGCCCCATGTTCATGTAAGGCCTCTCAGTGGCTGGACCAATAGCTCGCATATGGGGCTTGCTATGCCCCTAGGCCTCCAATCCTAAACAGAGGTCAGGATTCCAGCCATACCCAGGGCTCTGCTCTGGAATGCCTCTTTTATAGGGACACCTGAGGCAGAAATAGGACTCTTCCTTTCCCACAGAATGGCCCCAACCTTTTGGGACCTGGGCCATATCCTCAGAGAGGAAGACACATCCATGGCCCATGAGACCACCCCTCCATTCCACTGCCATCCTTGACACAAAATCCAGAGACAAAAGCCGGAGTGATCGCCTCCCACTCACCCTTCTTTCATATCCCAAGGAGCTCCCAGCACGGTATGTAGATCGGGCCTTCCATACCCTCGGCCCCAAACCTAAGCTGAGTTTGTCTTTTCAGACTTCTGGCTCCACAGGCCTGGCCCACACACCCCACACAGGCAGAAGGCTGCATTGTGTTTTCAGAATACCCAATCTGGAGGGCTTTTGGGTCAGGATGGTGAGGATGGAAGTCTGAAAACACAAGCTACAATTCAGTCAGTGCCGAGCACATAGCAGATCCAATGTGCAGCAGCTGATTCGAGATCTCCAGCACTGGAGTAAGGGCGAGTGTCACATGTCTGCTCATGCTGGATTCTGTGTCCATGATGGCCGACTAATGGAGGAGTGGCCTCAAGAGGCCATGGATTTTTTCCCACGCTGAGGTATGTGAGCTGCTCCAAACAACAAGGTGTCCTTCTTCAGGACAGGGGGAGTCCGGTTGAATGGCTCCAGGGTCCCCCATATGGAATGATTGGATAGCAGAGCTCTCGGCATGGATGCCAGGAAATCCTATTCCCTGGCAATTGCATTCCAATTGCAGCAGAGGAACAGGGCATGTTCGATTTGCTGGCTCTGGGGTGAAGGTCAAAGGGGGATGAGTTGACAGGGGTTCTCAGGCTTACGGGTCACAATGCTGGTTGGTGGCCAGGGGGACCTTAGTAGGTGGCGGAGGCTCAGGGGCCATGGAGGATTCTCCTAGCCGGAGGGTTGGACACAGGCGCCAAGAGAAAGATTTCCTTCTGAGGACAGGAGGGGTTCTGTGGTGTGGTTTATGGACCACATGTTGGACCCTGTGGTGGAATTCCAGAACGGGCTTCTGGGGATAGATGCCTGAAAACCTAAGCCAGGGTTCTAATGAGGTCCTAGACCCAGGTCAGAGTCAATCTTCTGACTAAGGACCATTGACCTGTGTGTCCGCCTGGAGGTGGGTGCCTAGGCTGTGTCAGACTGCGCATTTTCGTCTAGAGTGACCTACAAAATTGGGATGGGCTCAGGGGCCTTGCAGGTTTCTCCTAATCTGGAGGGTTTGGGCAACTGTGATGCACAAAGTTTCCTTCAGGAGGGCAGGCCCAGCCCTGTTCTGTGGCTCTGGAGGCCCCATCCTGGAGGGCATGTGGGGCAGGGCTTTGTGGAAAGAAGTCTGCAGACAAAAACTAGGGTTAGGGTTAGGGGCGAGGGGATGGCAGGCCCTATCTGGACAGCCTGAGGGCAGCTCCTTGGGATTTGAAGTTTGGGTGCCTGGGAGGAAGTAGAACAGGCTTTTCTTGCTGAATTGTGTATCTAAGATGATCACGGAATGTAGAGGTGCCCTTATGGTGCCATGGGAGATTCTACCTCTCTGGGGATTCTGCCCGGGTCCAAGAGTTTTGTGTCTTTCAGGATGAAGGGAAGCGTGCTGTTTTCTGTCTCAGGGATTCCGCCCAAACAGGGATTCCAGAGACGGTTTCTGTGTCAGGGCACCTGGAGAACCCCATCAATGGTTATAGTTTGGGCCTCAGGGCATGGCAGGCCCTCTCTGCGGGATCCTGGTCCAGCTCGCAAGGGGGAATGTTTGAAAGCCATCTCAGGCTGAGGGTCACAATGCCTGTTTCTGCCCAGAGCGGCCCTCCTGAGTGGGCGTGGTCTCATGGGCCATTAAGCTGGCTCCCACTCTGAGGGTTGGGCACCCATCCCAACAGCCAGGTTTCCAGCCATGTGGAAAGAGGGATACTCTATTGTGCTTCAGGTTCCTCCATAGGAAGTGATTTGAGGTAAAGTCTGGGGACAGATGCCTGAATAACCATGTTGGGTAGAGATGATGGCCACGGGCCACAGCAGGTCCCACCTGCAGGATACGGGGCCCTCTATCTGGGTGGCTGACAGGAGGTCGGGGCTCAGGCTATGTATGACGGAGCATTAGTGCACAGGGAAGCCTATGATATTGGGTGCTGTTGAGGGCCATGCAGGTGGATCCTCATATGGGGTATCTGAGCAGACCTACAGGGCACTTATTTCGGTGGGCTGGCAGGAGGCTGCGTTGTGGCTCCCGAATTCACAATCCGGCTGGCATGCAGGCCAGGAATGTGAGGACAGAATTCTGAAAACCAAGCTACGCTTCAGTTCAGTACTTAGCACATGGGAAATCCTACATGCAGCTGCTGATAAGAGATCTCCAACAGTGGAATAAGGGCGAGTGTCAGAAGCCCACTCACGCTGCAGTCTGTGTTCATGATGGCTGACGAATGGTGGGGTGGCCTCAAGAAGCCATGGAGGTTTTCCCACCCTGGGGCTTGGAAACATCTCCAAACAGCAAGGTGTCCTTCTTCGGGACAGGGGGAATACGGTTGAATGGATCCAGCGTCCCTCATATGGAAAGACTGGATAGCAGATCTCTCCGCATGGATGCCTGGAAAGCCCACCTCCTGTTCCCATTGCAGCCGAAGAAGAGGGTAGGTTCAAACTGCTGGCTCTGGAGTGAAGGTCTAAAGGCGCTGAGTTGACAGGGGTCCTCAGGCTGATGGGTCACAATACTGGTTGGTGTCCAGGGAGCCCTTAATATGTGTGGGTGTCTCAGGGGCCATGGAGGATTCTCCTACCCCAAGGGTTGGACCTAGCTCCCAAGATCAAGGATTCATTCAGGGAATAGGAGACGTTCTGTGGTGGAGCTCATGGACCACATGTTGGAACATACGTTGGTATTCCAGAACGGGCTGCTGGGGACATATGCCTGAAAACATAAGCTAGGATTACAATGAGGTCCTAGGGCCAGATCAGAGTCAATATTCTGACTCAGGGTCATTGACCTGCGTGTCTGCCTGGAGGTGGGTGCCTAGGCTGTGTCAGACCGCATTTTCGTCCAGAGAGGCCTACAAAATTGGGATGGGCTCAGGGGCCTTGCAGGTTTCTCCTAATCTGGAGGGTTTGGGCAACTGTGACGGGCAGAGTTTTCTTTGGGAGGGCCCCAGTCCTGCGGTTTGGCTCTGGAGGCCCCATCCTGTAGGGCATGTGGGCCAGGGCTTTGTGGACAGAAGTCTGCAGACTCAAACTCATTTTCGGGTTAGGGGCGAGGGGATGGCAGGCCTTATCTGCACAGCCTGAGGGCAGCTCCTCATGATTTGAAGTTCGGGTGGCTGGCACGAGGTTGCACAGGCTTTTCTTTCTGAATTGTGTGTCAAGGATGGCCATGGAATTTAGGGTTGGCCTCATGGGGCCATGGGAGTTTCTTCCTCTCTGATGATTCTGCCCAGCCCCCAAGAGTTTGGTGTCTTACTGGCGGAAGGGAAGAGTGATGTTTTGTCTCTCAGGGGTTCCGCCAAAACAGGGTTTCCAGAGACAGTTTCTGGGTCCAGGCACCTGGAGATCCCCACCGAGGGTTAGAGTTTGGGCCTAGGGGCATGGCAGTACCGGTCTGCGGGCGCCTGTTCCAGCCTGGTAGGTGGCTTGTTGAAAGCAGGCTCAGGCTGAGTATCACAATGCCTGTTTGTTCCCAGGGCTACCCTCCTGAGTGAGCGTGGTCTCATGGGCAATGTAGCTGGCTCTCACTCTGAGGGTTGGGCACCCATCACAGCAGCCAGGTTTCCTGCCATGGGGAAGGAGGAGCACTCTTTTTTGCTTCAGTTTCCCCCACAGGCAGGGATTTGAAGTAAGGTCTGGGGAAGGATGTCTGAATATTCAAGTTGGGTTGAGATGACGGTCTTGGGCCATGGCAAGTTCTACCTGCAAGACACAGGGACTGCTATCTGGGAGGCTGAGAGGAGGTCAGAGCTCAGGATGTGTCAGACAGAGCATTAGTGCACAGGGTGGCCTATGATATTGGGGGTACCGTCAAGGGCCATGAAGGTGGATCCTCATGTGGGGTTTCTGAGCAGATTCATAGGGTACTTCTTCTTTCAGGTGGGCAAGCAGAAGGCTGCATTGTGGCTCCAGAATTCCCAATCTGGAGGGCTTGTGGGCCAGGAGTATGAGGACGGAAGTCTGAAAACACAAACTACACTTCAGTTCAGTGCCGAGCACAGGGCAGTTCCATTGTGCAATGGCTGATTCTAGATCTCCAGCAACAGAGTAAGCGTGAGTTTCAGATGTCCACTCACGCTGGAGTCTGTATCCATGATGGCCAATGAATTGAGGCATGGCCTCAAGAGGCCATGGAGGTTTTCCCACTCTGGCGATTGTGAGCTGCTCCAAACAGCAAGGTGTCCTTTGCGGGACAGGAGGGGCCCTGTTGAATGGCTCCAGGGTCCCCCATATGGAAAGATTAGATAGCAGAGCTCTCCGCATGGATGCCTGGAAAGACCAACTCCCTTTCCCAATGCAGGCGAGGAACAGGGGAGGTTCAATCTTCTTGCTCTGGGGCGAGGTTCCAAGGGGACTGAATTGACAGGGGTCTCAGGCTGATGGGTCACAATGCTGGTTGGTGTCCAGGTAGAACTTAGAATGTGGCAGTGGCTCAGGGGTCATGGAGGTTTCTCCTACCCCGAGGGTTGGACCCAGCTCCCAAGAGCAAGGTTTCTTTCTGGGGACTGTTGGGATTCTGTGGTGTGTTTCAGGAACCACATGTTGGAATGTATGCTGGAACGTATTCCAGAACGGGCTTCTGGGGACAGATGCCTGAAAACCTTAGCTAGGGTTCTGATGAGGTCCTATGCCCAGGTAAGGTTCAATCTTCCGACTCAGGGCCATTGACCTGCATGTCTGCCTGAAGGTGGGTAACTATGCTGTGTCAGACTGTGCATTTTCGTCCAGAGAGACCTATGAAATTGGGGTGGGCTCAGGGGCTGGCAGGTTTCTCCTAATCTGGTGGGTTTGAGCAAGTGTGATGGGCAGTTTCCTTCGGGAGTGTAGGTCCAGTCCTACACTGTGGTTCTGGTGACCGCATCCTGGAAAGCATGTGGGCCAGGGTTTTGGGGACAGAAATCTTCGGAAACAAACTCGGGTTAGGGTTAGGGGCGAGGGCATGGCAGGACCTATATGCACAGCCTGAGGGTAGCTCCACGATTTGAATTTCGGTCGGCTCAGAGGTGGCCGCGCAGGCTTTTTTGCCTGAATTGTATGTCCAGGATGGCCAAGGAGTGTAGGGGTGGCCTCATTGGATCATGAGAGATTCTTAATCTCTGGGGATTATGCCCAGTTTCAAAGAGTTTGGTGTCTTTCTGGGGGAAGGGAAGACAGCTCTTTTCCGTCTCAGAGGTCGTGACCAAACAGGGAATCTGGAGGTTTCTGGCTCCGGGCGCCTGGAGAACCCCGCCGAGGTTTAGTGTTCAGGCCTAGGGGCATGGCAGGCCCGCTCTGAATGCTCCACGTCCAGCTTGAGAGTCGGCTTGTTTGAAAACGGGCTCAGGCTGAGTGTCATAATGCCTGTTTATGCCCAGGGTGGCCCTTCTGAGTGGGTGTTTTATCATGGGCCGTGCAGCTGGCTCCCACTCTGAAGGATGGGAACCCATCCCAACAGCCAGGTTTCCTGCCATGGGGAAGGAGGAGTACTCTTTGGTGCTTCAGGTTCCCCCATAGGCAGGGATTTGAAGTAAGGTCTAGGGAGAGATGCCTGAATACCAGGTTGGGTAGAGATGACAGTCTCAGGTCAGCCAGTTTCCACCTGGAGGATACTGGGCCCTCTATCTGGGTGGCTAATGGGATGTCGAGGCTCATGCTGTGTCAGACAGAGCATTAGTGCACAGGGCAGCCTATGATATTGGGTTGCCGTCGAGGGCGGTGCAGGTGGATCCTCATGTGGGGTATCTGAGACCCATAAGGCACTCTTTGTCTCTGGTGGGCAAAATGAATGATGCGTTCTTACTCCACAATTCCCAAACTGGAGGGCTTGTGTGACAAGAGTGTGAGGACGGAAGTCTGAAAACACATCTACCGTTCAGGTCAGTGCCGAGCACATAGCAATCCCAATATGCAGCAGCTGATTCAAGAACTCCAGCAGCAGAGTAAGGGCGAGTGTCTGATGTCCACTCATGCTGCAGTCTGGGTCCATGATGGCCGTGAATGAAGCGATGGCCTCAAGAGTCCATGCAGGTTTTCCCACGCTGGGACTTGTAAGCTGCTCTAAACAGCAAGGTGTCCTTCTTCTGGACAGGGGGAAGTCCAGTTGAAAATGTCTCCAGCGTCCCCCATATGGAAAGATTGGAGAGTAGAGCTCTCCACATGGATGCCTGGAAAGCCCACCTCACATTCCCATTGCATCCAAGGAACAGGGCAGTTTCGATCTGCTGGCTCTGGGGCGATGTTCCAAGTGGACTGAGTTGACAGGGGTTTTCAGGCTGTTGGGGCACAATGCTGGTTTGTGGTCAGGGAAACCTTAGAATGTGGCGGTGGCTCAGGGGCCATGGAGGATTCTCCTACCCCAAGGGTTGGACGCAGCTCCCAAGAGCAAGTTTTCTTTCTGGGGACTGCTGGGGTTCTGTGTTGTGGCTGAGGGACCACGTTTTGGACTCTATGTTGGTATTCCAGAACGGGCTTCTGGGGACAGGTACCTGAAAACCTTAGCTACAGTCCCGATGAGGTTCTAGGCCCAGGTAAGGTTCAATCTTCTGACTCAGGGCCATTGACCTGTGTATCTGCCTGGAGGTGGGTAACTAGACTGTGTCAGACTGTGCATTTTCATCCAGAGAGGCCTACGAAATTGGGGTGGGCTCAAGGGCATTGCAGGTTTCTCCTAGTTTGGAAGTTTTGGGCATCTGTGACAGGCAGAATTTCCTTTGGGAAGGCAGACCCAGTCCTGCTCTGTGGCTCTGGAGGCCCCATCCTGGAGGGCATGTGGGCCAGGGCTTTGGGGACAGAAGTCTGCAGACAAAAACTTGGGTGAGGTTTAGGGGTGAGATGATGGGAGGCCCTATCTGCACAACCTGAGGGCAGCTCCTCGGGATTTGATGTACAGGCCCCAGGGAGGCAGTAGCACAGGCTTTTCTGTCTGAATTATGTGTCTAGGATGGAGAGGGAATGTAGGGGTGGCCTCATGGGGCCATGGAAGATTCTTCCTCTCTTCGGATTCTGCCTGGCTCACGAGAGTTTGATGTCTTTCCAGGAGAAGTAAGAGTACTGTTTTCCATCTCCAGGGTCCCGCCCAAAACAGGGATTCCAGAGATGGTTTCTGGGTCCAGGCCCCAGGAGAACCCCACCGAGGATTAGGATTTTGGCCTAGGGGCATAGCAGGCCTGCTCTGCAGACTCCTGTTCCAGCTCCCGAGGGTGCTTGTTTTAAAGCAGTCTCAGGCTGAGGGTCACAATACCTGTTTGTTCCCAGGGCGGCCCTCTTGAGTGGGCATGGTCTCATGGGCCGTGCAGCTGGCTCTCACTCTGAGGGTAGACACCCATCCCTACAGCCAGGTTTCCAGCCATGGGGAATTGTGCTTCAGTTTCTCCCATAGGGAGGTATTTGAGCTAAGGTCTGGGGTCAGATGTGTGAAAACCCAGGTTCGGTAGAAAAGATGGCCTCAGGCCAGGGCAAGTCCCACCTGCAGGATATGGGGCACGCTATATGGGTGGCTGACAGGAGGTCAGGTCTCATGCTGTTTCAGACAGAGCATTAGTGCACAGGGCGGCCTATGATATCGGGGTGCGTTTGAGGGCCGTGCACATTGATCCTCATTTTGGTTTCTGGGAAACCCCATAGGACACTTCTTCTTTCTGGTGGGAAGGCAGAAGGCTGCATTGTGGCTCCAGAATTCCCAGTATGGAGGGCTGCGGGCCACTGGTGTGAGGACGGAAGTCCAAAACCTCAAGCTAGTGTTAGGTTTGGGGCTGAGGGAATGACAGGCCCACTCTGCACTAGGTGAATCAAGATCTCTTGCATCTGAAGTCACGCGAGTATCAGGCGGTGGTTCAGGCTGGAGTTTGCATCCATGATGGCCCCTTCATGAAGGGAGGCCTCATGAAGCCATGGAGGCTTTCCCACTCTGGTGATTGTGAGCTGCTCCATCTGCAAGTTTTCCTTCTGCGGGACAGTCGAGTCCTCCGAGATGGCTCCAGGACATCCCATACGGAAAAACTCAAGAGCAGTCTTCTAGGAATGGATGCCTGGACACCCCACCTCGCATTCCCATTGGTTTCTAGCTACAAGGCCGGTTCAATCTCCTAGCTCCAGGGCGAGCTGCTGAGGGTGCTGAGTTGAAATGGATCATCATGTGGTTTGGTGTCCATGGAGACCTTGGAATGTGGCGGTGGCTCAAGGGCCCTACAGTATTCTCCTACCCAGAGGGTTTGCCACAGCTCCAAAGAGCAAGCTTCCCATGTGGTTATGGAAATGAGAGGTGTTCCGTTTGGTGCCTCAGGAAACCCCAATATGCTGCTATTCCAAAACAGGCCTCTGAGGAGAGACGACTGGAAACCAAAGCTAGGGTTGAGATTAAGACCGAGGGGCCTGTCCAGTTCAATCTCCTGTCTCTGGGGACATCTGTTTGTGTGTCTGAGTGGAGATAGTTGCTCAGCTTTTGTCCGAATTCCCCGGTATGTCCAGGGTGTTTTCCACCATTGGGATGGCCTCGGGGGCCTTGGTGGTTTCTCCTAATCTGTAGGGTCGTGATAATGGAATGGGCACAGTTTCCATGGAGAGGGCAGGCTTCATCATGTGGTGTTGGTCCAGATGCCCCGGTCTGGAGGGAGTGTGAGCCAGGGATGTGGGGACAGAAGTCTGAAAACATAAACTCGGCTTGGGTTTGTGGCCGAGACTATGGCAGGCCCAATCTACAGACCGTGTGGGGAGCTCCTCAGGATAGGAAAGAAGGGCAAGTGGGAGGAAGCCATTCAGGATTTTGTCTCTGGATTTTCTGTCAAGAATGGCCGTGGAATGTCAGAGTGGCCTCATGGGCCATGGTCGAGTCTCTTTCTCTGGGGATTTGGCCCGGCTCCTAAGAGTTTGGGGTCATTCTGTGGGAAGGGAGGAGACCTGTTTTCTGCCTCAGGTGTTCCTCAAAAAGAGGGATTACAGAGCAGAGTCCTGGATACGGGCGACTGTACAACCTGACCTCTGGTTAGGAATGGGGGCCTAGGGACACGGCAAGCCCCACATGCGTGCTCTTGGTCCAGCCTCTGAGAGCCTTCCTTGATCAGTGGCTCACGCTGATTGTCCCAGTGCGTGTTTGTGCCCAAGGCGGCCCTCAAGCATGGGCGTGGCCTCATGGGCCATGCAGGTTTCTCCTACCCTGAAGACTTGACACCATGCCAACAGCAACGTTTCCTACTGTGGGGAAGGAAGGAGTTCTGATGTGTGCATCAGGATCCCCCCTGAGCAGGGATTGGAGGTAAGATCTAGGTTCAGATGAATGAAAACCCAGGTTGTGAAGAGATGACGGCCTAAAGCCATGGTGGGTCCAACATGCTGGGTGTGCGGCCAGCTATCTAGGTGTCTGTCGGGAAGTCTGGGCTCAAGCTGTGTCAAACAGTGCATTAGTGCCCAGGACAGACTAGGAAATTGGGGTGTGTTCGAGGGCCATGCAAGTTGATCCTCATTTGGGCTTTCTGAGCAGCCCCATAGGGCAACGTTTTTCTACTGGTGGAAAGGAGGTGGCTGCACTGTGGCTCCTTAATTCCCAATCTGGAGGGCTTGTGGCCGAGGAGTGTGAGGACAGAAGTCTGAAAACACAAGCTAGGGTTAGGTTTGTTGCCAAGGGCACGGCAGGCCCCCTATGCAGAGTCTGAATCGAGATCACCTGCATCTGATGTCACAGCGAGGATCAGACGTTGGCTCAGACTGTAGTTTGCATCCATGATGGCCCATTCATGAAGGGGGGGGCCTCGTGAGGACATGGACGTTTTCCCATGCTGGGGGTAGTGAGCTGCTCCAGACCACAAGGTTTTCTTCTACTGGACAGTCTAGTCCTGCTGGATGGCTCCAGGACGCCCAAAAGGAGAGACTCGAGAGCAGGCTTCTAAGGATGGATGCCTGGACACCCCACCTTGCATTTCCATTGGCTCCTAGTGACAAGGCAGGTTCGATCTGCTGTCTCTGGGGGAGCTACCCAGGGGGCTTAGTTGAAATGGACTCACATGAGGATGGGTCACCATGTGGTTTGTGTCCATGGAGACATAAGAATGTGGCGGTGTCTCAGGGGCTCTGCAGGATTCTCCTGCCCAGAGGGTTTGCCACAGCTCCAAAGAGCAATTTTCCCCTGTGGAGACGAGAGGTGTTCCAGTTGGTGCCTCAGGAAATCCCCATATGCTGTTATTCAAAAGCAGTCCTCTGAGGAGAGACAACTGGAAACCAAAGCTAGGGTTCAGATTAGGGCCTAGGTGCCTGTCCGGTTCAATCTCCTGTCTCTGGGAACAACTTTCTGCATGTCTGGGTGGAGGTAGTTGCTCAACCTGCATCAGAATGCCCTGTTTGGCCAGGGCATCCTCCACTATTGGGGTGGCCTCAGGGGTCTTGGAGGTTTCTCCTATTCGGCAGGGTTGTGGCCAATGGAATGGGCACAGTTTCCATGGAGAGGGAAGGCACTGTCATGCAGTGTGGCTCCAGAGGCCCTAGCCTGGAGGGTGTGTGGGCCAGGGCTGTGTGGACATAAGTCTGGAAACAGAAACTTGGCTTACGTTTGGGGCCAAGGGTGTGGCAGGACCGATCTACAGACCGTGAGCAGAGCTCCTCGGGATAGGAAAGAAGGGCGAGTGGGAGGCGATCACTCAGGCTTTTGTCTCTTGATTTTCTGTCAAGGATGGCCATGGAATGTCTGGGTGGCCTCATGGGCCATGGTAGAGTCTCCCTCTCTGTGGAGTTGGCCCCTCTCCCAAGAGCTTGGGGTCATTCTATGGGAGGAAGTAGTCCTGTTTTCTGCCTCAACTGTTCCTCCAAAAGAGGGATACCAGAACAGAGTCCTGAGTAAGGCCGACTGAACAACTTTACATCTGGTTAAGATTGGGGGCCTAGGGCCATGTCAAGCCCCATATGCGATCTCTGACTCCAGCCACAGAGAGACCTTACTTGAACACGGAGCTCAAGCACAGGGTCACAATGCATCTTTGTGCCCAAGGCGGTGCTCAAGCATGGGTGTGTCATAATTGACTATGCATGTTTCTCCCACACTGAAGGATTGACACCATGCTAACAGCAAGGTTTTCTGCCGTGGAGAAGGAGGAGTTCTGATGTTTGCATCAGGTTCCGCCCTGTGCAGGGATTGGAGAAAAGGTCTATGTTCAGATCACTGAAAACCCAAGTTGGGAGGAGATGACGGCCTAAAGCCATATTGGGTCCGATGTGCTGGGTGTGCCGCCAGCTTTCTGGGTGTCTGTTGGGAGGTCTGGGATCAGGCTGTGTCAGACAGGGCATTAGTGCAAAGGTCAGCCTAGGAAATTGGGGTGCATTCGAGGGCTGTCCACGTTGATCCTCATTTGGGGTTTCTGGACAGCCCAATAGGGCAACATTTTTCTTCTGATGGGCGGGCAGAGTGCTGCCTTATGGCTCCGGAATTCCCAGTCTGGAGCTCTTGTTGGCCACGAGTGTGATGACGGAAGTCTGAAAAGACAAGCTAAGGTTAGTTTTGGGGCCAAGGGTACGGCAAGCCCACACTGCAGAGGCTGAATCGAGATCTCTTGAATCCGAAGTAAGGGCGAATATCAGACGCTGGCTCAGGCTGGAATTTCTGTCCATGATGGACCCTCCATGAAAGGGGGGGCCTCATGGGGCCATGGAGGTTTTCCCACGCTGGGGGTTGTGAGCTGCTCCAAAGGGCAAGGTTTCCTTCTGTGGGACAGTCAAGACCTGGTGGATGGTTCCAGGATGCCCCATATGGAAAGACTCGAGAGCAGACTTCTAAGGTTGGATGCCAGGACACCCCCTTCACATTCCCATTGGCTCCTAGTGACAAGGCAGGTCCGATCTGCTGGCCCTGGAGGAGCTACCCAGGGGGCTTAGTTGAAATGGACTCTCATGAGGATGGGCCATCATGTGGGTTTGTGTCCATGGAGACCTTGGAATGTGGCAGTTGCTCAGGGGCTCTGCAGGATTCTCCTAACCAGAGGGTTTGACACAGCTCCAAAGAGCAAGCTTCCTATGTGGATATGAGAGGTGTTCCATTTGGTGTCTCAGGAAACCCCCACATGCAGGTATTTGAAACCAAGCCTCCTATGAGGGATGCGTGGAAACTAAAGCTAGGGCTCAGATTAGGGCCTAGGTCCCTGTCCTGTTCAATCTCCTGTCTCTGGGAAAATCTGTCTGTGTGTCTGAGTGGAGGTAGTTTCTCAGCTTGTGTCAGAATGCCCCTGTTTGTCCAGGGTGTCCTCCCCTATTGGGATGGCTCAGGAGTGTTGGAGGTTTCTGTAATCTGTAGGGTTGTGAGCAGTGGAATGGGCACAGTTTCCTTGGAGAGGGCAGGCACGGTCGTGTGGTGTGGCTCCAGAGGCCCCAGCCTGAAGGGTGTGTGGGCCAGGGCTGTGGGGACAGAAGTCTGAAAGCACAAACTGTGCTTAGGTTTGCGGCTGAGTGTATGGCAGGCCTGATCTACAGACCGTTAGAGGAGCTCCTCTGGATATAAAAAAAGGCAAGTTGGAGGTGGTCGCTCAGGCTATCGTCTGTGGAGTTTGTGTCAAGCATGGCAGTGGAATATTGGGGTGGGCTTCGTGGGCCATGGTCGAGTTTCCCTCTCTGTGGATATGACCCATCTCCCAAGAGTTTGAGGTCACTCTGTGGGAATGGAGGAGTCCTGTTTTCTGCCTCAAGTGTCCCTACAAAAGAGGGATTCCAGAGCAGAGTCCTGGGTACGGATGACTGTACAACCCAATGTCTGCTTAGGATTGGGTGTCTGGGGGCAGGGCAAGCCCCATATGCGGGCTTGGTGTCCAACAACAGAGAGGCCTTCCTTGAACATGGGTCTCACGCTGCTGACACAATGCATGTTTGAGCCCAAGGCGGCCCTCAAGCATGGGCGTGGCCTCATGGGACTGCTTGTTCTCCTACCCTGAATGTTGGATACCATGCCAACTGCATTTTTTTTTTTTGACATGGGGATGAAGGAGTACTGATTTCTGCACCAGGTTAACTCCTGTGCAGTGATTGGAGATAATTTCTAGGTTCTGAAGCCAGAAAACCCAGGTTGTGTAGAGATGACTAAGGCCATGTCGCTTCAGATGTGCTGGGTGCGAAGCCAGCAGTCTGGGTGCCTGCCGGTCAGGAGGTCTGGGCACAGGCTGTGTCATACAGAGCTTTAGAACCCAGGGCAGCCTATATAATTGGAGTGCAGTCGAGTGGTGTGCAGGTTGAACCTCATTTGAGGCTTCTGGGCAGCCCCATTGGGCAGCGTTTTTCCTCTGGAGGGCAGGTAGACTGCTGTGTCATGGCTCTGGAATTCCCAATCCGGGGTCATGTGGTACAGGAATGTGAGGAGGGAAGACTGAGAACACAAGCCAGGGTTAGGTTTCAGTACGAGGACATGGCAGGCCCACTCTGCAGAGGCTGAATCGAGATCCCCTGCATCTGAAGTCAGGCCAAGGATCAGATGTTGGCTCAGTATGGAGTTTGTGTCCATGATGGCCCCTTCATGAAGGGGGGTCCTCATCAGGCCTTGGAGGTCTTCCCACGCTGGGAATTGTGAGATGTTCCAAACTTCAAGGATTCCTTCTATGGCACAGTCGATTCCTGGTGGATGGCTCCAGGACACCCCATACAGAAAGAATTAATTTCAGGCTTCTAAGGGTGAATGCCTGGGAACCCCTCCTTTCATTCCCATTTTCTCCTAGCAACAAAGCACATTCAATCTGCTGGCTCTGCGGGAACTACCCAGGGGGCTGAGTTGAAATGGACTCTCCTAAGGATGGGTCATAATGTGGGTTTGTGTCCCTGGAGACCTTGGAATGTGGCAGAGCATCGAGCGCCCTGGAGGATTCTCCTAACCGGAGGGTTTGACACAGCTCCCAAGAGCAAGTTTCCCATGTGGAGATGATCGGTGTTCTGATTGGTGCCTCAGGAAACTCCCATATGCAGGTCTGGGAAATGGCCTCTGAGGAGAGACGCCTGGAAACCAAAAAAGGAGTTCAGAATAGGGCCTGGGGTCCTGTCCAGTTCAATCATCTGTCTCTGGAGACATCGTCTGCTTGTCTGAGTGGAGGTAGTTGCTCAGCTTGTGTCAGATCACCCGTTTGTCCAGGGCTGTCTACGCTATTGGGATGGCCTCGGGGACCTTGGATGTTTCTCCTAATCTGTAGGGTTGTGGCCAATGGAATGGGCACAGTTTCCTTGGAGAGGGCATGCAGTCCTGCGGTGTGGCTACAGTGGTCTCCCATGGACGGTGTGTGGGATTGGGCTGTGGGGACAGGTCTGAAAACACAAACTCGTCTTAGATTTGGGGCCAAGGGTATGGCAGGCCCGATCTACAGACCGTGAGGAGAGCTCCTCAGGATATGAACAAAGGGTGAGTGTGAGGCAGTTGGCAGGCTTATGTGTCTGGATTTTGTGTCAATAAAGGCCATGGAATGTAGGGGTGGCTCCCTCTCTGGGGATCTGGCCTGGCTCCCAAGGATTTGGGGTCATTCGGTGGGAAGGGAGGAGTCCTGTTTTCTGCCTCATGTATCCCTCCAAAAGAGGGATTCCAGAGCAGAGCTATGGGTACGGGCGACTGGAAAACCCGAACTCTGGTTAGATTGGGGGCCTATGGGCATGTCAAGCCCCATATGCGGGCTCTTGGTCCAGCCACTGAGAGGACTTACTTGAGCAAGGGGCTCACGCCCCTTGAGGGTCTCAATGCGTGTTCGTGCCCATGTATGCCCTCAAGCATGGGCGTGGCCTCATGGGCCATGCTGGTTTCTCCTACTCTGAAGGTTGGACACCATGCCAACAGCAAGGTTTCCTGTCATGGGGAAGGAATATTTCTGATTTCTGCATCAGGTTCACTCCTGTGCAGTGATTATAGATCAGGTCTAGGTTCTGAAATCTGAAAAGCTAGGTTGGGAAGAGATGACGTCCTGAGGCCATGGCGGGTCCAATGTGCTGGGTGTGCGGCTAGCTGTCTGGGTGTCGGCCAGAAGGTCCGGGCCGAAGCTGTGTCAGAGAGAACATTAGTGCCCAGGGCAGCCTATATAATTGGAGTGCAGTTGAGGGGTGTGCCAGTTGATCCTCATTTGGGGTTTCAGGGCAGCCCCATAGGGCAACGTTTTTCTTCTGGTGGGCCAGCAGAGTGCTGCGTTGTGGCTCTGGAATTCCCAATCTGGAGGGCTTGTGGGCCAGGAGTGTGAGGAAGGAAGACTGAGAACAAAAGCTACGGTTAGGTTTGGGGGCAAGGGCAAGGCAGGCCCACTCTGCAGAGCCTCAGTCTAGATGTCCAACATCTAAAGTCAGGGTGAGAATCGGGGGAGCACCTCAGGATAGGAAAGAAGGGTGAGTGTTAGTTAGTCCCTCATGCATTTGTATCTGGATTTTGTGGCTGTGGATTGTCGTGGTGGGCTCATGAGCCATGTAGATTCTCCCTCTCTGCGGATTTGGCCTGGTTCCCAAGAGTTTGGGTCATTCTGTGGGAAGGGAGGAGTCCTGTTTTCTGCCTTAGGTGTCCATCATAATGAAGTATTCCTGAGCAGAGTCCGGGATATGGGCGACTGCACAATCCGACCTCTGCTTAGGATTGGGGGCCTAGAGTTTAGAGCACAGCAAGCCCCATAAGAGGGCTCCTGGTCCAGCCACAGACGGCCTTTGTTGAGGGCTCACTCTGAGGGTCACAATGCGTGTTTGTGCCCAAGGTGGCCCTCAAGCATGGGCGTGGCCTCATGGTCCATACTGGTTTCTCCTACTCTGAAGGTTGGACACCATGCCAACAGCAAGTTTTCCTGCCCTGGGCAAGAAGGAGTTCTGATGTGTTCATCTGGATCCCCCCCTGTACAGGGATTGGAGATTATGTCTAGGTTCAAATGCCTGAAAACTCAGGTTGGGAGGAGATGACAGCCTAATGCCATGGAGGGTCCGATGTGCTGGGAGTGCGGCCAGCTGTCTGGGTGTCTGTTAGGCTCAGGCTGTGTCAGACAGGACATTAGAGCCCAGGGAAGCCTAGGAAATTGGGGTACATACAAGGACCATGCAGGTTGATCCTCATTTGGAGTTTCTGGGCAGCCCCATAGGGCAAAGTTTTTCTATTGGTGGGAAGGGAGAGCGCTGTGTTGTGGCTCTGGAATTACCAATCTGGAGGGGTTGGGGGCCAGGAGTGTGAGGACAGCAGTCTCAAAACACAAGCTAGGTTTAGTTAAGGGGCTGATGGCAAGGCAGTCCCACTCTGCAGAGGCTGAATCGAGATCTCCTGCATCTGAAGTCAGGGCGAGGATCAGATGTTGGCTCAGGTTGGAGTTTGTGTCCATAATGGCCCCTTCATGATGGTGGGGGCCCTCATGAGGAAATGGAGGTTTTCCCACGCTGGGAGTTGTGAGCTGCTCCAAACCGCAAGGATTCCTTCTGCAGGACAGTCGAGTCCTGTTGGATGGCTCCAGGACGCCCATATGGAAAGATACAAGAGCAGGGTTCTAAGGATGGATGCCTGCCTGGTCACCCCACCTTGCATTCCCATTGTCTCCTAGCCACAAGGCAGGTTTGATCTGATTGCTCTGGGGTAGCTCCCCAGGGGGCTGATTGGAAATGGACTTTCCTGACGATGGGTCATAATGTGGGTTTGTGTCCATGGAGACCTTGGAATGGGGTGGTGGCTCGGGGGCCCTGAAGTATTCTCCTAACAGGAAGGTTTGATACAGCTCCAAAGAGCAAGTTTCCCAAGTGGAGATTAGTGGTATTCTGATTGGTGCCTCAGAAAACAACCATATGCTGGTATTGGAAACCAAGCCTAATTCCTAATCTGAACTAAGATTCCTAAACTAAGCCTAGGTTCCTAATCTGAACCTAGGGTCCTATCCGGTTCAATCTTCTGTCTCTGGGGACATATGTCTGCTTGTCTGAATGGAGGTAGTAGCTCCGTTTGTGTCAGATTGTCCCTGTTTGTCCAGGGCACCTTCACTCTTGGGATGGCCTCGGGGACTTTAGCGGTTTCTTCAAATCTGCAGGGTTATATACAATGGAATGGGCAGAGATTCCTTGGAGACAGAAGGCTCAGTCTGGTGTTATGTCTCCAGGGGCCCCAGCCTGTGTGTGTGTGTGGGCCAGGGCTGTAGGGAAAGAAGTCTGAAAACACAAACTCGGCTTAGGATTGGGGCCAAGGGTATGGCAGGCCCTACCTAGAGACCGTGAGGGGAGCCTTGGGATATGAAAGAAGGGCGATTGTGAGGCAGTTGCTCAGGCTTTTGTCTTTAGATTTTGTCAAGGATGGCCGTGGAATATAGGGGTTGCCTCATGGGCCATGTATGAGTCTCCTTCTCTGGGTAATTGGCCCGGCTTCCAAGAGTTTGGGGTCATTCTGTGGGAAGGGAAGAGTCCTGTTTCTGCTTCAGATGTCCCTCCAATAGAGGGATTCCAGAGCATATCCCTGGATACAGGCGACTGGAACACCCGACCTCTGGTTAAGTTTGGGGCTCTATGGGCATGGAAAGCCCCATATGCGGGCTCTTGGTCCAGCCACTGAGAGGCCTAACTTGAGCATGGGGCTCACGCTGAGGGTCTCAATGCGTGTTTGTGCCCAAGGATGCCCTCAAGTATGGGCGTGGCCTCATGGGCCATGCTGGTTTTTCCTACCCTGAAGGTTGGACACCATGCCAACAGCAAGGTTTCTTGCCATGGGGATGGAAGAGTTCTGATTTCTGCATCAGGTTCACCCCTGTGCAGTGATTGGAGATAAGGTCTAGGATCTGAATCCTGAAAAGCTAGTTTGGGTAGAGATGACATCCTAAGGCCATGGCAGGGGTGATGTGCTGGGTGTGCAGCTAGCTGTCTGGGAGTCATTCGGGAGGTCTGGTCTCAGGCTGCATCAGAGAGAGCATTAGTGCCCAGGGCAGCCTATATATTTGGGGTACAGTCGAGTGCCATGCATGTTGATCCTCATTTGGGGTTTCGGGGCAGCCCCATAGGTCAACGTTTTTCTTCTGGTGGGAAGCCAGAGTGCTGCATTGTGGCTCTGGATTTCCCAATATGGAGGGCTTATGGACCAGGAGTGTGAGGATGGAAGTCTGAGAACACAAGCTAGGACTTGGTTTCGAGGCAAGGGCTTGGCAGGCCCACTCTGAAGAGGCTGAATTGAGATCTCCTGCATCTGAAGTCAGGATGAGGATCAGATGTTGGCTCAGGTGGGAATTTTTGTCCATGATGGCCCTTTCATGAAAGTGGGGGGCCTCATGAAGCCTTGGAGATTTTCCCACGCTGGGAGTTGTGAGCTGCTCCAAACCACAAGGATTCCTTCTGTGGGACAGTTGAGTCCTGTTGGATGGCTCAAGGAAGCCCCATATGTAAAGATTCGAGAGCAGGGTTTTAAGGATGGATGCCTAGGCACCCCACCTCACATTCCCATTGTCTCCTAGTGACAAGGCAGGTTCGATCTGCTGGATCTGAAGGAGCTCCCCAGGGGGCTCAGTTGAAATGGACTCTCCTGAGGATGGGCCATAATGTGGGTTTGTATCCATGGAGACATTGGAATGGGGCGGTGGCTCGGGATCCCTGTAGGATTTTCCTAACTGGACGGTTTGACAGAGCTCCAAAGAGCCAATTTCCCATGTGGATACAAGAGGTGTTCTGATTGGAACCTCAGGAAATACCCTTATGCTGGTATTGGAAAGCAGGCCTCTGTGGAGTGACTTTGAAACCAAAGCAAGGGTTCAGATTAGGGCCTAGGGGCCTGTCTGGTACAATTTTCTAACTCTGTGGACATCCGTCTCCTTGTCTGAGTGGAGGTAGTTGTTCAGCTTGTGTCATATTGCCCCTGTTTGTCCAGGGAGACCTACATGATTGGGATGGCCTTGGCGACCTTGGCGGTTTCTCCTAATCTGTAGGGTTGTGGCCAATGGAATGGAGAGAGTTTCCTTGGAGAGGGCAGGCACAGTCCTGTGGTGTGGCTCAAGCATCCCCAGCCCGGAGGGTGTGTGGCCCAGTGCTGTGGGGAAAGAAGTCTGAAAACACAAACTCCGCTTATGTTTGGGGCTGAGGGTATGGCAGGCCTGATCTAGAGACCGTGAGGGGAACTCCTCAGCATATGAATGAAGGGCGAGTGTGAGGAAGTTGCTCAGGCTTTTGTCTCTGGATTATGTGTCAAGGATGTCCGTGGAATGTCGGGGTGGCCTCATGGGCCATGGACGAGTCTCCCTCTCTGGGGATTTGGCCCAGTTCCCAAGAGTTTGGGGTCATTTTGTGGGAAGGGAGGAGTCCTGTTTTTTGACTCATGTGTCCCTCCAAAAGAGGGATTCGAGAGCAGAGCCCTGGGTACAGGCGACTGGAAAACCCAAACTCTGGTTAGGATTCGGGGCCTAGGGGCATGTCAAGCCCCATATGCGGGCTCTTGGTTTACCAACTGAGAGGCCTTACTTGAGCATGGGATGGCACTGAGGGTCACAATGCATGTTTGTGCCCTGTGCCCAGGGAGGCCCTCAAGCATGGATGGGTGTGGACTAATGGGTCCTGCTGGTTTCTCCTACACTGAAGGTTGGACACCATGCCAAAAGAAAAGTTTCTTGCCATGGAGATGGAAGAGTTCTAATTTCTGCATCAGGTTAACCCCTGTGCAGTGATTGGAGATAAGGTCTAGGGTTTGAATCCTGAAAAGCTAGGTTGGGTAGAGATGACGGTCTAAGGCTATGGTGGGGGCGAAGTGCTGGGTGTGCGGCCATCTGTCTGGGAGTCATTCAGGAGGTCTGGGCTCAGGCTGTGTCAGACAGATCATTAGTGCCCAGGGCAGCCTACATAATTGGGGTGCAGTCGAGTGGCTTGCAGGTTGATCCTCATTTGGGGTTTCTGGGCAGCCTCATAGGGGAACGTTTTTCTTCTGGTGGGTAGGCCAAGTGCTGCTTTGTGGCTCTGGAATTCCCAATCTGGAGGGCTTTTGGTCCAAGGGTGTGAGGACGGAAGTCTCAGAATTCAAGCTAGGGCTAGGATTCGTGGCGATGTCATGGCCGGCCCACTGTGCAGAGGCTGAATTGAGACCTCCTGTATCTGAAGTCAGGACGAGAATCAGATGTTGCCTCAGGTTGGAGCTTGTGTCCATGATGGCCCCTTCATGAAGGTGGGGAACTCATGAGACCATGGAGGTTTACCCACGCTGGGAGTTGTGAGCTGCTCCAAACCACAAGGATTCCTTTTGCAAGACAGTCGAGGCCTATTGGATGGCTCCAGGACGCCCCATATGGAAAGATTTGAGAGCAGGATTCTCCGGATGGATGCCTAGGCACCCCACCTCGCTTTCCCCTTGTCTTCTAGCGACAAGATGAGTCTGATCTGCTGGCTCTGGGGGCGCTACCCAGGGGTTGAGTCGAAATGGACTCTCCTGAGGATGTGTCATAATGTGGGTTTGTGTCCATGGAGACCTTGGAATGTGGCGGTGGCTCAGGGGAACTGAAGGATTCTCCTAACCAAAGGGTTTGACACAGCTCCCAAGAGCAAGTTTCCCATGTGGAGACGAGAGGTTCTGATTGGTGCCTCAGGAAACTCTCATATGCTGTTATTGGAATCCAGGCCTCTGAGGAGAGGTGCGTGGACACCAAAGCAAGTGTTCATATTAGGGTCTAGGGGACTGTCCGGTTCAATCTTCTGTCTCTGGGGACATCTGTCTCCTTGTCTGAGTGGAGGTAGTTGCTCAGCTTGTCAGATCGCCTGTGTTTGTCCAGGGCGGCCTACACGATTGGGAATGCGTCAGAGTCCTTGAAGGTTTCTCCTAATCTGTAGGGTTGTGGCCAATGGAATGGGCTCAGTTTCCATGGAGAGGGCAGGCACAGTCCTGCTCTGTGGCTCCAGGATCCCCAGCCTGGAGGGTGTGTGGCCTAGGACTGTGTGGACAGAAATCTGAAATCACAAACAGCATAGGTTGGCACCGAGGGTATGGCAGGTCCAATCTACTGACCATGAGGGGAGCTCCTCGGGATATGAACGAAGGGCAAGTGTGAGGTGGTTACTCAGGATTTTGTCTCTAGATTTTGTGTCAAGGATGGCCATGGAATGTTGGGGTGCTCTCAAGGGCCATGGACGAATCTCCCTCTCTGGGGATTTGGCCTGGCTCCCAGGAGTTTGGGGTCATTCTCTGGGAAAGGAGGTGTCCTGTTTTCTGCCTCATGTGTCCCTCCAGAAGAGGGATTCCAGAACAGAGCCTGGGTATGGGAGACGAAAACCCTACTTCTGGTTAAGAATGGGAGCCTATGGGCATGGCAAGCCCCATATGCTGGCTCTTAGTCCAGCCACTGAGAAGCCTTACTTGAGCTTGGGTCTGGCCTTGAGGGTCACAATGCTGTGTTTGTGCCCAAAGATGCCCTTAAGCATGGGCGTGGCCTCATGGGTCATGCTGGTTTCTCCTACTCTGAAGGTTGGACACCATGACAACAGCAAGGTTTCTTGCCACGGGGATGGAGGTGTGCTGGTTTCTGCATCAGGTTCACTCCTCTACAGTCATTGGAGATAATGTCTAGGTTCTGAGGCCTGAAAACCCAGGTTGGGAAGAGATAAAGTCCTAAGGCCATGGCCGGTCGCATGTGCTGGGTGTGTGGCCAGCTGTCTGCATGTCGGCAAGGAGGTCCGGCCTCTGGCTGTGTCCAACAGAGCATTAGTGCTCAGGGCAGCCTACATATTTGGGGAGGCAGTCTAGTGGCTTGCAGGTTGATCCTCATTTGGTGTTTCTGGGAAGCCTCATAGGGCAACATTTTTCTTCTGGTGGGCAGGCAGAATGCTGGGTTGTGCCTACAGAATTCTCATTCTGGAGGGCTTTTTGGCCAGGAGTGTGAGGGTGGAAATATGAGAACACAAGCTAGGGTTAGGGTTGCGGCAGAGGGAACGGCAGGCCCATTCTGCAGAATCTGAATCAAGATATCCTGCATCAGAATTCAGTGTGAGGATCAGACGTTGGCTTAGGTTGGAGTTTGTGTCCATGATTGCCCCTTCATCATGGTGGGGGACCTCATGAGGCCATGGAGGATTTCGCATGCTGGGAGTTGTGAGCTGCTCCAAACCACAAGGATTCCTTCTTCAGGATAATTGAGTCCTGTTGGATGGCTCCAGGACGCCCAATATGGAAAGATTCGAGAGCAGGGTTCTAGGATGAATGCCTGGTCACCCCACCTCGCATTCCCATTGTCTCCTAGCAACAAGGCACGTTCGATCTGCTGGCTCTGAGGGAGCTACCCAAGGGGCTGATTGGAAATGGACTCTCCTGAGGATGGGTCATAATGTGGGTTTGTTTCCCTGGAGACCTTGGAATGTGGTGGTGGCTCGGGTTCCCTGAAGTATTCTCCTAACTGGAGGGTTTGACGCAGCTCCAAAGAGCAAGTCTCCCATGTGGAGTTGAGAGGTGTTCTGACTGGTGCTCCAGGAAACTCCCATATGCTGGTATTTGAAACCAGGCCTCTGAGGAGAGATGCCTGGAAACCAAAGCAAGGGTACAGATTCGGACCTAGGGGCCTGTCCTTTTCTATCTTCCATATCTGGGGACATCATTCTGCTTATCTGAGTGAAGGTAGTTGCCCAGCTTGTGTCAGATCCTCGTTCTTTGTCCAGGGCGGCACACACGATTGTGATGGCCTCGGGGACCTTGGATGTTTCTCCTAATCTGTAGGGTTGTGGCAAATGGAATGGGCCGAGTTTCATTGGGAGGCACAGTCCTGTGGTGTGGCTCCAGGGGCTCCAGGATGGAGGGTGTGTGGGACAGGGCTGTGGGGAAAGAAGTCTGAAAACACAAACTCGGTTTAGGTTTGGGCCCGAGGGTATGGCAGTCTCGATCTAGAGACCGTGAGGGCAGCTCCTTAGGATATGAACGAAGGACGAGTGTGAGGAGGTTGCTCAGGCTCTTGTCTCTGGATTTTGTGTCAAAGATGGTGGTGGAATGTCAGTGTGGCCTCATGGGCCATTGATCAGTCTCCCTCTCTGGGCATTTGGCCCGGCTCCCAAGAGTTTGGGGTCATTCTGTGGGAAGGGAGGAGTCCTTTTTTCTGCCTCAGGTGTCCCTTCAAATGTGGGATTCCAGAGCAGAGCCCTGGGTATGGGTGACTGGAAAACCTGACCTATGGTTAAGATTGGCGTCCCACGGGCATGGCAAGCCCCATATGCGGGCTCTTGGTCTAGCCCCTGAGAGGCCTTACTTGAGCACCGGGCTCAGGCTGAGGGTCACAATGTGTGTTTGTGCCCAAGGTGACCCTCAAGCATGGGTGTGGCCTCGTGGTCCATGCTGGTTTCTCCTACTCTGAAGGTTGGACACAATGCCAACAGCAAGTTTCTTGCCATGGGGATGGAGGACTTCTGATTTCTGCATCAGGTTCACCCCGTGCAGTGATTGGTGATCACCTCTAGGTTCTGAAGCCTGAAAAGCCAGGTTGGGAACAGATGAAGGCCTAACACCAGGGCGGGTCCGAAGTGCTGGGTGTGCCGCCAGTTGTCTGGGTGTCGGTCGGGAGGTTGGGGCTCATACTATGTCAGAAAGATCATTAGTGCACAGGGCAGCCTATATATTTGCGGTGCAGTCGAGTGGCATGCAGCTTGATCCTCATTTGGGGTTTCTGGTCACCCCCATAGTGCAACGTTTCTCTTCCTGTAGGCAGGCAGAGTGCTGCGTTTGTCTTCAGAATTCCCAATCTGGAGGGCTTTTGGTCCAGGAGTGTGAGGACAGAAGACTGAAAACACAAGCTAGGGTTAGGTTTTGGTGCAAGGAAACAGCAGGCCCACTGTGCAGAGGCTGAATCGAGATCTCCTGCATCTGAAGTCAAGACGAGCATCAGACATTGGCTCAGGTTGGAGTTTGTGTCCATGATGGCCCCTTTATGAAGGTGGGGGGCCTCATGAGGCCATGGAGGTTTACCCACGCTGGGAGTTGTGAGCTGCTCCAAACCGCAAGGATTCTTTCTGCGGGACAGTCGAGGCCTGTTGGATGGCTCCAGAACACCCCATATGGAAAGATTCGAGAGCAGAGTTCTCCGGATGGATGCCTGGGCACCCCACCTTGCATTCCCATTGTCTCCTAGTGACAAGGCAAGTCCGATCTGCTGGCTCTGGAGGCGCTACCCAGGGGTTGAGTTGAAATGGACTCTCCTGAGGATGGGTCATAATGTGGGTTTGTGTGCATGGAGACCTTGGAATGAGGTGGTGGCTCAGGGGTCTTGAAGGATTCTCCTAACCAAAGGGTTTGACACAGCTCCAAAGAGCAAGTTTCCCATGTGGAGACGAGAGGTTCTGATTGGTGCCTCAGGAAACCCCCATATGCTGGTATTGGAAATGCTTGTTTCTCCTACCCTGAAGGTTGGACACCATGCCAACAGCAAGGTTTCTTGCCACGGGGATGGAGAAGTTCTGATTTCTGAATCAGTTTCACCAATGTGCAGTGATTGTAGATAAGGTCTAGGTTCTGAAGCCTGAAAGCCCAGGTTGGGAAGAAATGAGGCCTAAGTCTATGACGGGTCCGATGAGATGGGTTTTCAGCCAGCTGTCTGGGGGTCGGTCGGGAGGTCTGGGCTCAGGCAGTGTTAGACCGAGCATTAGTGCCCAGGGAAGCCTATATAATTGGGGTACAGTCAAGTGGCATTCAGTTTGATCTTCATTTAAGGTTTCTGGGCAGCTCCATACGGCAACATTTTTCTTCTGGTGGGCAGGCAGAGTACTGCATTGTGGCTACAGAATTTTCAATCTGGAGGGCTTTTGGGCCTTGAGGGTGAGGACGGAAGTCTAAGAACACAAGCTAAGGTTAGGTTTTGGGACGAGGGCACAGCAGGCCCACTCTGCAGAGGTTGAATCGAGATCTCCTGCCTCTAAGTCAGGGCGAGGATCAGACGTAGGCTCAGGTTGTAGTTTGTGTCCATGATGGCCTCTTTCATGAAGGGGGGTGCCTCATGAGGCCATGGAGGTTTTCCCACACTGGGAGTTTTGAGATGCTCCAAACCGCAGGGATTCCTTCTGTGGGACAGTCAAATCCTTTTTAGTGGCTCTAGGATGCCCCATACAGGAAGTCTCCGGTGTAGTGTTCTAAGGATGGATGCCTGTGCACCCCACCTCGCATTCCCATTGTCTCCTAGCAACAAGGCAAGTGCGATCTGCTGGCTCTGGGGGAGCTACCCAGGGGCTGAGTTGAAATGAAATCTCCTGAGGATGGGTCATAATGTGGGTTTGTGTCCATGGAGACCTTGGAATGAGGCGAAGTCTCGTGGGCCCTGACAGATTCTCCTAACCAGAGGGTTTACACTGTTTCAAAGAGCAAGTTTCCCTTGTGGAGACGAGAGGTGTTCTGATTGGTGCCTCAGAAAATACCCTTATGCTGGTATTGGAAAACAGGCCTCTGTGGAGTGATGCTTTGAAACCAAAGCAAGGGTTCAGATTAGGGCCTAGGGGCCTGTCTGGTACCATATTCTGTCTCTGGGGACATCCGTCTGCTTGTCTGAGTGGAGGTATTTGCTCAGCTTGTGTCAGATCGCCCCTGTTTGTCCAGGGCGTTCTACACTATTGGGATGGCCTGGGGGTCCATGGAGGTCTCTCCTAATCTGTAGGTTTGTGGCCAATGGAATGGGCTCAGTTTCCTTGGAGAGTGTAGTCACTGTCCTGCATTGTGACTCCAGAGGGCTGCAGCCTGGAGTGTGTGTGGGCCAAGGCTGTGTGGACAGAAATCTGAAAACAGAAACTCGGCTTAGGTTTGGGGTCGAGGGTATGGCAGGCCCGATCTACAGACCGTGATCAGAGCTCCTCAGGATTGGAAAGAAGGGCGAGTGGGGGGCTGTCACTCCGGCTTTTGTCTCTGGATTTTGTGTCAAGAATGGCTTTGGAATGGAGCGGTTGTCTCATGGGCCATTGAAGAGTCTTCCTCTCTGGAGATCTGGCCAGGGTCCCAAGAGTTTGGGGTCATTCTGTGGGAAGGTAGGAGTCCTGTTTTCTGTGTCAGGTGTCCTTCCAAAAGAGGCATTCCAGAGCAGAGCCCTGGGGTCAGGCAACTGGGAAACTCGACATCTATTTATGATTGTTACACTAGGGGCATGACAAGCCCCATATGCGGGGTCTTGGTCCAGTCACTGAGAGCCCTCATTTGAACACGGGGCTCATGCTGAGCTTCGCAATGTGTGTATTTGCCCAAGGCGGCCCTGAAGCATGGGCTTGGTCTCATGAGCCATGCATTTTTCTCCTACCGTGAAGGTTCGACACCAGGCCAACTGCAAGGTTTCTTGCCAGGCTGAAGGTGGAGTTCTGATTTGGGCATCAGGTTCCCCCCTGTGCAGGGATTGGAGATAAGGTCTAGGTTCAGAGGCTTGAAAAGCCAGGTTGGGAAGAGATGACGGTAAGGCCATGGCGGGTCCGATGTCCTGGATGTGTGACCAGCCATCTGGGTGTCTGTCGGGGGGTCTGAATTCAGGCTGTGTCAGACAGAGCATTAGTGCCCAGGGCAGCCTTCGAAATTGGGGTGCGGTTGAGACCCGTGCAGGTTGATCCTCATTTGTGCTTTCTGTGCAGCCTCACAGGGCAACGTTTTTTTCTGGTGGGCAGGCAGAGTGCTGCATTGTGTCTCCGAAATTCCAAAACTGGAGGGCTTGTGGGCCAGGAGTGTGAGGACAAAAGTCTGAAAACACAAGCCAGTGTTAGGTTTGGGGCCGAAGGCAAGGCAGACCCATTCTGCAGAGGCTGAATCGAGCTCTCCTGCATCTAAAGTCAGGGCGAGTATCAAATGTTGGCACAGGCTGGAGTTTGTGTCCATGATGGGCCCTTCATGAAAGGGGGGCCTCATGAGGCCATGGAGGTTTTCCCATGCTGGGGCTTGTGAGCGGCTCCAAACCACAAGGTTTCCTTCTACGGGACAGTCAAGTCCTGTTGGATGGCTCCAGGGTGCCCCAGAAGGGACGACTCAAGACCAGGGTTCTAAGGATGGATGCCTGGACACCACACTTCACATTCGCATTGTTTCCTAGCGACAAGGCAGGTTCGATCTACTGGCTCTGGGGCGAGCTACCAGGGGGCTGAGTTGAAATGGACTCTCATGAGGATGGGCCATCATGTGGGTTTGTGTCCATGGAGACCTTGGAATGTGGCTGTGGCTCAGGGGCCCTGCAGGATTCACCTACCCAGAGGGTTGGACATAGCTCCAAAGAGAAAACTTCCCATGTGGAGACAAGAGGTGTTCTGTTTGGAGCCTCAGGAAACCCCCATATGCTGTGATTCAGCACCAGGCCTCTGAGGAGAGACACCTGGAAACCAAAGCTAGTGTTCAGATTAGATCTTATATTTAGGTCTATGACCCATTTGGGGTTCATTTTGTGTCTCATGTGAGGGGAGGGTCCACCTTCTTTCAGTCATTTACAATTTTATGTATCTCCATGTGCAAGAAGGAACACGGTTTAGTCACAGTAGAACCTTAGGTTGTCACTTGTAGGGAACTGTCAATAGATCCCAAAGAATCTTTACAGTAAATAATCCTTGAAGCAGTTGTCTAAGACTGTGACAGAAGTCCTAAAGGAGGTTAACTTCTATCCTCTGCAGAGGTGGATCCTTTCTTTGATAAGAGCACACACCCCTCTGGTGGCCACAGGAAACATTGCAGGAGTACTGCAGGGGTCCCTGACCTGTCTGCAAAACAAACCACATTCAACCTTGGACATCCTCAAGGATCCCAGAAAGATCAAAAACAATTCTGTAAAATTCAATGTTTTGGAGGGTGTCTTCTAGGAAATCTATGAAAAAATAGGCTTCTTCCCAACTGCAATATTTTGAGAATTATTTTCTGAGCAGCTGAGTCAAGCCCTGGGTCAAAACAAAGCAAAGAGAATGGTGGAAGCCTCCCAAGAGGCACAGCTTGTAGGGTGGGAAAGTGTGGGGGAATAACTGTTTTAAGCCACAGCTCTGTATATTCAGTTGAAAGAAAACAGTAAATGGAAACAAGCCCCATTCATGGATTCCTTTGCTTACATTAACCACAAAACATTTTAGACAATTTATAAACGAACTCTCAACATAGCTGTATCCTTTTTTCCCAGTTAGATAACATCAACCTATATTCCCAGTTAATTTTTTACTTATTAGGGAACACGATAAGATATATGTAACCCAAAATGATTCGACAAAAATCCTCATAGAACCAACAGATGGATTAAGTCAAGCTTAAGGACACAGATTCAATATACAAAATGAGTTTTATCTCTATACATGAATAACAAGTTATCACAGAGAGAAATTAAGAAAATAATTTTTAATTCATAATCACTCAAAAAGAATAAAATACTTACGAATTATTTTCATCAAGAAGGGAAAAACCTGTATACTGAAAACCATAAATCATTAATGAGAGAATTTTGAGAAGACAGAATGAAGTCTTTAGACATCCCATACTAATGGATCCCAAAAATATATGTAATCCAAAAGTACATACTGCAAAAAACAATCTAAACATTCAGTTCAAACCCCATCAACATTTAATAGCATTTCTAGAAATAAGAACAACAATCGTACAAAGTGAATGATACCATGGAAGGCCTTGAATAGCCAAAGCCATCTGGAGAAAGAACAAAACTGGAGATGTAATGCTTTCTGAATTCAAAGTGTATTACAAAGTTGTAGAAATCAAAATGGTATAGTATTGATATACAGACAGACACACAGATGAATGGAACATAGTACAAAGACCAGGAAGAAACTGACACATATGTATTCAATTCATTTCCAACCAAAGCTCCAAGAATAAAAAATAGGGAAGCAACAGTCTCCACATTAAGTGGTTCTGGAAACACTGGGCGACCTCAAGTAAAGCAATGCAACTGAATGTATACCCAAACCCATCCACAACAACAGAGTCAACACGTGACAAAGACTCCAGCAAAACAGCTACACCTATAAAATACCTAGACAAAAATTGGACAGAATTTTATTAACACCTCAACCTTTTTTTTACCAACCTCCATGACAAAAATTTGTACTCAAGATTCTGAGATCAAGAGACAGATACTGTGCTAACTGACCCAGTCAAGAACCATTTAAAACTATGAGCACACATTGCAATGAAGTCAAACTCATAAAAAAAAAGAAGTCAAACTCTCTCTCTTCACATACAGCATGCTACTTTATATGGAAAACCTAAGAGACACAACCCCCTAACTATTAGAACTCATTCAGCAATTCAGTTATGTGGCCAGATACAATGTCAATGTACAGGTAAAAGTTGCTTTCTTATACACTAACAATGAAAATACAGAAAGGGAAATTAGAGAATATATTCCATTCACTATAGCACCAAGAACCATTAGATACCGGGAATAAATTGAACTGAAGAGGCTAAGGATCTGTACTTGAGGAATTACAGAACACTCATGAAAGAAATTGAAGAAGACACGAAAAGATGGAAGACAACTCCATGCTCATGAATCTGAAAAATAAACATTGTTAAAATGTCTATACTGCCTAAAAAATCTATAATTTTAATGCCATTCTGATCAAAATTCCACCGATATTTTTCAAAGAGTTGGAGCAAATAATCCTAAAATTGGTATGGAATCAGAACAAACCACGAATTGCTAAGGAAATGTTGAAAAACAAAACAGGGGGCATCATGCTGCCCGATTTCAAGCTTTACTACAAAGCTGTGATCACCAAGACAGCATGGTACTGGCATAAAAACAGACACATAAACCAGTGGAACAGAGTAGAGAGCCCAGATACGGACCCCCAACTCCATGGTCAAAAAGTCTTCAACAGAGGGGAGTCAAGATGGCGGAGAAGTAGCAGCCTGAGACTACATCAGGTAACAGGAGATCAGCTCGATAGCTTATCTAAACATTGCAAACACCTACAAATCCAACGGGAGAGCGAAGAGAAGAAGAACAGCAACTCTAGAAACAGAAAATCAACCACTTTCTGAAAGGTAGGACTGGCGGAGAAGTGAATCTAAAACGACGGGAAGATAGACCGCGGGGGGAGGGGCCGGCTCCCGGCAAGCGGCGGAGGAACGGAGCACAAAATCAGGACTTTTAAAAGTCTTCCACTGAGGGACATTGCTCCAGGGGCTAAACCGGGGTGAAGCCCACGCGGGGCCAGCGTGGCCCCAGGCCCCGCAAGGTCACAGAAGGATCGGGGGTGTCAGAGTGTCGGAGAGCTTGCAGGTATTAGAACGGAGAAACCGGCTGCAAAGACAGAGCCGAGGACTGAACTCTCAGCTCGGGGTTACCTTGAACTGGTCGCGGGCTGGGTGAGCTCGGAGCGCGGCTAGAGGCTGGGGATACGGGAGTGATTGGGTGCTGTCCTCTGGGGGCGCACTGAGGAGTGGGGCCCCAGGCTCTCAGCTCCTCCGGGCCGGAGACTGGGAGGCCGCCATTTTCATTCCCGTCCTCCGGAACTCTACGGAAAGCGTTCAGGGAACAGAAGCTCCCAAAAGTGAACCCGAGCTGATTACTTAGTCCGGCCGCCGGTAAGGGCGGTGCAATCCCGCCTCGGGCAAAGACACTTGAGAATCACTACAACAGGCCCCTCCCCCAGAAGATCAACAAAATATCCAGCCAGAACGAAGTTCATCTATCAAGGAGAAAGCAGATTCAATTCCTAAGACAGCAGAGCAATTCCAGAGGAGGAGAAAGCAAAGCACGGAACTCATGGCTTTCTCCCCATGATTCTTTAGTCTTGCGGCTACTTCAATTTTTTTTTCTTTTTTCAATTTTTTTTTCTTTTTTCAATTTTTTTTTCTTTTTTCTTTTTTCTTCTTCTGCTAAATTTTTTTAAAAACTTTTACCCTTTTCTTTTTTAACGTTTTTTGACTAATTCATCTAAATATATATATTTTTTCTTTCTTTTTTATATTTTTTTATTTGTTTTATTTTTTAAATTTTTTTCTTTTCTTTTTTTTTTCTTTTTTTTTCAGAACCTGTTTTTTATCCCCTTTCTCCCCCCCACAATTTGGGGTCTCTTCTGATTTGGTTACAGCTCATTTTTCCGGGGTCTTTGCCACCCTATTAGTAGTTTATTTGCTCCTTCATATCCTCTTATCTGGACAAAATGACAAGGCGGAAAAAATCACCACAAACAAAAGAACAAGAGACAGTACCGAAGGCTAGGGACCTAATCAACACAGACATTGGTACTATGTCAGATCAAGAGTTCAGAATGACGATTCTGAACATTCTAGCCGGACTCGAAAAAGGCATGGAAGATATTAGAGAAACCCTCTCTGGAGATATTAAAGCCCTTTCTGGAGAAATTAAAGAACTAAAATCTAACCAAGTTGAAATCAAAAAACCTATTAATGAGGTGCAATCAAAAATGGAGGCTCTCACTGCTAGGATCAATGAGGCAGAAGAAAGAATTAGTGATATAGAAGACCAAAAGACAGAGAATAAGGAAGCCGAGCAAAAGAGGGACAAACAGCTACTGGACCATGAGGGGAGAATTCGAGAGATAAGTGACACCATAAGACGAAACAACATTAGAATAATTGGGATTCCAGAAGAAGAAGAAACAGAGAGGGGAGCAGAAGGTCTATTGGAGAGAATCATTGGCGAGAATTTCCCTAATATGGCAAAGGGAACAAGCATCAAAATCCAGGAGATGAAGAGAACCCCCCTCAAAGTCAACAAGAATAGGTCCACACCCCGTCACCTAATAGTAAAATTTACAAGTCTTAGTGACAAAGAGAAAATCCTGAAAGCAGCCTGAGAAAAGAAGTCTGTAACATACAATGGTAAAAATATTAGATTGGCAGCAGACTTATCCACAGAGACCTGGCAGGCCAGGAAGAGCTGGCATGATATATTCAGAGCACTCAACGAATAAAACATGCAGCCAAGAATACTCTATCCAGCTAGGCTATCATTGAAAATAGAAGGAGAGATCAAAAGCTTCCAGGACAAACAAAAACTGAAAGAATTTGCAAACACCAAACCAGGTCTCCAGGAAATATTGAAAGGGGTCCTCTAAGCAAAGAGAGAGCCTAAAAGTAGTAGATCAGAAAGGTACAGAGACAATATACAGTAACAGTCACCTTACAGGCTACTAATGGCACTAAATTCATATCTCTCAATAGTTACCCTGAATGTTCATGGGCTAAATGCCCCAATCAAAAGACACAGGGTATCAGAATGGATAAAAAAACAAAACCCATCAGTATGTTGCCTACAAGAAACTCATTTTAGACGCGAAGACACCTCCAGATTGAAAGTGAGGGGGTGGAAAACAATTTACCATGCTAATGGGCATCAGAAGAAAGCTGGGGTGGCAATCCTTATATCAGATCAATTAGATTTTAAGCCAAAGACTATAATAAGAGATGAGGAAGGACACTATATCCTACTCAAAGGGTCTGTCCAACAAGAAGATCTAACAATTTTAAATATCTATGCCCCTAACGTGGGAGCAGCCAACTATATCAACCAATTAATAACAAAATCAAAGAAACACATCAATAATAATACAATAATAGTAGGGGACTTTAACACTCCCATCACTGAAATGGACAGATCATCCAAGCAAAAGATCAACAAGGAAATAAAGGCCTTAAATGACACACTGGACCAGATGGACATCACAGATATATTCAGAACATTTCATCCCAAAGCAACAGAATACACATTCTTCTCTAGTGCACATGGAACCTTCTCCAGAATAGATCACATCCTGGGTCACAAATCAGGTCTCAACCGGTATCAAAAGATTAGGATTATTCCCTGCATATTTTCAGACCACAATGCTCTGATGCTAGAACTCAATCGCAAGACGAAAGCTGGAAAGAACCCAAATACATGGAGACTAAACAGCATCCTTCTAAAGAATGAACGGGCTAACCAGGAAATTAAAGAAGAATTGAAAAAATTCATGGAAACAAATGATAATGAAAACACAACAGTTCAAAATCTGTGGGACACAGCAAAGGCAGTCCTGAGAGGAAAATATATAGCGGTACAAGCCTTTCTCAAGAAATAAGAAAGGTCTCAAGTACACAACCTAACCCTACACGTAAAGGAGCTGGAGAAAGAACAAGAAAGAAACCCTAAACCCAGCAGGAGAAGAGAAATCATAAAGATCAGAGCAGAAATCAATGAAATAGAAACCAAAAAAACAATAGAAAAAATCAATGAAACTAGGAGCTGGTTCTTTGAAAGAATCAATAGGATTGATAAACCCCTGGCCAGACTCATCAAAAAGAAAAGAGAAAGGACCCAAATCAATAAAATCATGAATGAAAGAGGAGAGATCACAACTAACACCATAGAAATACAGACAATTATAAGAACATACTATGAGCAACTCTACGCCAACAAATTGGACAATCTGGAAGAAATGGATGCATTCCTAGAGACATATAAACTACCACAACTGAACCAGGAAGAAATAGAAAACCTGAACAGGCCCATAACCAGTAAGGAGATTGAAACAGTCATCAAAAATCTCCAAACAAACAAAAGCCCAGCGCCAGATGGCTTCCCAGGGGAATTCTACCAAACATTTAAAGAAGAACTCATTCCTATTCTCCTGAAACTGTTCCAAAAAATAGAAATGGAAGGAAAACTTCCAAACTCATTCTATGAGGCCAGCATCACCTTGATCCCAAAACCAGACAAGGATCCCACCAAAAAAGAGAACTACAGACCAATATCCTTGATGAACACAGATGCAAAAATTCTCGCCAAAATACTAGCCAATAGGATTCAACAGTACATTAAAAGGATTATTCACCACGATCAAGTGGGATTTATTCCAGGGCTGCAGGGTTGGTTCAACATCCGCAAATCAATCAATGTGATAGAACACATTAATAAAAGAAATAACAAGAACCATATGATACTCTCAATAGATGCTGAAAAAGCATTTAACAAAGTACAGCATCCCTTCCTGATAAAAACTCTTCAAAGTGTAGGGATAGAGGGCACATACCTCAATATTATCAAAGCCATCTATGAAAAACCCACCGCAAATATCATTCTCAATGGAGAAAAACTGAAAGCTTTTCCATTAAGGTCAGGAACACGGCAGGGATGTCCATTATCACCACTGCTATTCAACATAGTATTAGAAGTCCTAGCCTCAGCAATCAGACAACAAAAAGAAATTAAAGGCATCCAAATTGGTAAAGAAGAAGTCAAACTATCACTCTTCGCAGATGATATGATACTATATGTGGAAAACCCAAAAGACTCCACTCCAAAACTGCTAGAACTTGTACAGGAATTCAGTAAAGTGTCAGGATATAAAATCAATGCACAGAAATCAGTTGCATTTCTGTACACCAACAACAAGACTGAAGAAAGAGAAATTAAGGAGTCAATCCCATTCACAATTGTACCCAAAACTATAAGATACCTAGGAATAAACCTAACCAAAGAGACTAAGAATCTATACACAGAAAATTATAAAGTACTCATGAAAGAAATTGAGGAAGACACAAAGAAATGGAAAAATGTTCCATGCTCCTGGATTGGAAGAATAAATATTGTGAAAATGTCTATGCTACCTAAAGCAATCTACACATTTAATGCAATCCCTATCAAAATACCATCCATTTTTTTCAAAGAAATGGAACAAATAATCCTAAAATTTATATGGAACCAGAAAAGACCTCGAATAGCCAAAGGAATATTGAAGAACAAAGCCAAAGTTGGTGGCATCACAATTCCGGACTTCAAGCTCTATTACAAAGCTGTCATCATCAAGACAGCATGGTACTGGCACAAAAACAGACACATAGATCAGTGGAACAGAATAGAGAGACCAGAAATCGACCCTCAACTCTATGGCCAACTCATCTTCGACAAAGCAGGAAAGAATGTCCAATGGAAAAAAGACAGCCTCTTCAATAAATGGTGCTGGGAAAATTGGACAGCCACATGCAGAAAAATGAAATTGGACCACTTCCTTACACCACACACGAAAATAGACTCCAAATGGATGAAGGACCTCAATGTGAGAAAGGAATCCATCAAAATCCTTGAGGAGAATGCAGGCAGCAACCTCTTCGACCTCAGCCGCAGCAACATCTTCCTAGGAACAACGGCAAAGGCAAGGGAAGCAAGGGCAAAAATGAACTATTGGGATTTCATCAAGATCAAAAGCTTTTGCACAGCAAAGGAAACAGTTAACAAAACGAAAAGACAGCTGACAGAATGGGAGAAGATATTTGCAAACGACATATCAGATAAAGGGCTAGTATCCAAAATCTATAAGGAACTTAGCAAACTCAACACCCAAAGAACAAACAATCCAATCAAGAAATGGGCAGAGGACATGAACAGACATTTCTGCAAAGAAGACATCCACATGGCCAACAGACACATGAAAAAGTGCTCCACGTCACTCGGCATCAGGGAAATACAAATCAAAACCACAATGAGATATCACCTCACACCAGTCAGAATGGCTAAAATTAACAAGTCAGGAAATGACAGATGCTGGAGAGGATGTGGAGAAAGGGGAACCCTCCTCCACTGTTGGTGGGAATGCAAGCTGGTCCAACCACTCTGGAAAACAGCATGGAGGTTCCTCAAAATGTTGAAAATAGAACTACCCTATGACCCAGCAATTGCACTACTGGGTATTTACCCTAAAGATACAAACATAGTGATCCGAAGGGGCACGTGTACCCGAATGTTTATAGCAGCAATGTCTACAATAGCCAGACTATGGAAAGAACCTAGATGTCCATCAACAGATGAATGGATCAAGAAGATGTGGTATATATACACAATGGAATACTATGCAGCCATCAAAAGAAATGAAATCTTGCCATTTGCGATGACGTGGATGGAACTAGAGCGTATCATGCTTAGTGAAATAAGTCAATCGGAGAAAGACAACTATCATATGATCTCCCTGATATGAGGACATGGAGAAGCAACATGGGGGGGTAGGGGGATAGGAGAAGAGTAAATGAAACAAGATGGGATTGGGAGGGAGACAAACCATAAATGACTCTTAATCTCACAAAACAAACTGGGGGTTGCTGGGGGGAGGTGGGATTGGGAGAGGGGGAGCGGGCTATGGACATTGGGGAGGGGAGGCGAACCATAAGAGACTATGGACTCTGAAAAACAACCTGAGGGTTTTTAAGGGTCAGGGGTGGGAGGTTGGGGGAACAGGTGGTGGGTAATGGGGAGGGCACGTTTTGCATGGAGCACTGGGTGTTGTGCAAAAAGAATGAATACTGTTACGCTGAAAAAAATAAATAAAATGGAAAAAAATATGTATTTTAAAAAAAAAAAGTCTTCAACAAATCTGGAAAAAATATCCAGTGGAAAAAAAGACAGTCTCTTCAATAAATGATGCTGGGAAAATTGGACAGCTATGTGTAGAAAAATGAGAGTCAACCATTTTCTCACACCATATATGAAGATAAACTCGAAATGGATAAAATACCTCAACGTGACGCAGGAATCCATCAGAATCTTGGAGGGGAACAAAGAGGAATAACCTCTTTGACATTGGCCACACAACTTCTTTCAAGGTATGTCTCCAAAGGCAAAGGAAACAAAAGCTAAAATGAATTCTGTGGCCTTCATCAAGATCAAAACCTTCTTGACAGCAAAGGAAACAGTCAACAAAACTATGAGGCAACCCACTGAATGGGAGAAAATATTCGTAAATGACAATACAAAGGGCTGATATCCAGGATCTATAAAAAAAACCCTCAAACTCAAGACACACAAAACAGATAATTATGTCAATAAATGGGCAGAAGATATGAACAGACACTTCTACAATGAAGACATAGAAATGGCTATCAGACACATGAAAAAATGTTCATCATCACTAGCCATCAGTGAGATTTAAACGAAAACCACATTGAGATACCACCTTACACCAGTTAGAAGGGCCAAAATTACCAAGCAGGAATCAACGTGTGTTGGAGAGGATATGGAGAAAGGGGAACCCTCTTACACTGTTGGTGGGAATGCAAGTTGGTGTAGCCACTTTGGAAAACAGTGTGGAGATTCTGTAAGAAATTAAAAATAGAGCTACACTATGACCCTGCAATTGCACTACTGTATATTTACCTGAAAGATACAGATGCAGTGAAAATAAGGCTCTCTACCCTAGTGTTCAAAGCAGCAATGTCCACAGCTGCCAAACTGTGGAAAGAACCAAAATGTCCTTCAGTAGACAAATGAATAAAGAAGATGGGGTCCATATATACTATGGAGTATTATGCCTCCATCAGAAAGGATGAATACCCAAATTTTGTAGCAACATGGATGGGACTGGAAGAGATTATGCTGAGTGAAATAAGTCAAGCAGAGATAGTCAATTGTCATATGGTTTCACTTATTTTTGGATCATAAGGAATAAAATGGAGGACATGGGGAGATGGAGAGTAGAAGGGAGTTGAGGGAAATTAGAAGGGGAGATGAACCATGAGAGACTGAGGACCCTGAGAAAACAATCCGAGGGTTTTGGAGGGGAGAGTGTGGGAGGTTAGGTGAGGCTGGCGGTGGGTATTATGGAGGGCATGTATTACATAGAGCACGGGGTGTGGTGCATAAACAATGAATTAAGGAACACTGAAAAGAAAAAGATAAATAAAATTTAAAAAACATAAAAATAAAATAAAATAATATAAATTAAAACACTATGGAGCCCAGAGGTGTCAGAATAGATGTATACAGGACACCTGGGTAGCTCAGTGGGTTAAGCTAAAAACCCAGTAGTGCTTTGAGACACATGCAGAACTTCACTACCTGGCAATTTAGAAGCAGCAAACACTCTATTTCCCACTAATACCTAAAAGGACTGTACTCTTCCTTGCAGTGGAATATTTGCTTCAGCCAGAAAAAGAAAAGAAAGAGGAGGAGGCTGCAGCTTCCTGATTATGGAAGTCTGTCCTTTCTAATCCCTGGAGCTTTGAGTGTTTTCCAGACTCTGCACCTCTGTTGATAACTGTGAGGCCCCATCCCAGTTTGCTGAGATGCCCGTTGTCTATCTCTGATTTCATCTCTCATGGACCCTTCTCATTCATATCCCTTCTTGAATATCTTTCCTGAGGCCCAGGGACCTTCCTCTAAATTTCTGTATGAAGGAAAATAAAGCCATTTAATTGCAGACATAGAAAGCAAACAAAGAACACCAACAACAAACAAACAAAAAACAACAACAAAAAACCGGCAAGCTTCAAACATCTACCACAACCAAGATACCACGTGGCTGGACTAAAATATTTCAATTTAGTCAATCATAGAATTTAAAAACACATATGAACCTAATGCTACCTCTACAAATCACCACAGTCAGAGCACCAAGGCCCAAATTACTTATCCTTAAACCACCAAGGCTTTCCATGTGCATACATTGGTCTCCCAAATTCCATTCTTTTGGTTTTATTATTCAGTATTTCTGGATGATACATTTGATGTTGGGGTTTTAACAAAGCCATCACAAAATGACTACTGTCCCTCCCTTACCCTGGTGTAATCTGAAGAAGCTGAGGAAAAAAAATAGCCAAGTCCTCAAAATGGGGGTTAAAATAATAATAGATACCTAGTTGAAAAGAATGGCTCGCAATAGGTGAGTCAAATGTTCCTGCTAATCCTGAACTTCAGACCTAAGCAGATTTACCCTCCCAGTTATGGGCAATACAGAGGACTGGAGGATAACGTGTGCTTTTTAAAGACTAGATTAGTAGCAAAAGAGAAAAGAGTGAAATTAGTTCAAGTATGTAGTTATTCTTCCCCAAGTAATCAATTAGCTATGTAAACTTCACTTTTACTAGGGTGGAATGAATGAAGAAGTAGAGGAAGGGCAGAATATGCAAAGGGAAGATAACCTCCTCTTGGAAGCCTGGAGTGGAAAATGGCATTCCCCTCCCTACAGAAATGTCAATAAGATGCCCGATGTTAAATAACTCACATATGGAAACCATGGATGTCTGGTTCTAAGATCCCTGCTGTTTTCACAGTGACATGCTATCTTTGTAACTTCACAACTCAGTCTGATAGACTTATTAGAATTATTAGTTGTCATTACTGTGGTAATGAGATTACATTTCAAGTATGAAATTCAATGTGTCTATTTATATCTCAAGAAAAGCCTTGCTAAAATTACATCACTTCCTGTAATAGAGTGCTCTGAGGCCACAGGCATAGTTTTATCTGAGAGGCAGAATTATCCATGTAATTATTTTATCATGTGTTTTTGCTCATATCATTGACTGATAATTAAAATCACTTTACTGGGTTTTGGGCAACATACTCAAACTTTTTAAAATGATGGAAATGATCTGCAATTACAGCATTCATTATTCAAAAGTATTTTTTAAGGAGTCACCAATTCTAAAAATTTTGAAATATATCAACTTTAATTTTTTAAAATATGATTAACGTATTGATCTTATAATAACAACACTTAAACTTTTAAAAAGTGTGTCCATACATATCAATTTCACTTAAGCTTCTCATCATTCTAGAACATAAGTATTATTGCTCTTTCTCAGAGATGGAAACTAAAGTTAAAGGTGATGAGTGGCTCTCCAAGGTCATAGACTTCTGAAAGAGCATAAGACTTGAACCTAGGCTGTTATGGCTTCTAGGTTAGTATTTATTTCATGACATGGGCTTCCACTAGGCCAGAGGCAAAGAGGAACTCACATTATGGTTATTGCAGAAAACTATAATTTCCACTCATTATCTCAAGGATCATTGAAAACAAGATGAAAAAATGATGTGGGCTTTCAATTCTTCATGCAAAAAGAAGAAGTTCCAGATATGGAAATCTGTATTCCCTATAGCACTACACTAGTAGCAATAGAGACAGGAAGATTGCAACCTTTCATGAGATAGGAAGGCCCTCTTGAAAAGGGCTTATCATCCATGATTATATTGATTCTGCTTCTCTTGCCATCTTTGACACTTGACCTCTACAGACTTTTTGTATATTTATGTAAAAGTATAATAATGACATTTTTCATGAGTTATGCTTGGTAGTTTCTTCTTTCACCAACTTATTTTCTGCAAGTCTTCTGCAGAAAGCATGAGGCTATGAAAATTTCTGGAGCTGAGAAGATAGGATTTAGAGGAATATTTATCTTTCTTTTCCTCCTTCTTTCTCCTGGATCTATTCTCTTTTGTCTCTAAATAAAGTCTTCTCTCAGTTTCCTCATTGAATGAATAATGAAAAAGCCAATGCATAAATGAGACTATAGAATGGAATAGGGATAAAGCAAGTGGGAAATAAAGTTATCCTAGAAATGGTGCTGGAACCCTAGGTATGAGGAAGAATGGAAATCTGTACACATAAAAGTTGTAAGTCAGATAGATCAATGCAAAGAACTCAAAGTCCCATGAAAAATAATGGCACCAGCACTCCTCATTGTCATATATACATATATACATATATATATGACTATATATAATACATATATATATACATATATATATATATATATATTAGAAAGAGATATATAAATCTCCACAAAAATAACTAGAAATGACAATGTAGGCAAGCATACCATTTCATGTTTATATTGCCATGGCAATGACTTCAATTAACACCTTACTTAGGCTAAACACTTACATCATTGTTAACACAAAAAGTGAAGAGAAGTGTGATTATTTCCTCCCTAGTGTTGGCTATTTTCACTCAGTCTTATTCAGCATATTGTTTTCTTCTCAGGAGACAGGTTATACCCCTGACCTGCATTAGAAAATTTAGCAAATGAAATGAGATTTCCTCTAAACCGCTATCAGTATTATTTGGAGTATATTTGAAAGCATACCTTTAATATAGTATTATTGCATTCTCTAAACTTTTATTACTTTGCACTTGAATCCAGTCTCTGTAGTCAAAACAGAGGCACAAAATGATAGTATCTCACTATATATGTTGAGAAACTTGTTAGTGTATAGATACACACACACACACACACACACACACACACATACACATGTACATATTTCCTATACACTGCCAAGCCACTCATTAGAAATGAATGGAGGGGAGTAATGAGATCTAGATCCAGATTTAGGTGGAATTAGACCTCAGCTACATATGCACTACTAATTTTATTAGAGCTCCACTTATAATACATTTATGCACCCATCGTAAAACACAGATTGCCTTCCTCTAGAACAACCTTCCCAATCATTTTCACTTTCTAAATTCTATCTATCTTCATAATGTAACAATGGTTATTGATAATTCATGAGACTATTCTCGATTAATCCAGAGACATGTCTTTCTTGTCTAAATTTATGGCACTTCTAGTTACTATCAGAATCAATCATTTGCAAATGATACTATGCACCAGACACATTTTTGTGATACTGTGGATCTTTCTTTCAAATATTGTTCTATTTCATTTATTTTGTATAAATTGAAGCTTATTGATTTCTTCCTATGTATTTTAGTCTCTGCATACGATCCATGCCTAAAAGCCAACTGTCATGTTATGAGTAATTGTTCTAGAAAGGTGTTCTCTAAAGTTTCATGTGGTATTGAAATTTACATTTTACACTAGGGCTGCAAAGGGAAAAGGAAAGAAAAAAACATTAATAACGCAGAAAAAGAGACTGAGGCAAGATAATAAAAGTATCTGGTAGATAAGATTAAAATGTCATGTAACAGCAGCCCTCAGGAAAGTATGGCATTTAGCTAAGAATGTATGAAGGGGATGGAGGCAGTAATGGGTCCCAGAGAGACAAGAATTGAACCTCAGCGAGAATATTCTTAGCAAAGTAATAGGGACACAAGTGTTCCAACAGTTCTAGAAGGAAAGCTGGATTGAGTGAATCTCTGCCCCTCTGTAACTGTAAGTGATGGAAACATTTAGCTAAACTTTCAGTTTACACACACCATTCCATGATTGAGTCCTGATTTTTTTTCCTCCTCACATTTTCTCTACTTTATGTTAAGACCATTTGCAAAAAGGGATTATCTTCTACTCAATATTGCAAATTTCCTAGACACACTGAGTACTGCAGGTTCAGGTGTATATAGCAGGATTTTCCTCAAGCATCTCGAAGCTTATGGTTCCAGAGTTATGCCTTAATGTTCTATAACTCTAAAGTGAAGTTCTTGAGATAACAGCTATTTTAAGTCATCTGTTATGGACTGAATATTTGTGCCTCTCAAAAATTCATATGTTAAAATCCTAATTCCAGTAAGATGATATTTGGAGTTGTGGTCTTTGGAGATAATTAGGACATAAGGGTGAGCCCTCATGTATGGGATTGGTAGACTTATAGGGAGAGGTCAGAGGGCTAGCTAGCTCTCTTTCCACCACATGAGGATACAATGAGCAGTTAGTAATCTGCAATGTGGAAGATGGCTCTCACCAGAACCTGACTGTGATGGCACTCTGATATCTGACCTAAAACCTCCAGGATAATACTCATTTCTATTGTTGAGAAGCTACTCAGTTTATGGTATTTTGTTAGAGTAGCCCAAGCTGACTAAGACATTTTCCTTATATTCCCATAAAACCTATCACAATAATGTTCATATGGTAGATTTTCCATTAATTCTGATTAACATATCCTTTCTAATTCCACATGCTTATCATTTATCTGTGATGAATATTCAAAGATCTTTCTCTAAAAGATGCGACCCTGGCCAATTAATTTAAAAAATCATTAAACATTCAATCACATTTTTAAGGTATGTTGAGTGCAATGAAAAGTCAGGTGGGTGGAATAGATAATACACCAAAGGATTTGTTTTTTGTCATTATTTTAGTTTTAAGTTGTGATAGGAGTTGCCTTAGAAAACATTTGTACTTCTCATTTATATGAGCTCTGTGTCATGCAGAGAAAGGTGAAAAGCAATCTCTGTGTGAATCAGGTATGACTGGTTAGTTCTATATTTACCAGCCACTAATTCCTTTGAGTGATCATATTTGTTCTCTGATCACACATGGCCTGGTGGATTTCAAAGCAAAAGAGCAGGAAGGATTGAAAATACTTGAGTCACACAATAATCTCAAGTGTTGCCATTGGCAATGAAGAGCCAACATTCCATTTCCCAGTCTTACAATATATGGTACATAACTAGTCTTTGGGCAAATCTGATTAAGTAGCGATAGCCCATACTACACAAGGCTAAATACCAAGTCGAAGACAGTTTGTTTACTGTGTATAGAAGCCCATGCAGCCCAGACAAGGAGCATGAAGGGATGAACTACTAATGCCCTGACTTATGGTTGGTTTCCTGGGGAAAGTTTAATGGTGTTACATAGGAAGTATCCTGGTGGCAATGCCCCTAAAACATGGGAAAGTTCTTTGCCAAGCAAGAGGAGATTGTTTTTCAGAAGGAGGGTTAAAACTCTTGCTTAGTTTTGATTGAATAAAATAGTATATTCCCATTGAGTGGGCTGGTGATGACCTAGAGCAATCTGGTAAAAGAAAGAAAATCGCAGAATGTAATACAAAATAAAAGTCTCCATTAGGAATAAAAGATCAAGTAGTAAAGTCTTGCATTGAGGAAACACATAAAATTATATATTACATCATTTTATTCTATAAAGATGTAATGATTCATTATTGTCCTTTATACTATTTCACATTTGTTAAGTGATTACTATACGCAGAGTACTGAATTGAATATTTCCCAATATTATTGTTTATAAATCTCATTGACAGGAAATAAGCACAAATGTGAATTCTATTTTGAAAACAGGAAACTAGACTTTAGATAAATGAAGTAAACAGTTAAATGAAGTAGTTAACATTAAGTATGTTGAAGCCAAAGAAAGGTGTCTATGAACTGAGACCCAACACCTCATCTGTAATCTCTGGCCTGCACAAAGTGATAAGAAGAAAAGAATAACAAGTCTCATTATAGACCAGCTAAGGCTGAAGAACAAAAATGTTTAGTGCAGCCAGTCAGCCTGGCACAATTAACAGTATGGGATTGGAGGAAAGAAGTAGATAGTGGTCACCAACCTGGAAGTTTTATTACGTGGACCTAACGGGAAGTCAAGAGATGGAAAGAAATCTGTGTATGAAGAGAACATTCATGAATCTATTTTTGGCAAGCTAAGATAGCCTGGAGATGCACTCATTTTTCTTTCAAGGATAAGTTTATAGAAAGAATAAATAATAGATAAATTAACAGAGATACCAGAATGAGACAAATGAGGCCTCTAGGGTACAAAAATTAAGGAGTCACTCACTTGCAGGATAATGAAGGTTCATGGGTGAGGCTTGTGCAAACCTAGGCATGAATGTCTATTGACATCGTTTCCTCTGGATGCATCAATTGCCTCACCTTAGTGATGGTTCTGGTGTTTACACTACGTCAAAAACAATTAGTTATTCTTTTCTCGGATGATATGGCTATTTTTCAATTTTGGGAAGAAAAGATCATTGTGAAAAATAGTAATGAACGAGTAGTAAAAAAAATCTGGACACTAATGGCCTGTTTTTTTTGTTTTGTTTTGTTTTGTTTTTTTAAAGATTTTATTTATTTATTTGACAGAGAGAGAAGTCACAAGCAGGCAGAGAGGCAGGCAGAGAGAGAGGAGGAAGCAGGCTCCCCGCGGAGCAGAGAGCCTGATGCGGGGCTCGATCCCAGGACCCTGAGATCATGACCTGAGCCGAAGGCAGCGGCTTAATCCACTGAGCCACCCAGGCGCCCCTAATGGCCTGTTTTGTGATGACAAATTTGCAAACATTTGCTCCAATGAATCATTTTTTGTTTCATATTTATAGATTTTCAGTTATAGTTTCAAACTCTGATACAATTTCACTTTCTTGGTTTACGTATTTATTCATTCCAAGGTATTTATTGAGTTCCTACCTAATGTGTCATTGTGCTAGGCAATTGATTATACACTGGTGAACAAAACAGAATAGGTGACAGTCCTTTTGGCATTGATAAGTGAGAGAGAAAAAAACACTTAATATGCACATAACTAAATTAGTAAGTACTTATCATTGTGGTAAGGACAATTAAAGAAACAAACATGATACAGGAATAGCTACTATTATTGGTTCCTGTTCGAGAACACATTCGAGGATCACCTCCAAGACCTTTGGCGATGCAGTGTGGTTGAGGAGAATTCCTGCCAGAAGTCCAAAGACATTTGAGAATGTAAATTATATAATATCTTTTCTTTAAATATTAAAGATAAAATTGAAATAATTCATGCATGCCTTAAAATTAGGAAGGTATTTTTTTCAAGTATGTAGAATAAAAACAAAACACATTTGGTCATACTGCAAAGATATTACTAATACAGTTATTTCTTTCTTTATAGTTTTGTCTCATGTCACACTTTAGTCAAATTCATATTACTCCTTGACTACTCTTCCTTTGCTCTTGTCTTTCTTCTCTCTCTTCCTTCTCCTACTCTTCCTTTTTATTCTTACATATTTAGGATTGATATAATTTTAACTTCTTCTCATTTGAAGCTTCTCGTGGAGGGGAGCCTAGGTGTCTCAGTTTTTTTGAGTTTCATCTCAGGTATTATTCTTTTGGACCCTGGGATCCTGCCCAGAGTTGGACTGTATGCTCAGTAGGGAGTCTGGCTTGAGGATTCTCTGCCTCTGCCCAGCAGCCCCCCACACATTCTCTCTCTAATAAAAATTATTTAAAAAGTGATGCAAAGTAAGAAAAACCTGAAAAGATAAATAAAAGTTACAAAATTAAAATAAAAAGAATGCTATTTAGTGTTTTCCCTAAGCTCTGAAGCTTTGCAGCCCTTTATTATCAGTAAACATGAGTGGAGTGAGTTGTTTGTGATGGTCTTCTAGGGAAGGTTCTCTTGCCCTGATGCTCAAGTGGACTCCAACTGGTGCAATGCAACTCTCCTAAGCAGAAGAGACAGGCCTCCTGGTAAGGAGCTCTGCAGTCCAGTATGTGGCGCAGTTTTACTCCCTGAAGTCTTGCAGCACCAATGGGTGAGATGAATATCGCTGCATCCAGCTCTCTACGCAGGAGCTGAAAATCTGCACCCTAGCTCTTCAGAGAGTCCTCACAGGGGGAAAAAAAGAAACAATGAATCCACCTGTTAACTCCCCGGTTTCTGTCAGAATTCTGTGTTCACGCTGCTAGTGACAAGGCATTTTTATCTCAGGAACATGATTGAGTTCTAAATCCAATATTTTTGTTTTTAAAGATTTTATTTATTTGAGAGAGAGAGAGTGATAGTAAGAGAGAGAATGAGATGGGAAATGGTTAGAGAGAGAAGCAGACTTCCCATGGAGCTGGAAACCTGATATGGGACTGGATCCAGACACTATGGGGTAATGACCTGAGATGAAGGCAGTTACTTAAATAACTGAGCCACCCAGGTGGCCCCAATTCCAATTTATATGGATTCCTGTGACAAAGAACCATACAAACCTGCTGGGTGTTTGAGGTCTTGCCATGCTTCTTTTTTTTTTTTTTTTTTCTGGACCCCTCTCAGGAAAGTGAATGCCCAAAAATGCTTTGATTCGGGTTATAGGGCTACACAGAGCAGAAAGCCAGGACCTAGCTTTGTGGTTTTTGGCCATTTTTCCCTAACTGATGTCTGGGAACTCTGAAGCATCCTGGCCCCACCTGTTCTTCTTGTGACCCTCAGGATTCTCAGATCATGCTGTCACACCTAGGATTCCACCCCACTTCACCAGTTGAACACTTTTAAGCCATAAATTCCCCCCATAGTAGTTGACACCTAAGTGTTTCAATTTAGCACTTCACTGTCACTAAAAACTTTGTGGTAGGCCCCTTCAGATAGGTGCCTCCCCTCTGCTGTATCCACAGTCATATAACCCCCACAACTTATTCTCACCCATGCCACTCAAGCTCTGAAGCTGCTGCAGGCACCACAGTGAGAGCTAGATGTTGCTCTTGAGTTGGTTCACGATCTTCTTCTGTGGCTGGTGCTGTTGGCCCAAGAAGAGAAAGTATCATCACCATGATTGACTTTTCATGTCCCTCCTAAATAATCAAAAAAATTCCCACCACTCAATTTTCTCTCAGTCCATGAAGAATCCCTGGATGGTCTCCCCTGATGGTCTGTCATGGGCAAAGGGATATGGGGATATTCATTACTCCTGGACTACCTGTTGATGGAGATTTGCTCTGTGTGCCCTAAGCTATTCTGTCCACTGGTCTATATCCACCATATCCTGTCCTGCTTACCTCAGCAACTCTCCTCCTTCTGCCCATCCCCTCCTGCTTGTGCTCCTTACCCTCTAATAAAGAAATAAAATCCTGAAAACAATAAATAAAAGATTGAGCATGAAAGTGTACACTTAGGCCTTCAAGACCTGACTGAAACACTCTCCTTTGTGTATTTCTTTGTCAAATTTCCTCTTGTGCTGATGGAATCTCAGGAGCATGACAACCCAGGGAGTGAGAAGGCCCATGGTGGAGGGACTCTGCATTCCTGGAAGACCACAAAAAGGATTTCAGTCTCCTAATCTGAAGAGCTCCTAGCAGAGTCATGGGGGGAAATCTGTGGTGACATGCTACCAAAATGTGGGGAATTACTTGGTAATTTAGCATAATGTAATATACCGACAACATGTTTCAGTCACCAAATTAACTTCAAGAGTTATCAGCCAAAAACCTTTAAAAATGACCAACGAGGTAGCTGGCTTCCTCAGTCAGTAGGATACTTGATCTCTGGGTTATGAGTTTGAGCCCCACATCAGGCATAGTTTACTTAGGAAAAAAAAGAAAAAGAAAAAAAAAGTACTTACACATGAGCAAAATCAATGAGGCTTAAATGATGGAGCTGGTCAGAATTGGGATGGATCCTGTCTCCCATTCATTCAGCCACTGGGCACTGCACAGTCAGGTGGTGCCAGTGCTAAACAGCCAACTAGGTTCTCTGTCTAAGAACTCAGGGTCTAGAGGAGAAGATGGACAAACAAGAAACAAAAATAAGAATGAAAAGAGCAATTGGACCATAGGAAAAGAGCAAGAGACTACAACTAAGTCCTGATTTCCACCAAATGAGGGGTATTACAAGGCTATACTGAGATGTCATTGAGAATTCCTGTGTCAGGAAAAGAAGGAGACAGCCTTGCACAAATCTGAGTGTATTTAACCTGGCAAAGGACACCTTGGAGCAGAGCATTGGGGGCAGAATTTGATGTACCCAGAGTGGAGGTTAGAAAGGAGGCCAGGATGGCCAGAGGAAGCTGAGGAAGAGAGCAGAGAGGGAGGGTAGGAGGGCCAGGGCCCGGGGCAGTTCGACAGTATCGATGCACTTCTCCCAGTGCTGTGTGACCACATTTCCACACACTCAGTGGCTGAACACAAAAACACTCTCTCCTGGTCTCAGAGGATCAGGAATCCAGCAGTGCTTAGTTGGGGCTCCTTCCAGAGTCTCTCATTAGGTTGAGGATGTTGACAACACCAAGGGAAGCCCTGCTTCTCTGAGAACCTGTGCTCACTTAGGGGCATTGGCCAGATACAGCCCATCTCAAACACCTGACTTCTTCTGTCTGATGTTGACCCACAGTGCTAGGCCACATGCATATATCTGTGTCATGATTCAACCTAAGGGCTTGTACTCCAGTATAAGGATCTGATAGAGAACATGGGTCAGAGTCAACATGGGGCTGGGCAATGAGTTTTTATAACTAAATCTCAGCAGGGACTTTGGGTCATGTTGCCATTTTCTGTGGAATGGAAGTGAATCACTAAATCCAGACTACTACTCAGGGGAGGAGGTTACACAAGGGTATATGCAGAGTATTTGGGGAACCAACGGTACTCCTGAGGGGAGAAGGTGATGATCCCTGCGGGGTCAGTGCCTTGCCCAGAATCAGACTGGTAGGAAGGCTTACCAGGCATGAATCCAGCTCTTTGAGTATCTTCAAAAGTGGGGTCCTGGTGCACCTAGACATTCACTGGGTGCTCTGGAAAAGGTTGTCTAGAAGGAAGTGGCTATAGACATGGAAATGTTATGTGTCTGAGGGTGATCATTGATATCCTGGAAAGGAGACATCTCCCCATGTTGTTCTCTGAGGGGTACCCCAGGTTATGGCAACCCACTGAATGGACCCCTATCTAAATCACACCCACTGGAAAGGAAGTAATGGCTTGCATTCCAGAACAGGCACTCTCTAGGTGTAAGGGCGCATTCTGACCATAAAGGGCCAAGACACCTATCCCCTTTTTAGGGTTTGCTTTGAAAATTAAAAGCCTAAGATCTTGGAAAGCTATTACCCACGTGTTGTAGATGGTGCTGTCATCTTCTGCGACTCCAGAATGTGAGCACTGATGAACACATGTGTGCACACAAGAGCAACAGTGCACGTGCACACAAAAACACACAAACCGGTAGGGACTGTGGGGTGGCATCTGACTAGTAGCAGATTCAAAGGAGTTGATAGGAGGAAGGAAATTTGGTTGGAGGTATTTCCTCCATGTGACACTACTCCTCTAACATCATAGATATTATCCAACCTATGGCTGTGGATATCTGGTAGAAGGACATGCTAGAATCATCTGTATTTTACAGAGAAGACCATCCCTGCCATGCACAATGGCATATCTAGGGTCAAAAACAGGTAAGAATAGATAATTGTGTTTGAAACCAGATGTGTTTCCAAGCTTGGGGCCCTGGCTGCACCCAGATCCTCCCTGGGGCCCTATGGAGAGGGATGTGTTGGTGTCACTGTGTACAAATGTGGCCTTGCATGCAGAAAAGGGATGAGGAGATAGCAAACCAGAGCACTGTTTGCTTAGGTGTCAAACCAGGAGTGGACTCCAGTAAGGAATCCCAGGCAGTGATGTCACTTCCTTAACCACAGACCCCAACAGAACTTGGAAGCCCTGCAACCAGGCACCCACATTCTAGTGTAGTCCAGTATCAGGGTTACTTGTCTAGAGACATCTGATATGGAAAGATGTTCTGTTGCTGCTTGCCTACTTTCCGGGGCTGTGGCTTCCAGAAACCCCAAGGGAATGGCTTTTTCACATGCTACAGACATTGGCCCAAAACCTTTCCCCAAATACCTCAGGGCATTTGGCAGGAGTTGCCATAAGGCACTTAATATTGAGCAGACTAGGCGATGCCCACCCCTATGAAGCATCCAAGAACAGCCGCTCCCTTCCTCTTGAGTTTTAAGGAAAGTGGAATATGTGGGGGTCCCCGAACAAGGGCTGCAGTAGGTTGAGCACAGTGGATACCCTGGTGATACCTTCTTGCTCACACCAATGTCATGGTGGGCAAGGTGGAAATAGGATTCCTGAGGTGCCTCTTACCTGTGCCAGAGCCCATCCAAGATCCTGAAGCTGTGCCACGTTTCTCTCCTTGATGGAGGTTGGCAAATACTGGGTGTGGTGTGTCTGGAATGGAGTGCCCTTGGTCTGAAGACCAGCAAAGGCATCCTGACAGGGCTCTGAGGCCTCCTGTCTTGCTGCCGGGCACTGTCTTTACAGACCTCTACAAAGGAGATGGGGCAGGAGCTGAATGATGAGATCCCAATCTATACCTCATTGAAGGGCAAGAAGTTGCCCCTCACTGCCAACAGAGTCCAGGACTAGTTCGAGAAGGGTGCAGGTGTTGGGGAGATCCCACTCCAAGGGCGCCAATGCAGAACAAAGGAACCCACATCCTAGAAGCTACCCTGGGTTCCTAGAGTCATGTAATCACATGCATTTCCATCCCATCTCTTACCCAAACTTGCCCATCTGTCCTCCCCATGCCTTGGACAGACGCAGAGTCATTGTCCACTTATTTATAAGAATATCATTAAAGAGACTTTAAAACATGTCTCATCTCATTTATCTAGAGTTCTTTTGCATTGTGCTATGCATTTTCCTAACTCATGCTCCCAGGTGTCCCCATTGACCCAACAGCTCTTCCCCAAGTTCTGCAAGTCTTGCAAATGATCATGATGAATTGGGAGACTTTTATCCAAAGGGACTTTCAGCCATGGTACAATTTCTCATGCTCTGCCCTTTTGCTTTGATGGAACACATCTTGGTGTCCCTCCAGGGTCAGGATCAGTGGTTCCACTGTGCTGCACACCATTCCAGAAGGCCAGTCATTTATCACAGCCATTGAGCCCTTTACTGAAGCAGGAATTTGATGTGATCTTCTTCTGTTGCCAATGCACAGTGCTGCATCCTACATCATTCGCGCCCTAATATCCTAAGACCTCTCACCTAAAATATCTCTGTGATCTCGTCTCAAGAATGGTATGTGTTATTAGAAATCACAGAATTCATGCCATTCATGCAGGGTGGTGCTATCAGTACTCAGATCACAAAGTGACCTGAGATAATATCAGCTCAGACACCATTTACTTCAATTCTTTATATGGCTGCCAAGAACAATTTTTTTTTCCTTAAAGGTTTATTAATTGATTGGTAGATTGACGAATTTGAGAGAGAGGCAGGGGAGAGTGGGGAGAAGCAGAGAGAGAGACAGAATCCTCAAGCAGTCACTGCCCTATGGGCACAGCCCTATGAGGAGCATAGTACTAGGTCATTGAGAATATGACCGGAACCAAAACCAAGAGCCAAGGAAACACTGAGTCACCTTATTCTTTTTATTTATTTTATTTTTTTATTTATTTATTTGACAGAGAGAGAGAGAGAGAGATCACAAGTACACAGAGAGGCAGGCAAAGAGAGAGAGGGAATCAGGCTCCCTGCTGAGCAGAGAGCCCGATGTGGGACTCGGTCCCAAGACCCTGAGATCATGACCTGAGCCGAAGACAGCGGCCTAACCCACTGAGCCACCCAGGCGCCCACCTTTTTCTTTTTAGGACTGTGAGCTGTCTTGCCCCACCTTTTGCCATAAGTCACTGAGATCTGGGTGTCAGTTTGCCCTCCAACACCCAATTCTCCTGGTGGCTATAGCACTGAATCAGAGGATTCACCTTGTGGTAAAAATGGCTCAAGCAGAAAAAGAAATGAGACCTCCGTGCATTTACCAACCAGGCCAACACGCTGGAGACAGAAATAGAACACCTGGCACTTGCCTTCTTAAGAAGAGATCTAAATTCTGTCTACATGTTCCTAGGTACACACTGAGGCTTTTCCACCACCCAAGAGGTGCTGGACCTCCTATTTGAAAGGTGAGCACCCTGCCCCTAACTGCCAAGCGTGATTTGGCCAATGCCTGGTTGTGAGACTTTAGCATGTCTCCAAACTTCCCCAAGCCTCAGTTTGCTCCTAACTGGGGCAGAATTATTATAGGGACTCAGTGGGGACTTGTGCAAAAAGTACACCTGTGTGCCTGCTCCTGTGGAATAGTCTGCTAGAGGGCCTATGGTCACGCTATTTGAGCATTCTCCTGCTCCTCATGGTGAAGCCTCTGCCTCATCCCTCACTATCACTATGGTCTTGAGCTCGGCAGTTTTGCCTTTGAAAGGGAGATCTGAGACTCCATCTGGGGTCTGTGTCTGGGTGAATACAGAGCAGGCATCCCTGGGTGTGAGCAGGGGGCCAGGTCCACTCAGATATCTGTGATGGGCTCGTTGGGGCCCTTTCATTCATCAAGCATTCAGGAATCACCACTCAGTGAAGGCATTTGTATAGGAGCTGTATTTGATCCCTACACAGAAGAGACAGCACCTCAGGGCTTCAGACTATTTGGGGCTCAGACGATGAGAGGTAGCATCCACAGGACATTTCATGTGATGCCCCCTGGCCTCCTCTAGATATGTGTGCATTTTCTCCATCTATAATGAGGTAAGAAGAGCCCAAGAGAAGTGGAACATGTGAGTAACTTCAGCTGATAAAGAAGGGCCTTCGCTCTCCACCAAGGTAGCGAGGTACTTTGAATTAGAGGGCCTCCTGGACATTTACCCACACATCTCTTATTCCTGCTTTAGGGTAAATGTCTGAGAGCTTTTTCTGGAAAATGGGAAGGTGTCCTGGGGCGATGTAGTTGGTATGTGACCACTGTGGAAAAGCATAGTGAGATGGAGGACAGCTTCAAACCCTAAGAGGGTCATTCTTCATTCCTACCCCCTCCCAGCCCAATCTCTACCCCAAATCCAGGACCTAGAACTGAAGATTTAGGAACCATCACACAACAGTCTGTTAGAACCTGGACACTTGGTGATCAGAGGGTGCGCAGGAGACACAGTGAGAGGTCAGGGACCACACAACCCACATCCTGTGGGAGATTAGTCTCAGTGGAAGAAAATCCACTCATGGCATCTAGTAAATGAGGTAGCACATGGGCACAGGAGGTAACGTTTGAGGTATTGGGGGGTCCTGGGAAGGCCTGGCTAGAGAAAGAGTACCTTTGTTCCCTCCTTGGTTGTATCTTTACAGAGCAGTGGTATGTGCAGTGAGGGTAAATAAGAGGCCAGACACCGCCCATTCCAAGGATTGGGTCTTGATTGCAGACCACATTGAGTGGGGGGAAAAGTTTCTTTTATGTATGAGGTAAAAGGGAATTCAGTTGTGCTGATTATACTTTCTCTTCTTAGAGGTACAGCACCAGCCCTAGAGCAATATCCTGATCCATCTCAGGAACCCAACCCAAGTCCCACTTTGGCACCTTCTGCACCTTTGGAGCCTGAGCTTGCCCACCCCATCCCTGCTGCTGTGGTTCACCAGTCATGAAGAGCAGTGACATCACCTGCCCTGGTGGGGCTAGTGTGGGTGGTAGTCAGATCTCTAATTCATGCTCCAGATTTGGAAGAGCCAGTGGCCCCTTTGCCTGACCTTGAGGTCCAGCAGGTTCCTGCCCCTGCTCCTGGAGTTCCTGAACGGCCTGAACCACCACCTGCCTCAGTGGAGCAACAAGGCTCAGTCCCTGAGCAGCAGCTGTTGCAGGCTCTAGCCCCAAACAATGCCTTCCCTTCTCCTGTCATTGCCTTCTTTGTAATATTTGTGTTTTGTATACATCTGTATAATGACTTAATAGATTTTGTTCATTAAATAAAGTAGAATTTGAGTTTACATAAAATTTTACTCAGATCCTTTTCAATGTTATATCAACGTCTCATTAGGTACATTCAGAGTTTGGTACAACCATTTACTTCTATGGCATTTCCATCACAGAGACACTGTGCTACTAATCACTCACTGCTCATTTCCTCACCCCAGTCTCTGAAACCACTGCTCTTCTCTCTGTCTCTGGTACCTACTTTACTTCTTGGATTTTCATGCGCCTGGAATCCTACAATATGTCCTTCTCTGTCTGTCTGCAGAACATAAGTGTGAATCACATTTTTAATTATGCAAATAACATTTTATTACATAGGAATGTTTCTGAAAGAACAAAGATAATGGGAAGCTCGAAAATGAACAATTTTCATTGTCTGTGATAGGGTTCCCTTTCATAAGGATGCCTTGAAAAGCAGAAATCACAAGAGAAATGTCTGGGTCCATGAGCCACCTTTCAATTCTTTCATTTTCCTGGATAGGCTATGTTTAAACTATTCTAATGGGCATATTAAAATCACATCTTAAATATTATTAAATATTATCATTTATGCTAACAAGTTAGGTAATGAAGTAAATAGTTCTTTAGGTTTTATCCAGACTATATTTATTTAGTAAATAATGGTTTAAATATGAAAAAAAGAAGACACGTTCCATCTACCAAGAAATAATCACCCATAACACACGGTGTCCACCTTCCCTGCCTTTCCCTCTAAGTGTATTGTGTGTGTGTGTGTGTGTGTGTGTGTGTGTGTGTGGTGTGTGTGTACACATGTGCACATGCATGTGTGTGTCAGAGTGGGGCAGGAAAGGTCCAGGGCTGCACGCTTGTTCTACCTGATGTCCCCACAATGGACAGGCACTGTCGCTGCTGTCCCCTTGGGCATTCACAATGACAGCACTGAGCAGCCCCATCTGTTGAACAGCTAAGCCATTTCCAAGTATTTGACTCTCATAATGTAAGTGATAAGCATGTCGGTGCCATAAATCTCTGTTTCTTTAGGAATTATTCCTATAAACACCAATACTAGAACACAGGTTAACCACATTTTGGGGGGACTGGCTGCTGGCTCCTCTATGCTCTATTTATTAAGGTGAAGCATTGCTTTGGAAAGGAGGGATCCCGGATTCTATAGATGAGACCTGAAATCATGAGGAGGACAAGCCACCAGTGATTCCATTGGGGTATTGGGAGTGACCATAGAGAATGGAAGAGCCTGCCCACAACCCCCTCTCATATGTCCTCTCTCACAAGCTTCCCTCCCTTGTGTTATGGAACAAACCTCAACCATGCCCTGTCTCCTGACACTCTCCCACCACTCCAGCCGCTCATGTTCCTTAACTCAGATGCTAAACTAGAGCAACCAGACCATGCTCTATGCCAGCAGAGGGGTGCAGGCCAGATCACTCCTCTCAGCTGGCTCCTTGTACTTCCTGGCTGAACCCCATCCTCTCAGGGAGGAATCTCTAAATGTAGTGCAGGTCAGTGGGTTACAGACAAGTGTTCATCCAGATGTAGTTTTAGTGGCAACAGCAAGAACCCCTTGAACTTGTGTGAGCAATATAGGCCTTTACAAAGCACATTGGAGGCTCATGGAAGCGGCAGGATGGACAGACCTCACCTAGGGGCTTTGACATTGGACGTAGCTCATCCACTCATCCACACCCCTCATGATGCTCTATCTGTGACCCCCTGACTCTGCCAACACCAACCTTAGTATCCCTCAAGTTAAGCTTGTCTGAGAGAGGAGATTGTGCTTTCTGCTGAGTCCTCTCTCCTCCTCCAAGTCAGATAAGGGGCAGTCTGCTTGATATGACATTCTATTAGAGGCCATCATCATTAATTCCTGTCTTCTATGCCGTAACATGGAGATAACCAGGCACAGAAGATATCCTTAAAGAGAAGACATTTGGGGGTCTCCCTGCAGGAAGAGAGAGAAAAAACAGTGAGTGGGACTCAGTGAGAAAGGAGAGCTCTGAGCATGAGGGGAAGGGTTGCCATGGGCCAGGTGCTGCCATATTGGTCAGTGGCACAGGATTTGTGTTGGCTTCTAGGGAGTTGCCAGGCTTCCTGTACCAATAGGTCCATCAAAAACCAAAATAACATGCATAAAATACTTTCCACTCCAACTGCGGAAAGGCAGTGGGACCCAGGCAGCCAAGGAGGCCAAAGATTCTTTGTACCAATGATTACATGGTGGGGGAAAAGAGGGACAGGCTAATGGAAGTGTGGGCAGCTAATTTCCCTGCTTTGGGGAGAAAGAGCCCCATCACAAGGCACCCCAATATTTGTTCCAAAAACAGGTGAGAGTTCCAGGGGCTCCAACCTGCCAGTCTCCACACTGAGGATTGTCCATGTCCAGGACACAAGCTCTGGCTGACATCCTGCCCCAGGGCTGGCCTGGGTCTGATGGATGAGCCCAGTGTTGTGGGATCCCATACTGGAGGGGATGAAGGCTTTCTGGAAGGACAACTGAGTCAGGGGAGCCTGGATTGGCAGGCTGAAGGGACACAGTAATGCAGAGTCCCAGAGCCCATGACAAGAAGGTGATCCCTGTGAGCTAATTTTAGCAAGTAAAGCTAAGGAGTACTGAGTATCCTTTTAGAGCATGAATCAAGTCAATCAATCCCCCTAACAATTCCATGTGGAAGGTAGAGATGCTGCCTCTGTTTGATGAAGAAGGAAACCAAGGCTTTAAGAAACTGCACATTTCCATGATCCACATTGAGTCACATGCAGGATTTGAACCCAGGTCTTGCCAGCATTGTGGGTCCAACCTCACAAGAAAGTTGCATCCAGTTGCTTCAAAGAGACTTCTCAACTCTGAGGTTACATGAGCCTTTGTACCCAGGGAGAAAGCTCCTCCTACCCAAAAAAAGGCTGACTGGTACTGGGAGAGTCCTCAGTGCCAAGGCACAGCATCATCAGAAAACAGACCCAGGACAAGCCCAAGTGAGAGTTGACACCACTGCCCCTTGAGTTCAGTGAGGTCTCCAGGCCTCGGGGTTTGATGTGGTGCTTTGTGCACCTCTGAGTTCCAGGAGTGAGCTGTGTGGATGGAACACAGATTCCAATGGCAGAGAGACAGCAATTCTAGCCCCCGCTCAGCCGCTTTGTAGCTGGGTAACCCCAACAGGGCTCTGAAGCTACAGACCCTGTCCCTAAATTGTTGAATGTAGTGGGTACTGCTAAGTGGGATGTAGAAAGAAATGACTCCTACAGTTCCTGCCTGGTGCCTGGGACCATGTGTAGAGTCCAGAGGAAAGACAATCGTATCAGTGGCCAATTTAACCATGTATCTGGTCTTCCACTTGTTGGTTCTGTTGTCGTCTTTAAGAAACAGATGCCAAAGCTAAGGTCAGGGAGAATTCTTTGTAGGCTTTCTTCTCTGAGGCTTATAGTTTTAGCTCTTGAATTTATATCTGTGACCCATTCGGGGTTCATTTTCTGTCTTCTCTGAGAAGAGGGTTCATGAGCCTTTATTCAGTCATTTGTAATTTTATGTATTGGAATGCTCAGGGAGGGATGCACTTATAGTCACTGTAGTACCTTAGGTTGTCACTTGTAGGGAGTTGTTAATAGATCTGCAAGTATCTGTAGAATAATATTTATTCTGTACTTGAAGAAATTCGCTGAGATTATGAAGGAAGTCCAAAGGGAAGTTAACTTATATCTTCTGCAGGGGTGGAGCAGTGTCCTTGTTAAGAGTACACACCCCCCTCTGGTAGCCACAGGTGACATTGCAGGAGTTCCCTGAACTGTCTGGAAAACAAGCCGGTGGATGTTGGTCATCTTCAAGGAAGCACAGAGAGATCAAAACAGTTCCAAGAATTCAACGTTTTGGAATGTGTCTTCTAGGAAATCTGTGGAAAATGAGCTTTTTCCCAAATGCACTATTTCGAGAAATATTTTCTGATAGTTGAGTGAGACCCTGGATTCTAAGATAGAAAGTAGGAGAATGGTGGATGCTTCCCAAGAGGCACAGGGTGTATGGTGGGATAGTGTGAGGAATAACTGGTCCACACCACAGCTCTTTATATCTGGTTGAAAGAAAGCAGTAAAAGAAAACAAGCCATATTTATGGATTCCTTTGCTTACAATAACCATAAAACATTTTAGACAATTTGAAAACTATCACTCAGCCTATCTGTATCCTCTTTTCCCAGATAGAAGACATCAACTTATATTCCTAGCTTATTTTTTACTTATTAGGAGAAGATGATGTTATATAGTGAACTCTTCATGACTCTACAAATAACCTTGTAGAACTAACAGATGAATTAAGTCCTAAACTTAAGGAGTCAGATTATATATACAAAAATGAGTTTCATATCTATACACGAAAAATATTCCATCAATGACAGAAATTAAGAAAATTATTTGTAATTGATAATCACTCAAAAAGATTAAAATACATAGGAATTATTTTCACCCGAAAGTGAAAGACCTGCATACTGAAAACTTAAATCATTAATGAAAGAATTTGGAAAAGACAGAGTTAAGTCTGGAAACATCCCATGCTAATGGATCCCTAGAATATATGTAATCCAAAGATCCACACTGCATAAACAATCTAAATATTCAGTGCAAAACCTGTTAACATCCAATGGCATTTTTAGAAATAAAACCAATAATCCTACAGAGTGAATACTACCACAACAAACCCTGAATAGCCAAAACCATCTGGAGAAAAAACAAACCTGGAGGTGTTATGCTTTCTGAATTCAAAATGATTACAAAGTTGTAGAAATGAAAGCCCTTGGTATAGACATGCAGACAGACACACAGAACAATGGGACAGAGTAGAAAACCCACACATATGTAGTCAATTGATTTCCAACAAAAACCCCAAGAATATAAAATAGGGAAGCAACAGTCTCCAGAATAATTGCATTGGAATCACGGGGCAACCTTACGTAAAGCAGTGCATCTGAATCTATCCCGCCCAATCCATAACACCGAAGTCACAATGTGCAAGGACTTCAACAAAAGAGCTCACCCATAAAATGCCTAGCTGGAAATTGGGATGAATGTTATTAACACCCTGCCTTTTTATAATAAACTCCATGACCAAAATTTGAACTTTGGATTCTGAGATCTAAAGTCAGATGCTGTGCTGACTGAGCCATCAAGAACCTATTAAAACTATGCAGAGTTGTCAGAAGAGATCTATTCATTCATCCCCTTAACACAATTTTTTTAGAGGAATGTTTCGTGAGTTCCTTCGTCACACTGATTTTTGGATTTGACCTCAGAAGCAAAAGCTACAATGAGAAACAACTGGAATGGCATCAAACTAAAAGCCTTCTGTACAGCAAAGGAAATCTCCAGTCATCAACATATTGAACGGACAACATACTGAAGAGGAGAAAATATTTTCAAACTACTTAACTGATAAATATCTCATATGTAAAGTACTGAAGAACTCATACAACTCAATAACACAAAAACAGATAGCAGTTACAAGATCAGCAGAGTTCAGGTTAGATATTTTTTCAAAAAAAAAAAAAAAAACACAGAGAGGGTCAACAAATATACGAAGAGATTTTCACCACCACTTATCACCAGAGAAATGCAAATCAGAGCCCAAAATGATGTCACCTGTCACCTGTCAGAATGACTATTATCCAGATGATCAAACAAGAATTTTGGCCAAAGTGTGGAGGAAAGGGAACTATGCTCTATTGGGCCCTAGTGGGACTGTAAACGGTCTCTGTTGATAGGACTGTAAATGGATACAGCTACTATGGAAAACAGTGTCATGTTTTCTCAAAAAATTCATCATAGGGGCACCTGGGTGGCACAATCAGAAGAGTGAGTGACTCTTGATCTCAGGGTCATGAGGTTGAGCCCCACATTGGGGGTAAAGAGTACTTAAAAGAATGGATATAGAATAACCATATCATGCAACAAGTCTCCTCTTATGTATTACAATGAAGCCAAGTCTTCTCTCTTCTACAATGAAGGTGTATAGGGTGGAGATGTGAGAGATTTGAGAGAAGGTGCAGGGACTTTGGAAGCAAGGCACCAAAACTTCAGTGCCCCGTTTCTCATATGCTGGCCATGTGCCTATGTAGTCTTCAAGTCTCTGTTCCCTCACATAGCACACAAGGACCATGATGGTGCCTTTTCTTTCCTTATGTTTGATCAAATGCCATGAGAGAAATCTAATGCTTGCTCAGAGGTGAGGTTTACTGTTAGATGAAGTCATTACTGACTCATAACAGAGATTCTGAAGTATGGTTTTTGTTCATTTACAACCCAGTGAACATGTTTTTCAGTGGTGATGACATTTCTCCCCAGGTTTATTGAGGTACCACTTAGTGTACAACAAACTCCTGAGGCCCAAGCAGCACCAGGCTTCCCTGAAGAGAAGGCACAAGGTCCAAGTCGATGTTCATTACGAATAATCCTTGTCTTGACCTCTGGGCATTACCTGTAGGACTGGCCTTTGGGAAGGTACAGTCATCCCGAGTTAAAAATTTGTCATACTATCATTTGTAGGAGCTTTCACAGGGATGACCCCTTGCCATTGCTTAAGTGGTTCTTTAGATAAATAGAAAACAGAAAAAATAAGGAAAATAAATAGAGAACGAGATAAATAGAAAGAAAACGAAAACTTCCAGTCTCTTTCTGTGAAGCCAGAATTACTCTGGTCCTCAAAGATCCCATCAAAAAGAAGAATTTCAGACCAATATCCCTGATGAATATGGACACCAAGATCTCAACAATATCCTAGGTAGTAGGATCCTAAGTACATTAAAAAGATTATCCTCCATGACCCTGTAGGATTGATCTCTGGCAGGCAAGAGTGGTTCAATATTCACAAATCAATCAATGGTAAAAAAAAAATCAGTAAGAGAAGAGAGAACCACATGGTCCTCTCAATTGATGCAGAAAAAGCATTTATAAAAATACAGCATCATTTCATGATTAAAACACTGCAAAGTAAAGGGATAGAGGGAATATTCCTCAAATTCATCTATCTATCAATGAAAAGCCCACCGTGAATATAATTCTCCATGGGGAAAATTTAACAGTCTTCCCTCTGAGATCAGGAACGCGAGAAGGATGCCCAGTCTCAGCACTGTTCTCCAACATAGAACTAGAAGTCCTTGAAAGAGCAATCAGACAACAAAAAGAAATAAAATGTACTCAGTTTGGGGAGGAAGAAGTCAAACTCTCTCTATTCACAGAGGACATGATACTTTATATGGAAAACCCAAAAGACTCCACCCCCAAACTACTAGATCTCATATAACAATTCAGTAATGTGGCAGGATACAAAATCAATGTACAGAAATCAGTTGCTTTCTTATACACTATCCATGAAAATATAGAAGGGGAAATTAGAGAACTGACTCCATTTACTATAGCACCAAGAATCATAAAATATCTTGGAAAAAAAAAATATCTTGGAATAAATTTAACAAAAGAGGTACAGGGTCTGTACTTAAGTATTTAAGAACATTCATGAAAGAAATTGAAAAAGACACAAAAAGATGTAAGAGCATCACATACTCATGGGTGGGAAGAATAAACATCGTTAAAAAGTCTTTACTGCACAGAGTAATGTATACTTCAATACCATCCTGGTCAAAATTCCACTAACATTTTCAAAGTGCTGGAACAAACAATCATAAAATTTGTATGAAACCAGAAAACAGCCAAAATTGCTAAGGAAATTTTCAAAAAGAAAAAGAAAACGAGGGGCATCACATTGCCTGATTTCAAGTTTTATTACAAAACTGTGATCACCAAAACAGCATGGTACTGGCCCCAAAACAGACACATAGACAAGTGGAAGAGAGGAGAGAGCCCAGATATGGACTCAAAACTCTGTGATCAAATAATCTTCGACAAAGCAGGAAAAATTATCCAGTGGAAAAAAAGAGAGTCTCTTCAATAAATGGTGCTGGGAAAATTGGACAGTTATATACAGAAGAATGAAGCTTGGCCATCCTCTTACACCATACACAAAGATAAAATCGAAATGGATAAAAGACCTCAACGTGAGGCAGGAATCCATCAGAATCCTAGAGGAGAACATAGGCAGTAACCTCTTTGACATCAGCCACAGCAACTTCTTTCAAGATGTGTCTCAAAGGCAAAGGAAATAAAAGCAGAAGTGAACTTTTGGGACTCCATCAGGATCAAAAGCTTCTGCACAGCAAAGGAAACAGTCAAGAAAACAAAGAGGCAACCAACGGAATGGGAGAAGATATTTGCAAATGACAGTACAGACAAAAGGCTGATATTCAGGATCTATAAAGAGCTTCTCAATCTCAACACACACAAAACAGATAATCATGTCCAAAAAATGGGCAGAAGACATGAACAGACACTTCTCCAATGAAGTCATACATGAAAAAATGTTCATCATCGCTAGCCATCAGGGAAATTCAAATCAAAACTACATTGAGATACCACCTCACACCAGTTAGAATGGCCAAAATAACAAGACAGGAAACAATGTCTGTTGGAGAGGATATGGAGACAGGGGAATCCTTTTATACTGTTGGTGGGAATGCAAGTTGGTGCAGCCGCCTTGGAAAACAGTGTGGAGATTCCTTAAGAAATTAAAAACAGAGCTTCCCCATGACCCTGCAAATGCATGACTGGGTATTTACCCCAAAGATACAGATATGGTGAACAGAAGGGCCCTCTGTATACCAATGTTCATAGCAGCATGGCCACAGTCACCAAACTGTGGAAAGAGCCAAGAAATCCTTCAACAGACAATGGATAAAGAAGATATGGTCCATATATACAATGGAATATTATGCAGCCATCAGAAGGGATGAATACCTAACTTTTCTTTCAATATGGAGGACTGGAGGAGATCATGCTGAGGGAAATAAGTCAAGCAGAGAGAGTCAATTATTATATGGTTTCACTTACTTGTGTTGCATAGGAAATTACATGGAGGACATTAGTAGAAGGAAAGGAAATGTGAATTGGGGAAATTGTAAGAGGAGATGAAGCATGAGAGACTGTGACTCTCATGAAACAAACTGAGGGTTTTGGAGGGGCAGGGATGGGGGATAGGTTTGCCTGGTGGTGGGTATTAAGGAGGGTATGTATTGCATGGAGCACTGAGTGTGGTGCATAAATAATTAAACTTGGAACTCAGAAAAAATAAATTAAATTAAAAAAACAATCATTTATTGACTTATAGGAATCTTAATAAAATATGAAGAGTGAAAAATACATTTTATTTAAAATGTAATAATGATGCTATTTTATATCTTTATGAGATTTAAAGCAAGACATCTATGACCTACATTCTTCTATTGATAAAAATTACCTCATTTATCACCTTTATAAAAATAAACGTCCTAGATTTCTACTCTACTGAAAGTTACTTCAGATTTCATTCAACAGAAAAGGCGTGTATTTACACGGAGAGTAGTAGACTATTTGTGAGAAGACTTTCCATTGTAACTTTTTTTCTATATTGCCCTTTTACCACAGAGGATCTAGGAGATAAGACACTGAGAACCCAGAGTGATTCGAATTGGTTATCAGATGTTAGTCAAAATGAAATATTAAATATCCTCTTTCAGAGCATAGGGAGGTGACTCACTTCATAAAACATACCTGAATAATATCACTTTAAAATATTTTTTAGGACAACTGAGTGGCTCAGTCAGTAAGTGTCTGTCTTTGGCTAAGGTCATGATTCCAGGGTCCTGGGATCAAGCCCCAAATCGGGTTCCCTGCTCAGTGGAGGCCTGCTTCTCCCTCTCCCACTCCTGCTCGTATTCCTGCTATGGGAATCTCTCTATGCCAAATAAATTAATTATTTATATATCTATATCTGTATCTAGATCTAGATACAGATATAGATATATATAAACATATTTTTTTAAATTTTGCAACTTGACACTGTTACAAAAATTTTTCAGGGATGAGTCAAATTTAAAACAATGTCAAATAGAGCTTCCTTATGACCCTGCAATTGCAGTACTGGGTATTTACTCCAAAGATACAGATGTAGTGAAAAGAAAGACCACATGTTCATAGCAGCAATGGCCACAGTCACCAAACTGTGGAAAGAGCCAAAATGCCCTTCAATGGACGAATGGAAAAGGAAGATATGGTCCATATACACTACAGAGTATTATGCCTCCATCAGAAAGGATGAATAGCCAAATTTTGTATCAAAATGAATGGGACTGGAAGAGATTATGCTAAGTGAAATAAGTCAAGCAGAGACAGTCAATTGTCATATGGTTTCACTTATTTGTGGATCATAAGGAATAACATGGAGGACATGGGGAGATGGAAAGGAGAACAGAGTTGGGGGGAAAATGGAGGGGGAGGCGAACCATGAGAGACTGTGGACTCTGAAAAGCAATCTGAGGGATTTGGAGGGGAACGGCTGGGGCATTGGGTGAGACGGGTTGTGGGTATTATGAAGGGCACACATTGCATGGAGGACGGGTGTGGTGCAGATGCAATGAATTCTGGAACACTTTTGTGCAAAAAGAATGAATACTGTTACGCTGAAAAAATAAATAAAATGGAAAAAAAAAAACCTAAAAAAAATTAATTTTATTTTTTAAGGAGATATGAGACTCTATATGAGGACTGTGCCTGGGTGAAACCAGAGCAGACATCCCCGCGGGTGAACAGGGAGTCCAGGCCCACTCAGAAATCTGTAATGGGCTAGGTTGGGGCCCTTTCATTCAGGAAGCATTCAGGAAGTCCCACTCATCACAGGCGATCTTGTAGGAGCTGACTATGAACCCTGCACAGAGCAGACCACACGCCGGGGCTCCAGACTAGGTAGGGGACAAACAGTGACACTAGACATGATGAGAGGTAGCATCCACATGACATTTTATGTGATGACCTCTGGCTTCCACTAGATATGGGTGTATTTTCTCCAGCTATGATGAGGTCAGCAGAGCCCAGGAGCAGCAGAATATGTGAGTGAGCTTTGGCTGGTGCATGAGTGCCTTCTCTCACCCCCAGGGACTCTTGGACCTTCATTCCACACATCTATGATTCCTCCTTAAGGGTGAAGGTTTGAGAGTTCCTTCTGGAGGAAGGAAGGGGCCCAGGGGAACTGTGGATGTGGGCATCTTTGCAGAGCAGAGGGGGCTAGAGGATAGCTTTAGCCCCTAAGGGAGTCATTCCCCACCCAGCACTTCCCCCCTAGTCCTGACTCAACACAATCCAGGGACCCAGAATAGAGGGTGTAGGAACCATCACACATAGTAGCCTGCTGGAACCCAGACACTGGGTGCCCAGAGGGTGCTCAGAAGACCCAGTGAGAGCTTAGGGACCAGATATTCCCCACAATGTGGGAGAATAGTGTCAGTGGAAGGAGACCAACTCGTGGCAACTAAAGAAAGAGGCAGGGCAAGAGCAGAGGAGGTAACATTTGAGGTACTGGGAGGGTCCTGGAAAGGGCTAGCTGGAGACAGAGTCCCTTGGTTCCCTCCTTGGTTGGATCTTCACAGCACAGTGGCATGTGCAGCAAGGGTAACTAAGAGGCCAGACACCACCCCTCCCTAGGAACATGTAGTTGAATTCTGTGGCAAGTGGACAAGGAGATAGACTGAGGAGTGTGTCCAGTTCCCCTACGAAGGACAGAAATGCTCACGGGATTGATCAGGACTCACACTCAAAGCGCCTTTTTGCACCCTGTCATCTGTGATGAGACCTGTCTCAGGCAGGACTGCCAGATCACAGGTGGACAAAGACTAGGACAGGTCTCTGACAGGAGCTGGAAGCCCAGAGACCCAGGTTCCCACAGGGGTTCCCTGGGATATTGGTTTGGGAGGGTTCCCTGTCTTATGACTTATGACTAACAGTCTCTTCCCAGGGCTATCTCCTCCATCTTGAACATATGACTATAACAATAGCCCGAGGATTTTGTCCAGTCCCCAGAATTTCCCAGCCTGAATATGCTGCTGGCATATTCAACATGGGGCTCAATATGCCAGGCTAAGATTTGGAGCACCTCGCCCAGCTTCTGCTCTCACACCTGCAATAGATTGAGCCCACGGAGACAGAGTCTGGGAGTGAGAAGGGTGGATGGACTGATGCGGTCCTGTGGAGGGGGCTGAGTGGGCCACACTGACCAAGCCTAGAGTACACTTGAGCCAAGAGGAGTGAGAAGTCGCAGATTCCTGTCCCCATGATTTTTAGTCAGGGAGACCTCCCAGGAATTGCTTCCTGGACACAGAAGACATTGAGTGCTGGAAAAAGTTTCCTTTTTTTAGGAGGGACATGGGAAGTCAATCATGCTGATGATACTTTCTTTTCAAGGAGCTACAGCACTATGCCCAGAGAAAGATCCTGAACCACCTCAGGAAATTGACCCAGCTCCCACTGTGGCACCCGCTGTATCTTCGGACACAAAGCTGGCCCACCCTCTCCCAGGTGCTGGAGCTCACCCCTCAGCAAGAGCAGTGGCACCACCTCCACTTTGGGGCCAGTGCAGGTGGTAGTCGGGGCTCTAATTCACTCTCCTGAGATAGAAGAACTATCAGCCCCTTTAATCGACCCAAAGATACATCAGGGTTCTGCCCATGCTCCTTTTTGGTTCCTGAGGGGCTCGAGTCAGCACTTTTCTCAGTGGAATAACCAGACTCCGCCCCCAAACAGCAGCTCATTCTGGCTGGAACCCCAAGGATGGGGTTCCTTGCCCTCTTTGTAATTTTTGTGTTTTGTATACACTTGTAAAATGGCTTAAAAGATTTTGTGCATTAAATAAAGTATTATTAGAGTTTACTTAAAAGTTTACTCTGATACTTTTCCATGGTATATCGAGGTGCCTTTAAGTACTTTAGGAGTGTTGCACAACTAATTACTTGTAGAACATTTCCATCACAGAGAAACCTGAGCTGCTTATCACTCACTGCTCATTATGGAGCCCTAGTCCCTGCAATCACTACACTTCACTCTGTCTCTGGTACTATATCTCATCTGTGATTCTTATGTGACATGAGTCCTACAATATGGCCTTCTCTGTCTGGCTACAGAATATAAGAAAGATACATAAATTTTTTATTGTTTTATAAAAGTAACATTTTATTTCAAATGAATGTTCCTGAAAGAACTATCATCATGGGAAGCCCCAAAATAAGCTACTCTCATTATCCGGGGTAATGTTCCCTTTCATAACGATATCTTGAATGGTGGAAATGGGGAGGGGAATTCTGGGTCCATGAGACACCTTTAAATTCTTTCATTATCCTGCATAGGCCATGTTTAAATTATTCTAGAGGGCAATTTATAAAAAAATATTAAAATCACATCTTAAATCTTCCCAATTATTACTAACAAGTCAGATAATATAGTAAATAGTTCTTCAGTTTTAAGCCAGAAGGTGTTTATGTAGTAAAATAATGACTTAAATATGACAAAAAGAAGACAAGTTCCTTCTCCACGAAATGATCGCCTGTAATGGATTTTGTCCCAATTCCAATTGTTTTCCCTCTGGTGTGTGTGTGTGTGTGTGTGTGTGTGTGTTATGCTGTGGCGGGAAGGTAGTGAGAGTTTCCAGGCTGGGCTCTTCTTCTACCTGATGTCCTCACAGTGGACAAACACTGTTGCTGTTGTCCTCTTGGGCATTCTCAGTGACAGCACCCAAAGACCCATTGTTGAACAACTTAGCCATTTCCAATTATTTGACTCTCATCATTCAAGTGATAAGTACGTCCATGCCATAAATCTGTTTCTTTCTGTCTGATTCCTACAAGTTTCAGCACTTGAACACTTTAATTCAGGGACATTCCCCTTGCACTGATGACGTCATAAGTGCTTGACAATAAATGGAGTGAGAAGTACCATGGTGGAGTGACTCTGGGCTCCTGAAAGACCACGTGAAGGAGCTCAGTCTCCAATCTGAAGATCCACTCTGCACTGTCATGTGAGGAAATCCATGGCAAAATGCCACCATGATTAGGGGAGTTATTTGGTAATTCAGCATAAGGGGCTATAACTAGAATATTTTGAAATCAGCAAGCAAACGCCCGTAATTATCAGCCTAGAACCTAGAGAAAATGACCAAAGAAGCACCTGTCTTCCTCAGTCAGTAGGGCACGAGGTTCTTGATCTCAGGGTGATGAGTTTGATCCCCACATGGAACACAGAGTTGATGCAGGAAACAAAAGAAAACAGCAGGACTTACACATGACCCAAATCAATTGGGCTTGGACAATAGAGCTGGTCGGTGGTGAGCTGGATCCTCTCTCCTGTTCATTCAGCCACTGGGCCCTGAGCACTCAGGTGGTGCCACTCCTTATCAGGCAAACAATTTCTCCCTCTAGGAGCTCAGGGTTTAGAGGGACAGATGCACAAACATGAACTGAAAAGGTGAATGAAAGGAGCATTTGTTACACGAGACAATTATAAGGGACTAAAATGGGTCCTGAACTCCACCAGGGGAGGTATCCAACAAGGTTATGCTGAGAAGACATTGATAATTCCTGTGGCAGGAAAAGAAGAAGGCAGCCCTGCACAAATCCCACTGTATTTAGCCCCGCAAAGGGTACCATGGTGCAGAGGATCAGAAGCAGAATATGATTTTCCCGGAGTGAGGGTTAGAAAGGAGGTCAGGTGTTAGAAAGGAGGATGCTGAAGGGGGGAGCAGAGGAAAGGGAGGAAGGCTAAGGCCGGGGCAGGTGGACACTATCAGTGCCCTGCTCCTAGTGCCGTTTGACCATATTATTAGGGACTAGGGGTATGGGAGGTCTGATCTGCTAACACTGCGGCCAGCTACGTGGGTGGCTGACTGGAGATCGGTCTGAGGGACAGAATGTGTATTAGTGTCCTGGGTCGAGTTCTGAAAATTGTAGAGGTCTCATTTGCCATGCAGGTTTCTCCTAATCTGTGGTTTGTGTGCAGCTCCAGTGAGCACGGTTTCCTTCTGGAGGGTAGGCAGAGACCCAAGGTGTGGCTCCAGAGTACTCTTCTGGAGGGCTTGTGGACCAGGCCTCTTGGGATGGAAGTCTGACAGAAGCAGCTAGGGTTAGGGTTAGGTCATAGGGCATGGCAGGCCTAATCTACAGACGCTGATGCGAGCTCCTGGGAATCTGAGGTGAAGGCAAGTGTCAGGAGGTCGCTCATGCTGGAGTTTGTGTCCATGACATCCACCTAATGTGTGGGTGGCCTCATGGGGCCATGGAGTTTTGCCTAGCTCTGGACTTTTTGCACTGTTCCAAATACTTTGGTCTATTCTGAGGGATAGGTGGTGTCCAGTTTTATGGCTCAGGGGTCCACCATATGGAGGGATTTGAGAGTAGGGTTCCAGGTATGGATGCTTGAAAACTCAAACTACTATAAGGGTTAGGTCCTAGTGGCTTGGCAATCCTTATATCCTGGCTCTGGGGTGAGCTACTCATATTGCTGTGTTGAAAATGGGGCTCAGGCTAAGGGTCACAATGGGTGTTTGTGTCCAGGGCGGCCTGCAAAAGTGGGAGTGGCCTCAGGGTCTACTCAAGTTTCTTCCAACTCTGGGGGTTTTACATAGCTCAAAAAGGCAAGGTTTCCTTCTGGGGGGCAGGAGCAGTTCTGTTTTGTGGCTCATGCATCCCCCGTATGGAGTGATTCGAGTAGAGGGCTCTGGGTATGGATGCCTGAAAACAAAACCAAGGGTTTGGATTAAGGCCTAGGGGCATGGCAGATATGATCTGCTGACTCTATGCCAGCTATCCCAGTACCTGATTAGAAGACGGGACTCAGGTTGTGTCAGACTGCATATTAGTGTCCAGGGTAGAGTACAAAAGTGGGGTGACATCAGGGGCCATGCAGGTTTCCCCTGATCTAGGGGTTTTGTGCAGCTCCATAGGGCAAGGTTTCCTTCTGGAAGGCAGGGAGAGTCCTGCAGTGTGGCTCCAGATTCCCTAATCTGGAGAGATTGCATTCCAGATCTCAAGGGATGGAATTCTGAAAACCCAAGTTTCCTTTATGGTTAGGGTGTAGGGCATGGATCCCTGATCTATGCAAGCTGAGTCAGGCTCTCCAGATTCTGAAGTTAGGGTGAGTGTCAGGCATTCGCTCAGACCAGACTAGAATTTGTGTCCACTAGGGCTGCTGAATGTGTGTGTGGCCTCCTGGGGCCATGGAGTTTTCTCCTGCTCTGGGGGATTTGTGCAGCCCAAAAAATTATGACTTCATTCTGGTGGAGATGTGGAGTCCTGTTATATGGCACAGAGGTCCCCATTTGGAGTTATTAGAGAGCAGGTCTCTGGGCATGGATGCCTGAAAACCCAGCCTAGGGTTAGCATTAGGGACTAGGAGCATAGCAGGTCCAATCTGCTGCCTCTGGGGTCAGCTACTTGAGTTGCTGACTGGGAGTTGTGGCTCAGGCTGAGGACAGAATGTGTATTAGGATCCAGGGTTGTGTTCCGTAAATGGGTGTGCCCTTGTTAGTCATGCCGTTTTCTCCAAATCTGTGGGTTTTGTGTAGCTCCAATGAGCACAGTTTCCTTCTGTAGTTTATGCAGAGTCGATGGTGTGGTTCTAGAGTTCTCTACCTGGAGTGCTTGTAGGCCAGGGCTCTCAGGATGGAAGACTGAAAACCGAAGCTAGGGTTAGAGTTAGGGCCAAGGTCATGGCAGGTCCAATCTACAGATGCTGGACAAGCTCCTGGGGATCTGAAGTTAAGGCGAGTGTCAGGAGGTTGTTCAGGCTGGAGTCTGTGCCCATGCAATCCGCGAAGTGTAGGAATGGCCTCAAGGGGCCATGGAGTTTGCTCCCGCTCTGGGGTTTTTATACAGTTCCAAATAGTTTGGCCTATTCTGGGGGATAGGTGGTGTCCAGTTTTATGGCTCATGGGTCCCCCATATGGAGGTATTTGAGAGCAGATTTCCGGATATGGATGCCTGAAGACCCAAACTATGTTTAGGGTTAGGTCCTAGTGGCATGGCACACCTTATATCCTGGCTCTGGAAAGAGCTACCCATGGGGCTGTGTTGAAAATGGGGCTCAGGCTAAGGGCCACAATAGGTGTTGTGTCCTGGGCTGCTTGTAAATTTGTGCATGGCCTCAGGGACAAAGCAGCTTTCTTCCACCTCTGAGGGTTATACATAGCTGAAAATCAAGGATTCCTTCTGGGGGCCAGGAGAATTTCTTTTCTGTTTCTCAGGGGTCCCCATGTGGTGGGATTCTAGAGCAGGGCTCTGGGTATGGATACCTGATACCCAAACCAGCTAGGATTAGACTCTAGGCCATGGCAGGTCCGATCTGCTGGCTCTGGGGCCAGCTATCCTGGTGGCTGATTGGAGGACAGGACTTGGGTTTTGTCAGACTGCGTATTAGTGTCTAGGGTAGAGAACGAACGTGGGGTGGCATCGGGGGCCATGAACGTTTGCCCTAATTAAGGGGTTTTGTGCAGCTCAATAGGGCACAATTTGCTTCTGGAGGGCAGGGAGAGTCCTGTGGGCTGGCTCTGGAGTCCACAATCTGGAGTCCTTGCATTCCTGGATTCAAGGGATGGCATTCTGTAATCCCAAGCTCAGTTTATGTTTAGGGTATAGGGCTTGGATACCCTGTCTGCAGATGCTGAGGTGAGCTCTCCAGTTTCTGAAGTTAAGATGAGTGTCAGGCATTTGCACAAAACAGACTAGAATTTGTGTCCACTAAGGCTGCAGAATGTGTGGGTGTCCTCCTGGGGCCATGGATGTATCTCCTGCTTGGGGATTTGCACAGCTCCAAATAGTATGATTTCACTCTCAGTGAGAGTTGGGGTCCTGTTGTATGGTTCAGACATCCCCCTTGTGGAGGGATTCAAGTGGAGGGCTATGTGTTTGGATGCCTGAAACCCCAATCTAGGGTTAAGATTTGGGCCAAGGGGCATGATAATTCTGGTCTGCTGGCTCTGGCGCCAGCCTTCCTGGTGGCTGATTGGAGGACAGTACTCAGGTTGTGTCAGACTGGGTATTAGTGTCCAGGGTGGAGAACGAAAGTGGGTGGCATTGGGGGTCTTGCATGTTTGCCCTGATTTTGGCAGCTCCATGGAGCACGGTTTACTTTTGGAGGGCAGGCAGACTCCTGTGGGCTGGCTATGGAGTCCCAACCTAGAGGGCTTTCATTCCAGGATTGAAGGGATGGAATTCAGGCAACCCAAATTCAGCTTATGCTTAGGGTGTAGGGCATGGGGCATCTATCTGCAGATCCTGAGTTGAGCTCTCCAGTTTCTAAGGGTAGGGTGAATGTCAGGCATTCGCTCAGACCAGACTAGAATTTGTTTCCTCTAGAGCTGCAGAATGTGTGGGTGTCCTCCTGGGGCCATGAAGGTATCTTCTGCTTGGGGTTTTCCACAGCTCCAAATAGCTTGATTTCATTCTCAGTGAGAGTTGGAGTCCTACTATATACCTTGGTGTCCCCATAAGGAGGGATCAAGAGAAGGGCTCTGGGTATGGATACCTAAAACCCCAACCTAGGGTTATCATTAGGGACAAGGGGCATGGCAGAACGATCTGCTGACTCTGGGGCAAGCTACGTAGGTGGCTGATTGGAGGACAGGGCTCACACTGTAGGAAAGAATGTGCATTAGGGTCCAGTGTCGTGTTCGTAAATGGGTGTAACCTCGGTATTCGTGCTGGTTCTCCAAATCTGGGGGTGTTGTGCAGCTCCAATGAGCATGGTTTCCTTCTGGATAGTAGGCAGAGTCCCATGGTGTGGTTCTGGATTTCTCTCTCTGGAGTGCTTGTGGGCCAGGGCTCTTGGAACAGAAGTCTGAAAACCGAAGCTATGGTTAGGGTTAGGGCTAAGGGCATGGCAGACCTAATCTTCAGATGCTGGGCAAGCTCCAGGGAATCTCATGTTAAGGTGAGTGTCAGGGGTCACTCCGGTTGGAGTTTTTGTACATGCGATCCACCGAGTGTGTGGGTGGCGTCATGGAGCCATGGAGTTGCTACTGCTCTGGGGTATTTGCACAGTTCCAAATAGTTTGGTGTATTCTGGGCGATATGTGCTGTCCTGTTTTATGGATCAGTGGTTACCCGTATGGAGGGACTTGAGAGCAGGGCTCTGGGAATTGATGCCTGAAAATCCAACCTACGTTTATGGTTAGGAACAAGAGGCATGGCAAGCCTTATATCCTGGATCTGGGATGAGTTAGCCATACAGCTCTGTTGAAAATGTGTCTCAGGCTAAGGGTCATAATGGGTGATTTTGTTCAGAGCGACTAGCAAGAGTGGTTGTGGCCTCAGGTCAACACAGGCTTCTTCCAATCTTGAGGGTTTACATAGATGCAAAAGCAAGGTTTCCTTCTGGCAACCAGGAATATTTCTGTTGTGTAGTTGAGGGGTCCCCTCTGTGGAGGTATTCAAGGAGATAACTCTGGGTATGGATGTCTGAAACCCCAAGAAGGGTTAGAATTGAAGCCTAGGGGCATGGCAGGTCCAATCTTTTGTCTTTGGGGCCAGCTCTCCCAGTGGCTGATTGGAGAACGGGACTCAGGTTGTTTCAGACTGCTTATTGGTGTCCAGGGTGGAGAACGAAAGTGGGTGGCATCATGGGGCATACACGTTTGCCCTGATCTATGGGTTTTGTTGGGCTCCATAGGGCACGATTTCTTCTATAGGGCAGGGCAAGTCCTGTTGAGTCGCTCCAGAGACCTCAATCTGGAGGGATTGCTTTCCAGGACTGAAAGGATAGAATTCTGGAAACCTAAGTTCAGTGTACAGTTAGGCATGGATCCCCGATGTGCAGATTCTGAGGCAGATTCTGAGGCAAGCTCCCCAGAATATGAAGTTAGGGCGAGTGTCAGGCATTCGCTCAAACCAGACTAGAATTTGTGTCCACTAGGGCTGCTGAATGTGTGTGTGGCCTCCTGGGGCCATGGAGTTTTCTCCTGCTCTGGGGGATTTGTGGAGCTCCAAATAGTATGATTTCATTCTGGGGAGGATGTGGAGTCCTGTTATATGGCACAGATGTCTCCATATGGAGGGATTTGAGAGCAGGACTCTGTGTATGGATGCCAGAAAAAACATCCTGGGGTTAGCATTAGGTATTAGGGGCATGGCAGGTCCAATCTGCTGACTCTGGGGCCAGCTATGTGGTGGCTGACTGGAGTTCGCTGCTCAGGCTGAGAAACACAATGTGCACTGGTATCCAGGGTTGGGCTCCATCAATGGGTGAGGCCTCGTTGGCCATGCATGTTTCTCCTAATCTTGGGGTTTTGCGAATCTCCATTGAGAACAGTTTCCTTCTCTAGGTTAGGCAGAGTCCCATGGTGTGGTTCCTCAGTTCTCTATCTGGAGAGCTTGTGGGCCAGGAACTTTGGGACAGAAGACTATGCCAAGACTATGCCAAGGTTAGAGTTCATGCCTAGGTCATGGCAGGCCGAATCTACAGATACTGAGGTGAAATCCTGGGGATCTGAGGTTAAGGTGAGAGTCAGGAGGTCGCTCAGGCTGGAGATTGTGTCCATTCGATCCAACGAATGTATGGGTGGTCTCATGGGGCCACGGATTTTTCTAGGGCCATAGCACAGACCTCCTGTTAGCCTCTAAGATAGCTAGAAACATATCCAGCAGATCAGACATGTCATGGCCCTTGGCCATCATCTCTACCCAAACTGGGTTTTCAGGCATCTATCCCCAGATCTTATCTCAAATCCCTGAATATGGGGGGCCTGATGCACAAAATAGTACTCCTCCTTCCCCATGAGAGGAAACCTTGCATTTGGAGTGAGGGTTAATCTCTCAGAGTCAGAGAAACCTGAATGGCCCATGATGCCACGCCCCCTCTTGAGGGTGGCCTTGGGCACAAACACCCATTGAGATCCTCAGGCTGAGCCATGTTTTCATGTAAGGCCCAACAGTAGCTGGACTAGGAGTCTGCAATTCAGGCTTGCCATGCCCCTAGGGCCAAATCCTAACCAAAGGGGAGGTTTTCCAGGAGCCTATACTCAGAGCCCTGCTCTGGATCTCTCTTTTTGGGGGAACCCTGAGACAAAAAACAGGACTTATCCCTTCCCAAAGCATGACACCAAACTATTAGGAGCCAGGAAAATCCCCAAAGAAGGAGAATCTTCCATGGCCCCAGGAGGCCACACCTACATTCTGTGGCCATCCTAGACACAAAATCCAGAGACAAAAGCCGGAGCTACCAGCTCACACTTGCCCTAATTTCAGATTCTGAGGCTCCCCCCTCAGGGTCTGCAGATCAGGCATGCCATAACCTCAGCCCAAACCCTAAACTAGTTTGTGTTTTCAGGCTTTTGTCCCCAGAGACACATCCCACACATCCTCCAGTCTTTTGCCTCCGGAGCCACACCACAGGACTGAACCTCCCCTCCCAAAGGAAACTGTGCCTTTACAGTTGCCAATAGCCTACAGATTAGAAGAAACCTGCAAGGCCTTCGAGGCCACCTCAATTTCGTAAGGTGACCTGGAAATAATGAGCACTCTGACACATCCTGAGAACCTACATCTAGTCAGACACCCAGGTATATGGCCTAGAGACAGGAGATTGAAACTATCATGCCCCTAGTACCTAATATAAACCATAAAATTGGTTATCAGGCATCTGTCCCCAGAGACCTGGTCTGAATACCAACATAATGGGGTCCCTGAGGCACAAAACAGAACACCTCCTGTCCCAGAAGGGAAGCTTGCTATACGGAGATGTGTCAAGGACCCAGGGGAGGAGAATCCTGCATGGTCCCTGAGACACGGCCAAAATCCAAGGTGTCCCTGTACACAAACCTGCATTGTGATGCATCAGCATGAGACTCCATTTCAACTCATCCCCCTGGGTATTTCACCCCAAAGCCAGTGGATCGAACCTGCCATGTCCCTAGGTTGCAATGGTAACATGGCGTGGGATTTCTAGGCATCCATGTGTAGGGCTGTGCTATAGAATCATTCCATATGGGGGACACTGCAGCCATCAAAGAGGACTCCCCCTGTCTTGCAGAAGGAAACCTTGCTGTTTGGAGCAGCTCATGACACCCAAAGTTAGAATACCTCCATGGTGCGCATGAGGGCACCCCTCCCTTAGCATGAACTCAGACTTCAGCCTGAGCAAACATCTTACACTAGCCCTTACCTCAGATGCCGGAGATCGTGATTCAGCCTCTGCAAATTGTGCCTCCCATACCCAAGGCCCTAACCCTAACCCTAGCTTGTGTTTTCAGTCTTCTGTCCTGAGAGTCCTGGTGTACAACCCCTCCAGACTGGGAATTCTGGAGTCATAAGGCAGCACACCGCCTGCCTTTCAGAAGGCAAAAGTGGCCTCTGGGATTGCACAAAATCCCAAAGAGGATCAACCTACATGGCCCACAAGGGCAAAGAAATTTCATAGGTCACTGGTGCACTAATGATCTGTCTGGCACACCTAAGCCCTGACCTCCTGACAGTCACCCATGTAGCTGGCCACCTATCCAACAGATCGTACCTGCCATGCCCCTAGGCCATCATCTCTAACCAACCTGGTTTTATAGGCCTGTGTCCCCAGAGGCCTGGTCTCAAATCCCTGCATATGGGGGAACATGATCCACAAAATGGAAGTCCTGACCCATAGCAGGAATCCTTGCTATTGGGATGTGTGTAAAATCCTCAGAGTAGGAGAAGCATACATGGCCCCTGTGGCCCCACCCACTGTTGAAGGCCACCCTGGGCACAATCCCACATTGTGACACTCAACCTGAGCCAAGTTTTCAACTAAGCTGCCTCAGTATCTTGACCTAGACCCAGCATATGAGGCCTGCCAGGACCCTAGGCCCAAATCCTAACCCAAGGTTGGGTTTCTAGGCACGTGTACACAGAGCCCTGCTCTCAAATCCCTCTTTTTAAATTTTATTTATTTATTTGATAGAGAAATCACACGTAGTCAGAGGGACAGGCAGAGAGAGAGGAGGAAGCAGACTCCATGCTGAGCAGACAGCCTGATGTGGGGCTCGATCCCAGGACACCCTGAGATCTTGACCTGAGCTGAAGGCAGAGGTTTAACCCACTGAGCCACCCAGGTGTCCCTCTCAAATCCCTCTTTATTGGGAACCCTGATTTTGAAAACAAGATTCCCTCTATCCTCCCCTCCCCCCAATGACAGCATGCTATTTGGAGCTGTGCAAAACCCCTAAAGAGGGAGAATCTTCCGTGACCTCCTTCTATGGAAGTTTCCCTATGTGGGGTTTAGATGCAGCTCCAAACAGCAAGGTTTCCTTCTGGGGACAGGAGATGTTGTGTTTTGTGGCTTAAGGATCCCCCAAATGTTTGAGTTCAAGACAAGGCCTCTGGGAACAGATTCCTGAAAACCTAAGATAGTGTATAGATTCAGACTTATGGCATGTCAGGTTCAATCTTCTGTCTCTGGGGCCATCTACCTGGGTGTATGATGGGAGGTAGTTACTAAGGTTGTATCAGACTATTAGGGTCCGTGATCAAATGAATGAGACTGACACAAAGCGATTATTTCGTGCCATGCATCAGAAACCAAACTGCATCAGAAACCAAACTGCATCAGAAACCAAACTGCAGAGAAGACATCCAGATGGCCAACAGACACATGAAAAAGTGCTCCACGTCACTCGGCATCAGGGAAATACAAATCAAAACCACAATGAGATATCACCTCACACCAGTCAGAATGGCTAAAATTAACAAGTCAGGAAATGACAGATGCTGGAGAGGATGTGGAGAAAGGGGAACCCTCCTCCACTGTTGGTGGGAATGCAAGCTGGTCCAACCACTCTGGAAAACAGCATGGAGGTTCCTCAAAATGTTGAAAATAGAACTACCCTATGACCCAGCAATTGCACTACTGGGTATTTACCCTAAAGATACAAACATAGTGATCCGAAGGGGCACGTGTACCCGAATGTTTATAGCAGCAATGTCTACAATAGCCAGACTATGGAAAGAACCTAGATGTCCATCAACAGATGAATGGATCAAGAAGATGTGGTATATATACACAATGGAATACTATGCAGCCATCAAAAGAAATGAAATCTTGCCATTTGCGACGACGTGGATGGAACTAGAGCGTATCATGCTTAGTGAAATAAGTCAATCGGAGAAAGACAACTATCATATGATCTCCCTGATATGAGGACATGGAGAAGCAACATGGGGGGGTAGGGGGATAGGAGAAGAATAAATGAAACAAGATGGGATTGGGAGGGAGACAAACCATAAATGACTCTTAATCTCACAAAACAAACTGGGGGTTGCTGGGGGGAGGTGGGATTGGGAGAGGGGGTGCGGGCTATGGACATTGGGGAGGGGAGGCGAACCATAAGAGACTATGGACTCTGAAAAACAACCTGAGGGTTTTGAAGGGTCAGGGGTGGGAGGTTGGGGGAACAGGTGGTGGGTGATGGGGAGGGCACGTTTTGCATGGAGCACTGGGTGTTGTGCAAAAAGAATGAATACTGTTACGCTGAAAAAATTAATAAAAAGGGGAAAAAAATTTATAAATCAAAAAAAAAAATAAAAAATAAAAATCTATATGTAAAATATAAAAAAAAAAAAAAAAAAAAAGAAACCAAACTGCATTAGAAACCAAACTTCATTAGAAACTAAACTTCATTAAAAACCAAACTGCATTAGAAACCAAACTGACCGGTAGGTGCCCGAGCCCCATGCATTAGAAACCAAACTAACCAGTAGGTGCCTGAGCCCCTGCATTAGAAACCAAACTAACCAGTAGGTGCCTGAGCCCCTGCATTAGAAACCAAACTAACCAGTAGGTGCCCAAGCCTTGCTGGGGACCACTGCCTCCCAGTCCCTGGGGTCCCTCCTGGAGGCTCCCTGCCCCACCCTCACTGTACCACAGGCCACTCCCGGCGAGGCTGCACTGTTGCCTCCTGAGAGGCTGCTCCTGGTGGCGGCACTGCCCAAGGCGGCGTAGCTGCTTGCGGCGGTGCTGCTGCTGTTGCTGCTGCTGAGGCTCCTGCTCGGGGTGGCATCGCTCGTGGCAGCACCGCTGCCACTGTTGCTCAGGGCTGTGCCGCTCGCGGTGGCACCACTGCCGCTGCTGCTGCTCTGCTGTTTGGGGCAGCACAGCTCGTGTTACAGCTCAAGGTGGTGCCGCTGCTGCTGCTGCTCGGGGCAGTGCCGCTCGTGGTTGTTCGGGTGGTGCTGCTTGCAGAGACGCCACTGCCGCTGCTGCTGCTGCAACTCTGCTGCTCTGGGCGCCGCCGCTTGCGGTGGCGCTGCTGCTCAGGGCAGTGCTGCTCTCAGTGGTGGTGCGGCTGCTGCTGCTCTGGTGCTGGGGCAGCGCCGCTCATGTTACAGCTCGAGGCGGCGCCACTGCCACTGCTGTTCTGGGCGGTGCCCCTCGCGGTTGCTCCGGGTGGAGCTGCTTGCAGTAGCGCTCCTGCTCGGGGTGGCGCCACTCGCGGTGCGGTGGCGGTGCTGCCACTGCTGCTGTTTGGACTCCTCCTGCCAAAAAAATACCTCCCCCTCCAGCCTCACAGACCATCTTTTATAGTCGTGGTTGAGCCCGGCCCACACCCAGGTGGCCAATGGGATTTCAACTTACCACAGTTAATATATGCGCACCCCTCTGATTGGATACGGCTATCTGGCCTGGCCCGCCCCTATATCCGGGGTTTACAAGTAACTTCCTTTTGCTAACCAGGCGCCTACAAGACCGCGCATTTTTTTGTCCAGAGCATCCTACGAAATTGGGGTGGCCTCAAGGGCCTTCTAAGTTTCTCCTCACCTGAGGTTTTCTGAAGCTCTAAAGGGCCCAACTTCCTTCTGGAGGGCAGGCCCAGTCCTGTGGTGTGGCTATGGAATATGCAGGCTGGAGGTTTTGTGGTGCAAGACTCTGGGGACAGAAATCTGAAAACATCAGCTAGGGTTAGGATAATGGCTGAGGGTATGGCAAGCCCGATGTGCAGACCCTGAGAGGAGCACCTCAGGATCTAACATTCGGGATAGTGTGAGGTAGAAACTCAGGCTTTGCCTCTGATTTTTGTGTTTGAGAAGGGTGCGGAATGTAGAGGGGACCTCATGGGGACATGAAAGATTCTCACTCATTGGGGGTTTTTCATAGCTCCAAATAGCATTCTGTCATTGTGGGGGAAAGGAGAAATTCTGTTTTCTGATTCAGGGGTCCCCATGAGGAGGGATTTGAGAGCAGGGCTCTGTGTATACATGCCTAGAAACCCAACCTTGGGTTAGGATTTGGGCCTAGGGTCGTTGCAGGCCTCATATGCTGGCTCTAGGTCAAGATACTGAGGCAGCTTAGTTGAAAACGTGGCTCAGGCTGAGGGTCACAATGCGGGATAGTGCCCAGCGTGGCCTTCAACAGTGGGCAGGGACTCAGGGGCCATGCATGTTTCTCCTACTCTAAGGATTTTACACACATCCCAATAGCAAGGATTCCTGCTATGGGTCAGGACTTCCATTTTGTGTATCATGTTCTCCCATATGCAGGGATTTGAGACCAGGTCTCTGGAGAAAGTTATCTATAAACCCAGGTCAGATAGAGATGATCGCCTAGTGGCATGGTAGATGTGTTCTGCTGGATAGGGTGCTATCTACCTGGTTGGCTGACAGGAGTCAGGGCCCAGGCTTTGGCAAACAGAATATTAGTGCTCAGTGCGGTTTATAACGTTGCAGTGCCCTCATGCGCCATACAGTTTGATCCTCCTTTGGGGTTTTTGTGCAGTTTCAGTGGTCACTTATGCCTTCTGAAAGGCAGACAGACTGCTGTGTTGGTGCTCCAGAATTCCCAATCTGGAGGGCTTGATCACCAGGACTCTGGGGATGGAAGACTGAAAACACAAGCTAGGGTTAGTGTTAGGGCCTAGGGCATGGCAGTCCCGATCCATAGAGCCTGAGACCAGATCACCAGCATCAGAAATAAGGGCTAGTGTCCAATGTCCTGTCAGGCTGGAATTTGTGTCCAGGAGGGCCACCTAATGGAGGGGTGGCCTCAGGAGGGTATGCAGTTTTCCCCAATCTGGGATTTGGTCGTGGCTCCAAACAGCAAGATTCTCTTCTTTGGGACAGTGGGAGTGCTGATTGTTGGCTGAGGGTCCCCCATATGGACCAATTCGAGAGCAGGCTCTACATACAGATGCCGGAACAGTGCATCTAGGGTAGCCATTGAAGCCAAAGGTCAAGGCAGGTTCTATCTTCTGGCTCTGGGGTGAGCCACCCAGGGGGCTGAGTTGAAAAGGAGTCTCATGCTGAGGGTCACAATGCTGGTTTCTCTCCAGAACTCCCTTCAAATGTGGTGACGGCCTCAGGGGCCATGTAGGATTCTACTACCCCGATGGTTTGACACAGCTCAAAATAAGAAGGTTACCTTCTGGGGACAGGAACTTTTGTATCTGTGGCTCAGGTATCCCCCAAACATTGGCATTCAAGACCAGGTCTCAGTGGACAGATGCACTACAACCTAAGCTAGGGTACAGATTAGAGCCTAGTGGCATGTCAGTTTCAGTCTTCTGTCTCTGGGGCCATCTACCTGGGTGTCTGATGGGAGGTAGTTGCTCAGAGTGTGTCAGACTGCGTATTTTATCCTGGGTGACCTATGAAATTGGGATAGTCTCAGGGGCCTTGCAGATTTGTCCTAATCTTGAGGTTTCCTGGAGTTCTAAGGGCACAGCTGCCTTCTGGAGGGAAGGCACAGTCCTGTGGTGTGTGTATGGAATACCCAGGTTGGACAGTTAGTGGGGCAGCACTCTGGAGACAGAAGTCTGAAAACAGCAACTCTGGTTAGGATTGGGGCAGAAGGTATGGCAGGCCCCATTTGCAGACCGAGAGGGAGCTCCTCAGGATCTGAAATTAGGGAGAGGGTGAGGCGGTAGCTGAGGCCTTTGTCTCTGGATTTTTTGTCTAGGATAGCATGGAATGCAGGGGTGGCCTTATGGGACCTTGGAAGATTCTCCCTCCCTGGGGATTTTGCCCGGCTCCCAAAAGTTTGGTGTCATTCTGGGGGAAGGGAGGAGTCCTGTTTTCTCTCTTAGGTGTCCCCCCAAAATAGGGATCCCAGAGAAGGGCTCTGGGTATAGGTGCCTGCATTATCCACCTTGGGTTAGCATTTGGGCCTAGGGGCATGGCAAGCCCGATATGTGGGTTCTTGGTGCTGCTACTGAAGGGCTTCATTTGAAAACGGGGCTCAGGATGGTGGTTACAATGTGTGTTTCTCCCCAAGGCAGCCCTCAAGAGTGGGCGTGGCCTCATGGACCATGCAGGATTCTCCTACCCTGAGGGTTTGACACCCATCCCAACAGCAAGTTTTTTCTGCCATGGGGAAGGAGGACTTCTGTTTTTGCATCAGGTTCCCCCATATGCAGGGATTTGAGATAAGGTCTGGGAAGAGATGTCTGAAAACCCAGCTTGGGTAGATATGATAGCCTAGGGCCATTGCTGGTCTGAATTGCTGGATATGCGGGTAGCTGTCTGGGTGGCTGATTGGGGTCTGGTCTCTGGCTGTATCAGACAGAGCATTAGTGTACAGGGCGGCCTATGAAATTGGGGTACCATCGCGGGCCGAGTGGGTTGATCCCCATTTGGAGTTTTTGGGAAGCCCCATAGGGCACATTTCCCTCCTGGTGGGCAGGCAGAGTGCTGCGTTGTGACTCCAGAAATCCCAGTCCAGAGGGCTTGTGGGCCAGGAGTTTGAGGATGGATCTCTGAAAAGCTAGGGTTAGGTTTAGGGAACATGGTATGACAGGCCCAATCTGTAGAGGCTGAAGTGAGTTCTCCAGCATCTGAGTAAGGGTGACAGACAGATGTTCCCTCAGGCTAGAGTTTGTGTCCATCATGGCCACCTAATGCAGGGGTGGCCTCAGGAGGCCATGGAGGTTTTCCCACTCTGGGAATTGTGATCTGTTCCAAAAAGAAAGGTTTCCTACTACAGGACAAGGGGAGTCCTGCTTGATGGCTCAAGGGTCCCAAATATGGAAATATTTGATAGCAGGGCTCTACGTATGGATGCTTGGAAACCACACCTCACATTCCCATTGCCACCTCAGAACAAAGTAAGTTGGATCTGCTGGCTATGGGGCAATATACCCGAGGGGCTAGTTTGAAATAGAGTCTCATGTTGATGGGTCACAATGCTGGCTTGTGTCCAGGGAGAAGGTAGATCCTGTAATGTGGTGGCGGCTCAGGGGCCATGCAGGATTCTTTTATGCTGAGAGTTTTACACAGCTTCAAATAGCAAGGTACACTTCTGGGGTCAATAGGTATTCTGTTGTGTGCCTCAGTGACCCTCCATATGTTGGTATGTGAGACCAGGTCTCTTGGGCTAAATGTCAGAAAACCTAAGGTAGGGCTCAGATTAGGGCCTAGGGACATGTCAAGTTCAATCTTAAGTCTCTTGGGCCATCTACCTGTGAGTCTGCCTGGATGTAGGTGTTCAGGGTGTGTCAGCACATTTTTTATTTTTCCTGAGCGACCTACGAAATTGGGGTATCCTCGGGGTCCTTGCAGGTTTCTTCTAATCTGGAGGCTTTGGCAAGTGTAAAGGCCACAATTTCCTTTGCAAGAGAAGCATAGTCCTGCGGTGTGGCTCTGGAGGCCCCATTTTGGAGATTTGACAGGGAGGGCTCTGGGACAGAATTCTGAAAACATAAACTCGGTTTAGGGTTCAGGCTGAGCATATGGTAGACCCAATCGGCAGAACCTAAGGGGAGTTCCTTGGCATCTGAAATTAGGGTGAGTGTGAAGTGTTAGCTCAGGCTTTTGTCTCTGGATTTTGTGTCTAAGATGGCCATGGAATATAGGGGTGGCCTCATGGGACCATGGATGTTTCTCCTTCTCTGGGGATTTTCCCCAGCTACCAATAGTTTCAAGTAGTTCTGGAGGAAGGGAGGAGTCCTGTTTTCTCTCTCAGGGGTCCCCCAATAGAGGGATTCCAGAGCAGGGCTCTGGGTACTGGAGTATGGAAAACACACCTTAGGTGGGAGTATGGACATGGCAAGCCTGATATACGGGCTCTTGGTCCAGCTACCAAGAGGCCTCATTTGAAAACAGGGCTCAGGCTGATGGTCACAATGAGTGTTTGTGCCCAAGCTGGCCCTCCAGAGTGGCGTGGCCTCATGGGCTATGCAGGTATTCCCTGCCCTGAGGGTTTTATGACCATCCCAACAGCAAGGTTTCACGCCATGGGGAAAGGAGTTCTGTTTTGTGCATCATGTTCCCCTATATGCAGGGATTTGAGATATGGTCTGGGGACAGATGCCTGAACACCAAGGTAGAGTAGAGATGATGGCCAAGGGACATGGCAGGTCTGATCTGGATATGCGCCCAGAGTGTGGGTAGCTGATGGGAGGTCTGGGCTCAGTGCCACCTATGACACTGGGTTGCTGCTGAGGGCCCTGCAGTTAGATCCTTATTTGGGGTTTTTGGGCAGCCCCATAGGACACTTCTTCTTTCTGGTGTGCAGGCAGAGTGCTGCATTGTGGCTCCATAATTCCCAATCTGGAAGGCTTGTGGGCCAGGAGTGTGAGGTTGGAATTCTGAAAACAAGCTAGTGTTACTTTTAGGGCCAAGGGCATGGCAGGCCAAATCTGCAAAGTCTGAATCAAGATCTCCAGTATGTGAAGTAAGGCCGAGTGTCAGACATTGGCTCAGGCTAAAGTTTGTGTCCATGATGGCATCCACATGGAGGGGTGGCCTCATGAGGCCATGGAGGTTTTCCTACTCGTGGGGTTGTGAGGTGCTTCAAACACCAAGCTTTACTTCTGTGGGAACTGGGGTCTCCTGTTTCCAGGCCCCAGTTTCCCCCATACTGAAAGATTTGAAAGCAGGCTCTATGTATAGATGTCTGGAAACCCCACCTCATGATCCCATTGGTGCCTAGGAACAAAGCAGTTTCGATTGCTGCCTCTTGGGTGAGGTACCCTGGGGACTGAGTTGAAATGGAGTCACAATCAGTGTTTGTGTCCAGGGATAACTTGGTATGTAGCAGTGGCTCATGGGACATGCATACCTACCCTGAGGTTTTGACACAGCTCCGAATAGCAAGGTTTACTTCTGGGGACAGATGTTCCTTTTTGAGCCACTGGGACCCCCCATATATTGGTATTTGAGACCAGTCCTCTGGGCACAGATACCTGAAATCCTAAGAAAGGATGCAGATTACTGCCTAGGGGTATGTCACCTGGGGCCATCTACCTGGGTGTCTGACTGGAGGTCTCTGCATTGGGTGTGTCAGACTACACAGTTTTATCAAGAGGGCCTATGTTTGGGACGCCTGGGTGGCTCAGTGGGTTAAAGCCTATGCCTTCTGCTCAGGTCATGATCCCAGGGTCCTGGGATCGAGCCCGCATCGGGCTCTCTGCTCAGCAGGGAGCCTGCCTCCTCCTCTCTCTCTCCCTGCCTCTCTGCCTGCTTGTGATCTCTGTCTGTCAAGTAAATAAATAAAATCTTTAAAAAAAAAAAAGAGCGGCCTACGAAATTGGGGTGGCCTCAGGAATCTTGTAGTTTTCTCCTAATCTGGATGGTTTTGGCAAATGTAAAGGGCACAATTTCCTTCAGAAGGTAGGAACAGTCCTGAGATGTGGCCCAGTAGGCCTGGAGGGTGTGTTGGCAAGAGCTCTAGAGACAGAAGTGTGAAAACACAAATTTGGTTTGGGATTAGAGCCCAGGGATGGCAGTCCTGATCTGGACCCCATGAGGGGAGCTTCTCAGGATCTGAAATTGGGAGAGTGTGAGGCGGTAGCTCAGGATTTTGTCTCCGGATTTTGTTTCTAGGATGGCCAAAGAATGTAGGGATGACCTCTTGGGGCCATGGAAGATTCTCTCTCTCTGGGGATTTTGCCTGGCTCCCAAGAATTTCGTGCCACTCTGGGGGTAAGGCGGAGTCCTGTTTTCTGTATCAGGGATCCCCCAAAATGAGGGATTCCAGAGCAGGGCTCTCCATATGGGAGCCTGAAAAACCCCAATTTGGGTTAGTATATAGATAGATAGATAGATAGATAGATAGATAGATAGATAGATATAGATAGATATAGAGATCTAGGATCTAGATCTAGGATCTAGATCTCTATATCTATCTATATCTATCTATCTATCTATATCAATATCAATAAAGATGTAGAAAAATAGATATATTATATATCTATATTATATATACATATCTCTATATAATATATAGATATATCTCTATATAATACACAGATATATCTCTATCTCTATCTCTATATCTATATATCTATATATCTATATATCTCCTTTCTGGAAAGAGAAAAAGGACAAAAAGATTGTACTTTCAAGAGATAGGGGGATGGGGCGCCTGGGTGTCTCAGTGGGTTAAAGCCTCTGTCTTCAGCTCAGGTCATGATCCCAGGGTCCTGGGATCGAACCCCACATCGGGCTCTCTGCTCTGCAGGGAGCCTGCTTCCTCCTCTCTCTCTGCCTGCCTCTCTGCCTAGTTGTGATTTCTCTCTGTCAAGTAAATAAAAAAAATAAAAAAAAAGAGATAGGGGGACAAAAACCTCTAAACCAAAACCATCTTACTTTTTGTATTAGAACTGGGTGTTATACATAAACAACGAATCTTGGAACACCTTCTCATAAACTAATGATGTATCTAATGGTGACTAACATAACACAATAAAAAAGTAAAGAAAAAAATAACTTATTTATTCCAGTGTCAGTGCTGACCATGCACAAAATCCCTTCCCAAGGTTTCCCTTTTTCCTTTTAAAGATTATATTTATTTATTTGATGCAGAGATGGGGAGTAGAACTCAAGCAGGAGGAGCAGCAGAGTGAGAGGGAGAAGTAGGCTACTGGGTAAGCAAGGACCTTGATGCTGGGCTTGATTCCAGGACACTGGGATCATGACATGAGCCTAAGTCAAATTCTTTTTTTTTTAAATTTTTATTTGTTTATTTTCAGCATAACAGTGTTTATTGTTTTTGCACCACACCCAGTGCTCCATGCAGTACGTGCCCTCCCTATTACCCACCACCAGGTTCCTCAACCTCCCACTCCCCTGCCCCTTCAAAACCCTCTGGTTGTTTTTCAGGGTCCATAGTCTCTCATGGTTCATCTCCCCTTCCAGTTTCCCTCAACGCCCTCTCCTCTCCATCTCCCCGTGTCCTCCGTGTTCTTTGTTATGCTCCACAAATAAGTGAGACCATATGATACTTGACTCTCTCTGCTTGACTTTTTTTGCTCAGCATAATCTCTTCCAGTCCCGTCCATGTTGATACAAATGTTGGGTATTCATCCTTTCTGATGGAGGCATAATACTCCATTGTGTATATGGACCACATCTTCCTTATCCATTCATCCGTTGAAGGGCATCTTGGTTCTTCCCACAGTTTGGCGACCGTGGCCATTGCTGCAATAAACATTGGGGTACAGATGGCCCTTATTTTCACTACATGTGTATCTTTGGGGTAAATACCCAGCAGTGCAATTGCAGGGTTATAGGATAGCTCTATTCTTAATTTCTTGAGGAATCTCCACACTATTCTCCAAAGTGGCTGCACTAACTTGCATTCCCACCAACAGTGTAAGAGGGTTCCCCTTTCTCCACATCCTCTCCAACACATGTTGTTTCCTGTCATGCTAATTTTGGCCATTCTAACTGGTGTCAGGTGGTATCTGAATGTTGTTTTAATTTGAGTCTCCCTGATGGCTAGTGATGATGAACATTTTTTCACGTGTCTGATAGCCATTTGTATGTCTTCGTTGGAGAAGTGTCTGTTCATATCTTCTGCCCATTTTTTGTGTCAGATTCTTAAGGGACTGAGCCACCTAGGAGACCCCCATAGTTTCCTTTTAATAATCTTTCTCCAATGTCCTTTTCCAAACAACAACAAAAAAAAGTATATCTCCACCCTACTTACATATTTCTTTACCAAATTTACCAAAATTTAAGTAGCAAGCTCTAAGTAACTGTGTTACATCGCCATTTTTGACAATTATATAATTATATTTCATAATTTCTAGAAACATTACTATTTACAGTAATCTTTCAATAATCAGGCCAAAAATTTTTGCCAATCAACCTATATTTATCTTTAGTTCCACTGTAACAAGCCAGAATTAGAGAAAGTTATGTCTAATAATTGATGATTCATTATTTTATCTTATCTGGACATCATCTAGATATTTTATGAATTGACCTTAAATCGTTACTTAATGTAAGTTAGTAAAACTTTAAGAATTTAGTTTATCAAAATGTTTTGGAAATTATTTAAAGATTACCTATAATTAAATATGGACATTTGGATATTTAATTTAACTATATATACATGTACATGTTTTCATACACATGTTCTTAGCAATTATTCTTATATTACGCACAAAATGAGGAGCCATACACTATGAAACATTAACAATCAATTATTCTCCTTATTTATTTTTATTTTATTATTTTATATTCAGTTGTTCTTTTTTAATTTAATTCCAGTATAGTTAACATACAATGTTTTATTAGTGTTAGGTGTACAACATAGCGACTAAACAATTCTATACATTACTCAGTGTTCATCAGGACAAGTGCCTTCCTTACTCCTCATCCCCTATTGCACCCATCCCACTCCCACCTTCCCTCTGCTAACCATCAGTGTGTTATCTATAGTAAAGGGCCTGTTTCTTTCTTTGCTTTTGCCTCTTTCTGTCTCTTTTTAACTCTTTGTTCATTGATTTTGTTTCTTAAGTTCCACATATGACTGAAATCATATAATTTTTGTCTTTTTCTAACTGGTTTATTTCACTTATATTATACTTTCTAGATCCTTTCATGTCATTGCAAAAGGCAAGAGTTCATTCTTTTTTATGGTTGAATAATAATTAATTATATATGTATACCATATCTTCTTTCTCCATTCATCAATAGATTGACACTGGGCAGCTTCTGTAATTTGACTTTTGTATATAATGCTGCAATGAACACAAGGATTCATGTATCTCTTTGAATTAGTGTTTCTGTATTTTGTATTTGACCCTCAGAAGAGTGGTTCCCAGACTGTAGGGTGGTTCTATTTTTAGTATTTAAGGGAAAGACCATATGGCTTTCCACAGTGGCTGCACCAGTATGCATTACCATTGACAGTACAGATTTCTTTTCTTTTCTTAGTTTTTTTATTTTCTTTATTTTTAAAATTTCTTTGCAGTGTGCCAGAATTCATTGTAATGTACAACACACAGTGTTCCATGTAATGTGTGCCCTCCATAATATCCACCACCAGGCTCATCCAACCTCCCAACCCTGCCCCTTCAAAACCTCAGATTATGTTTCAGAGACCACAGTGTCTTGTGATTCGTCTGCCTCACCAATTTTCCCCAACTCCCTTCTCCTTTCCGTTTCCCCATGTCCTCCGTGCTATTTCTTTGCTCCACAAATAAGTGAAACCGTATGGCAATTGACTTTCTCTGCTTGACTTATTTCACTCAGCATAATCTCTTCCCATCCCATCCATGTTGATACAAATGTTGGGTATTCATCCTTTCTGATGAAGGCATAGTACTCCATAGTACTCCATAGTACATAGACTATCCATTCGTCCATTGAAGGGCATCTTGGTTGATTCCACAATTTGGCGACCATGGCCATCGCTGCCATGAACATTGGGGTACAGATGGCCCTTCTTTTAACTAAGTCTGTATCTTTGGGGTAAATACCCAGTAGTGCAATCGCAGGGTCATAGGGAAGCTCTATTTTTAATTTCTTAAGGAATCTCCACACTGTTCTCCAAATTGGCTGCACCAACTTGCATTCCCACCAAGAGTGTAAGAGAGTTTCCCTTTCTCCACATCCTCTCCAACAGACGTCGTTTCCTGTCTTGTTAATTTTGGCCATTCTAACTGGTGTGAGGTGGCATCTCAATGTCGTTTTAATTTGAATCTCCCTGATGGCTAGTGATGATGAACATTTTTTCATGTTTCTGATAGCCATTTTTATGTCTTCATTGAAGAAGTGTCTGTTCATGTCTTCTTCTGCCAATTTTTTGACAATAATCTGTTTTCTGTGTTTTGAGTATGAAGAGTTATTTATAAATCCTGGATATCAGCTTTTCTTTTTTTTTTTAAAGATTTTATTTATTTATTTGACAGAGAGAGAGATCACAAGTAGGCAGAGAGGCAGGCAGAGAGAGAGGAGGAAGCAGGCTCCCCGCGGAGCAGAGAGCCCGATGCGGGGCTCGATCCCAGGACCCTGAGATCATGACCTGAGCCGAAGGCAGCGGCTTAATCCACTGAGCCACCCAGGCGCCCCACTGGATATCAGCTTTTCATCTGCTCTGTCATTTGTGAATATCTTCTCCGATTCCGTGGATTACCTCTTTGTTTTGTTGACCATTTCCTTTGCTGTGCAGAAGCTTTAGATCTTGATGAAGTCCCAAAAATTCATTTTCACTTTTGTTTCCTTTACCATTGGAGACGTATCCTGAAAGAAGTTGCTTTGCCTGATGTCAAAGAGGTTACTGGCTATGTTCTCCTGTAGGGTTCTGATGGATTCCTGCCTCACGTTGAGGCCTTTTATCCATTTCAAGTTTATCTTTCTGAATGGTGTAATACAATGGTGGTTTTTCATTCTTCTATATATAGTAGTCCCATTTTACCAACACCATTTATTGAGAGACTGTCTTTTTTCCACTGTATATTTTTCCCTGCTTTGTTGAAGATTATTTGACCATAGAGTTGAGGGTCCATATCTGGGCTCTCTACTCTGTTCTACTGGTCTATGTGTCTTGTATGCCAGGTATCATGCTGTCTTGGTGATCACAGCTTTGTAGTAAAGCTTGAAATCAGGCAATGTCACACCCCCACTTTTTTTTTTCTTTTTCAACATTTCCTTAGCAATTCGGGGTCTCTTCTGACTCCATATAAATTTTAGGATTGTTTGATCCAGCTTTTTGAAAAATGCCCATGGAATTTTGATTGGAATGGCATTGAAAGTATAGACTTCTCTAGGTGGTATAGATATTTTAACAATGTTTATTTTCCTGATCCATGAGTATGGAATGGTCTTCTATCTTTTTGTGTCTTCTTCAATTTCTTTCATGAGTGCTCTGCAGTTCTTCAAGTACAGATCTTTAACCTCTTTGATGAGGTTGATTCCCAGGTATCTTCTGGTCCTTGGTGCTATAGTAAATGGAATCAATTCTCTAATTTCCCTTTCTGTATTTTCATTGTTAGTGTATAAGAAAGCCACTGATTTCTATACATTGACTTTGTATCCTGCCACATTACTGAATTGCTGTATGAAATCTAGTAGTTTGGGGGTGGAGTCTTTTGTGTTTTCCATATAAAGTATCATGTCATCTGCGAAGAGAGAGAGTTTGACTTCTTGATTGCTAATCTAGATATCTTTTATTTCTCTTTGTTGTCTGATTGCTCTTGCTAGGATTTCTTTTTTTTTAAGATTTTATTTATTTATTTGACGGAGAGAGAGATCACAAGCAGGCAGAGAGGCAGGCAGAGAGAGAGGAGGAAGCAGGCTCCCTGTGGAGCAGAGAGCCCAATGCGGGGCCCGATCCCAGGACCCTGAGATCATGACCTGAGCCGAAGGCAGCAGCCCAATCCACTGAGCCACCCAGGCGCCCCTTTTGCTAGGATTTCTAATACTATGTTGAACAAGAGTGGTGAGAGTGGGAATCCTTGTCGTGTTCCTGATCTCAATGGGAAGGCTGTCAATTTTTCCCCACTGAGAATGATATTCACTGTGGATTTTTCATAGATAAATTTTATGAAGTTGAGGAACGTTCCCTCTGTCCATATACTCTGAAGCACTTTAATCAGGAGCGGATCCTGGATTTTGTCAAATGCTTTATCTTTATCAATTTAGAGGCCCATGTGGTTCTTCTTTCTTCTCTTATTGATTTGTTCTATCACAGTGACTGATTTGCAAAAGTTGAACCATCCTTGAAACCTAGGGATGAATCCCACGTGGTTATGGCGGACAACCTTTTTAATATGCTATTGGATCCTATTAGCTAGGATCTTGTTGAGAATCTCAGCATCCATATTCCTCAGAGATATTGGTCTGAAATTCTCCTTCTCGGCTGGGTCTTTGCCTCCTTTGGGGTTTAGGGTGATGCTGGCAAAATAAAAAGTGTCTGGAAGTTTTCCTTCTGCTTCAATTTTTTGAAACATCTTCAGGAGAATAGGTATTATTTCTTCTTTGAAAGTTTGGTAGAATTCCCCAGGGAATTCTTTTTTTTTTGATCACCACTTCAATCTTGTTACTAGATATAAGTCTATTAAGGTTGTCAATTTCTTCATGGTTCAGTTGTGGAAGTTTATACTTTTCCAGGAATGCATCCATTTCAGCTAGGTCGCTTGACTCATTGGCATGTAACTGTTGATAATAATTTCTGATGACTGTTTCTATTTGCTTGGTGTTAGTTGTGATCTCTCTCATTTCATTCATAATTTTATTAATTTGCGCCTTCTCTGTTTTCTTGTGGTTAGTTTGGCCAATGTTTTATCGATCTTACTGATTTTTTAAAAAAACCACCTTCTTGTTTCATTGATGCATTCTGCTGTATCTCTAGTTTCTATCTCATTGATCTCTGCTGTAATCTTGATTATTTCCCTTCTTGTGTGTGGAGTTGGCTTAATTTGCTGTTGATTCTCCACTTCCTTAAGGTATAAAGGCAACTGGTGTATTCTGGGTTTTTCAGATTTTTGAGGGAGGCTTGGATGGCTATGTATTTTCCCCTTCGGACAGCCTTTGCTGTATCCCATAGGTTTTGGACCAAAGTGTCTTCATTCTCATTGGTCTCCGTGTATTGTTTAATTTCTTCTTTGATCTCCTTGTTGATCAAAGCATTCTGAAGCAAGGTGATCTTTAGCTTCCAGGTGTTTGAGTTCCTTCCAAACTTTTTCCTGTGGTTGAGCTCCAGTTTCAAAGCATTGTGATCTGAGAATATGCAGGGAATAATCTCAGTCTTTTGGTATCGGTTGAGTCCTGATTTGTGACCCAGAATGTGGTCATTCTGGAGAAGGTTCCATGTGTACTCGAGTTGAGTGAATATTCTGTTGTTTAGGGAGGATTGTTCTGTATATATCTATGAGGTCCATCTGGTCCAATGTGTTATTCAATGCTCTTGTTTTTTTGTTGATTTTCTGCTTGGATGATCTGTCTATTACTGAGAGTGGCCTGTTATGATCTCCTACTATTAATATATTCATGTCAATATGACTCTTAATTTTGATTACCAGTTTTCTTATGTAATTGGCTGCTCTCATATTGGGGGCATAGCTATTCACAATTGTTAGATCTTCGGGGTGGATAGTTCCTTTAAGAATGATGTAGTGTCCACCTTTATCTCTGACTACAGTCTTTAGTTTAAAATCTAATTTGTCTGATATGAGAATCGCTATCCCAGTCTTCTTTTGAGACCCATTGGTTTGAAAGATGCTTTCTCCATCCCTTCACTTTCAGTCTGGATGTATCTTTAGGTTCAAAATGGGTCTCTTGCAGACAACCTATGGATGGGTCCCATCATTTTATCCAATCTGCCACCCTGTGCTGTTTTATGAACGCATTTTGGAGATTCACATTGAGAGTGATTATTGAGAGATACATTTTTTTGTTTTGTTTTGTTTTTCTTTTCTTTTCTTAATTTAGTTATTTGACAGAGAGAGATCACAAGTAGGCAGAGAGGCAGGCAGAGAGTGAGAGGGAAGGAAACAGGCTCCCCGCTGAGCAGAGAGCCTGACACAGGGCTCAATCCCAGGAACCTGAGATCACGACCTGAACCAAAGGCAGAGGCTCAACCCACTGAGCCACCCAGGTGCCCCACGAGATACGTTTTTATTGACATTGTGCTATCTATGAACTCTTTGTTTCTATAGACTGTCTCCATGTATTTCTGTTCAATGATATTCTTGGGTTTTTCCATCTTTTATAGAACCCCCCTTGATATTTCTTGTAGTGCCGTCTTGGTGGTCCCATACTCTTTTAAATGTTGCTGGTCTTAGAAGCTCATTATCTTTCCATCCATTTTGAACGTCAGTCATGCAAGATAAAGTCTTCTTAGATGCATGTTCTTCTCATTTAGTGCCCTGAATACATCTTGCCAGCCTTTCTTGCTTGCCATATGTCTGTGGACAGGTCTGACATCATTCTGATGTGCTTTCCTCTGTACCTAAGGAATGTCTTCCCCCTAGCTTCTTTCAGGAGCTCCTGTCTAAAATTATGATTCATCATTTTCACAATCAGGTGTCTTGAGGTCTTTCTAGATTCTATGATCTTGGGGGGAGCTCTTTCTGCCTTTAGTACAATAACACTGGTTCCATTTGCCAGATTGGGAAAATTTTCATGGAGAATTTGTGCAACTATATCTTCTAGTCTTCTTTCTTTCTCCTCCCCCTCAGGGATTCCAATAATTCTGATGTTGGTACATTTCATGGTGTCATTTATTTCCCTAATTCTGTTTTCATGGCTTCTGAGCTGTTTGTTCCAGGCTTCCTTCTCTTCCTTTTTCTCCATCAGTTTGTCCTCCAGATCACTAATTTTATCTTCTGTCTCAGTTACCATAGCTTTTAGAGAATTTAGATTAGCTTGGAATTCATTGAGAGCATTGTTAACATCACCCCTGGTGGCTTTCAATTCTGCTCCAATCAATTCCATTTTGTCATCAAAGGCTTTCTCCAACCTAGCTATTGCCTGGATAATTGTTAGCCTGAATTCCTTTTCTGACATACTCATTATGTCCATATCCAAAAGCTCTGATGGAGAGGGCTCAGTCTCTGAATTTTTCGTCTGTTTGGAACTCCTCCTCCTAATCATTTTGGTGAGAGATGGCTGAACATATGTGTAGCTGAATGTATCAACTGTAGTCAGGCAATGTGCACTCTGGAACACTTCTGAGCAATCGAGAGCCCCCATAAAAAAGAAAGAAAAAAGAAAAAGAGAAAGAGATAGACAGGAAAAAGAAAGATATAATAAAAGAGAAAGTCCAGCCTGAATGGACCCTAAAGGTAAGATTTATAAAGTATGCAAAGAAAACAAACATAATGACCGACAAAAGTAGATTTCAAGAGAAAAATAAATAAATAAATAAATAAGAACCCTGCCAAAATTAACCCCAAGTATAATATGTATATGCCATAACAAAAACAAATACACAGAAACACTGATAAAAGAAAAAGTTGGGAGGGTGGTTATAAATTCTCAATGTGGGTGAGGAAGGTTATTTTGATTTTTCCTGGATGCATCTTAATATCTTTGTTAAAAGACTCAACTTTCCTGAGACAAAGAGGGATTAAAACTGGTTTACATAGAGGGGTAGCACTGATTGGGCAAAGGGGATTATCTTGAAGCTTATCTCTATATGAATATTTAAAAAATAAAATAAATTTAAAAATATCAAAGCAAAAGAGAAACAGGTATATGTATCAAAAAAGTTCAGGTTAAAAGGTTATTATGGAATTTGATGTACTGAATATCCCATTGTGATGGTAAATAGATTAAAATGTTATATTTTTAAAAAATGAAAAGAACCAGAATAGTGGGAACAAATTAAAAATAAAAGTTGTATCTATGATGTAGTGGTGGTTGTTCTCTTGTTTTTATGTTTTGTTGTTGTTATTGTTGTTTTCATTTTGTTTTTGTTTTTGTGGCTGGCTTTCTGGGTGAGGGGCCTGCTGAATGGTATTTCTGGTAGTTTTGCTATAGTTGAGTTCTCCTACCCCCATCAATGGGCTGGGCTCTGAGAAAACCAGTTTTTTTGTTTTTTGTTTTGTTTTGTTTTGTTCTCTGGAGGTTTTTTGCTTGTTTGTTTTTTCTCCCCTTGGAGGCTTTTGGAAGTTCTTTGGAGGTTTAGAGGGTGGCAAACTACATCCAGACCTCCGTCTCTGAGAGAGGCCTCAATGTGTTCCCTTCTCGGTTCTCCAGAGCACATAAATTCCCCCTCTGCAACTGGCAGAGCACATACCCAGTCACACTTTCTGGGGTCACAGGAACTCCTGCTTGTACCCAAAACCACGAGAAATACTAGCCTTGGCTGTCTGGGCAATTCTAGATGACCAGAGAGGTTCCCAACCAGAGATAGCACCCAAGTTTCTCACGCTGGCCTGGGATGAGAGTGTTCAATATCTCCTATTCCTAGAGAGCACTGGCTAATGCCTGCACGGACCTCTTTCAGGGAAGGTGTGGAGCATGACCCAATTCCCTGGTCCTGCAGAATGGGTGCAGAGCACAAAAGGCTGTGGTTCTAGACAGCACCAGCTGACACCCACCCCAGACGCTCCTGGGAATGGTCACCCAGATGATCTCATGTGCACCAGGTGCACAGGGACAAAGACCATGGTGGCCATCCTGGGTTCATGGGCTTAAGTCCCTGTCCCTAACGGACAATTCCACCAATTTTCCCTTAAGATATTTTGCTCTTTTTGAGTGCTTTCAAACAGACTCCAAGTCAATGTTGGTCCCCAATCACAGGGCACTCTTGTTCTTTCCACTGAGTTGCCTCTGGTGGCTCTGCCCCCTTTTGTTTATCTTCCAATATCAGTCCAGTGTCCCCACTCTGCTTTACCTATCAACTGGCATCTTCTGCCCCCACAGAGATCCAGAAGTGTATAATTCTAATCTCGGGCTAATTTCATGGGTGATCAGGGTTCTTTGGTAGGTAGTCAGCTCATTTTAGGAGACAGGTTGAAACAGCACCTCCTACTTCTCCGCCATCTTGTCTCTGACCAACAGTAGTTTTCTTCCACATCCTTGCCAACACTTTTGTTCCGGCTGTTTTTAATTTTCACCCCTCTGCCATGCATGAGGCAATATCTCATTGTGGTTTAACCTGCATTTACCTGATTGTAAGAGTTGTTGAGTACCTTTATGTTTCTGGTGGCATTCTTTATGCCTTATATGGAAAAATGTCCATTCATGTCTTCTGCATATTTTTAAGTTGTATTAATTGATTTTTGAGTGTAGATTTGTATCAGTTCCTTACACAGTTTGGATACCGTTTATTGGATATGCTACTTGCAAATATCTGATGCCATCCAGTAGGTTGTCCTTTGGTTCTATTGATAGTTTCTTCTGCTGTGCCCAAGCCTTTTATTTTTATGTAGTCCCAACAGTTTATTTTTGCTTTATATCCCTTGCCTTTAGAGGTATGTCTAGAAAAATGTTGCTATGGCTCAAGTCAGAGACATTACTGCTTGTGCTCTCTTCTAGGATTACGATGGTTTCAGGTCTCACATTTAAATATTTAATCCATTTTGAAATTGTTTTTGTGTATAGTTTAAAAACGTGGTCCAGTTTCATTCTTTTGAATGTCATTGACCTGTTTCCCTACACTATTTGTTGAAAAGACTATCTCTCTTTATATTGTTTCCTGCTTTGTCAAAGATTAATTGGCAATATAGTTGTGGGTCCATTTCTGGGTTCTCTATTTTGTTCCGTTGATCTGTGTAGCTATTATTATACCTGTACCATACTGTTTTGATTACTATAGTTTCTAATATAACTAGATGTCTGGAATAGTGATACTACCAGTTCATTTTTCTTATTTTCTTATTCTTCCAGATTGCCATGGCTATTTGTGTTTTTGTTTGTTTGTTTTGTTTTGTTTTTGTTTTTGTTTTTTTGTTTGTTTGTTTGTTTTTTGTGGTTCCATACGAATTTTAGGACTGTTTGTTCCAGTTTGGTGGAAAATGCTGTTGGTGTTTTAATCAGGCTTGCACTGAATCTATAGATTGCTTTGAGTAGTACAGACATTTTAACAATGTTTATTTTTCCAACTCATATACATGGAATGTCTTTCCACATCTTTGCATTTCCTTCAATTTCTTTAATCAGCATTTTGCAGTTTTTAGAGCAGTGGTCTTTCCTGTCTTTGGTAAGGTGTATTCCTAGATATTTTATTGTTTTTGGTGCAATTATAAATTGTATTTTTATTTATTATTTTTCTTTCTGCTGCCTCATTATTAGTGTATAAGAATGCCACAGATTTCTATATATTGATTTTGTAGCCTATGACTTTACAGAATTCATTGATCTGCTCTGGTAGCTTTTTTGGTAGAATCTTTAGGGTAGTCTATATATAGTATCTTGTCATCTGCACATAGGATATTTTATTCCTCCCCTTACCAATTTGAATTCCTTTCATTTATATATTCTAATTGCTGTGACTAAGACTTCTAGTACTATGTTGAGTTAAAATGATGAGAACAAACATTCTTGTCTTGCTCCTGATCTTAGGGGGATAATTCTCAAGTTTTCACAATTTAGGATGATATTCGCACTGTGTTATTGTCATATCAGACCATTATTATGTTGAGGTATGCTCCCTCTAGACCTACGGTGTTGAGGTTTTTATAATAAATGGTTGTTCTATTTTGTCAAAACTTTTGTCTGGATCTATGAATATGGCCACATGGTTTATTCTCTCTTGTATTGATGTGACGTGTCAAGTTTTAGTTTTATGAATATTGAACAAACCTTGCATCCTCGGAGTAATTTCTACTTGACTGTTATCCCAAGCTATTTTTAATAAAAGATAGCTGGATGAAAGCCAGGTAGGAAAAAAGGGGCCCCTATCCCAAGAGGGAACTACCCTTAAAAGTACAAAGATTAGCTTGATCTGGTGGTCTGTGGTTGTAAAGCATGCCTTAAGGCAGTGGTGGCAGCCTTCTGCTTGGTGCTTGAGGCTATGAAACACCACCTTCGAGGGAACCCTCCACTTCTTCCCATGGGAACAATTACCTGATAGTTAGATGAACTCCTTGACAAAATCCTGATTGGCTGACAAGCCAAGATTATAACAGACCACACTTAAAAACCCTAGGTTTAAATGTCAATTTTGCAAGCCTCTTGGGTCCCCTTTCTCCTCAGGAGCTTTGTGCTATCCCTCAATAAACTTCAGTTTGCTACACACCACTCTTTGTCTGGTGTACCTCTTAATTCTTTGAAGGGAGAGACTACGAACCGCCAGCACTATAGAAAAGAAATCCTGTAATTTTTTTGGAAAACATTTGTAACAGAGGTAACATTAACTTATTTCTTTGAGTTTAGGTAAAAACAGGTTGACTATAAGTGTTAAATTTATGGCTCATAAGTCTAAACACATGTTAATTTTATTAAACAGACAACCTTAAGTTACCCTTAATACCAAATATATTTCTAGATCACATGAACTTGAAAAACACTTAGGTGAATTTCTAGCTTTCCAGAGTTTTTGAATACCCTTTCCTTACAATCGCTTACCTTCAAACCAACTAAATTGAGAGTTTACAATGAAACCTTCCACAGTTAGAAACATCACACATTAAAACAAACACACACCCGTGAACAAAGACCTTATATTTACTGACATTTGTGAAGAAGATATTTTTTTTTAAGATTTGTGTTTACCCCTGGAATTAATTTAAGGAGGTTGGGCCAGAGTTGTGGCACAACACCCATTTAGCAGTCTGTTGTATAAAATGGCCTCTTTCCCTTTTATCCTCTTTAATTTAGTTTAGTTTAGCTTTTTTTTTTTTAAATGCATTTATTTATTTGATAGAAACAGTGAGCAGAAGCAGGGGGGAGGGACAGAGGGAGAGGAAGAAGCAGACACCGCACTGAACAGGAGGCTCTATCATAATCTGAGCCAAAGCCAGGCACTTAACCAACTGAGCCAACCAGGTACATTTTCCTCTTTACTTTAAGTGATTACAATATGTTTATTTTTCAAACACAAGACAAAATGTATATCTATAGGAATCAGAGAAAGAAGGCAAGTTCCTCCAGGAGGATTTAGGTTTCCTAATACCAGTAACTCATAAGCCCATAGTGCTTCATTTATTTAGCTCTGTTTTTATGTTATGTTATGTTATGTTATGTTATGTTATGTTATGTTATGTTATGTTGTTACATTACGTTGTGTTACATTACGTTATGTTATATTATGTTATTTATTTATTTGTTTGTTTATTTATTTATTTATTTTTAGCTGAAGGCAGAAGCTTAACACACTGTGCCACCCAGGTGACCCTGAAGCCTTTTTTAAAAAATATGTTATTTATTTGGCAGAGAGAAATCACAACTAGGCAGAGAGGCACTCAGAGAGAGAGGAGGAAGCAGGCTCCCCGCTGAGCAGAGAGCCCGATGCTGGGCTTGATCCCAGGACCCTGGGATGATGACCTGATCTGAAGGCAGAGGCTTTAACCCACTGAGCCACCCAGGCACTCCATGTTATGTTATTTTTTATTACATTTCATCTTTTTTTTTGAGATATAGCACTTTTTTTTCAGTATTTAAATTTATTTATTTTTTCAGCGTAACAGTATTCATTGTTTTTGCACAACACCCATTGCTCCATGCAATACGTGCCCTCCCTATTACCCACCACCTGTTATCCCAACCTCCCACACCTATTACCTTTCATCTTTTTCCAGCCTTAGGCAATGACACATTCAATGAAGCTATATTTGAAATTCTGAATACTCGCTTTTAAGGATGCTTCTTAAATGACCTTATCTAACTGAAATATTTCTCATAAAGACCATTATAATTCTCAATTGTCACTCCTCTGAGGTCTGGCAGCAGTTTGTTAGGACCCTAGGCATACATGGATGGAGTTTAACCCGTATTTCTGTGCCGCATACTTATTTATAAATGGGGTCAACTGATATTTAATCCTACCTTATTTTGTAAGTCATAATCTAACACTTAACAAGCAAAGGTATTGGGGACACAAAACAAGCTTGTAGATTGTGATAGATTCCAGAGCCATAGTCCCTAGATATAAAATCAGCAATGGGTAGAGAGGGTAAAGCGCTTAACTTTTTGTCATTTTAAGGATCAATTTGTTGGCTTCTTTTTTTGTTGGTTTATTCATTTATTTCAGCTAAACCTTTATCTCACCTACATCCCAACAGAAACCAAGAGTACTGAGGTAATGGACTTATGGCCACCAGTAGTAGCTAAAGAACTAGTGACTGGAGCACAGACTGGGCAACAGACTTGGTAGAATGGGGACTGTGGACTGATTCCTCATGCACTGAGGACTGCAGTTGCCACCAACAGCTCCCAACTTGAAATCTGGTTTCAGAACAAGGGCTAGGTTTAGAAGTCACTGCAAACTGGCTCAGTGAATGCCCTGTACACATCACCAGTAATTTCCATAATGGACTGAACCAGCAGATTCTATTAATGGGGACTTCAGGCAGGAAGTTGGGAAGAGACTAAACCAGCAAACAGCAATAAATGGAGATCCTGGATTGGAACTGGAGAAGGAATGCCAATGTGGACTTGAGGACTGAACAGGGGCTAAGGGCTCATGCTCTATCAGAGCTTTCTGTCAGATCCATTAACCCTGGACTGGAAAGATAATTCCATCAGAGCTCTCATGCAGAAAAGAGCAGAGCTCAAAGCAACATAGACTTACTGATGGCAATTGGGAATGATGGAGAAAGACAGTGACTAAAAATGATTTGTGGATTGCCACACCTGTATTTCTTATTGTCACTAAATATAAGAAGAAGTTTGCTTTGAATCTTGACACTGCAACCAAACCTATTAAAGACAAAACAAAACAAAATCACCTGAGTACATTCTAAAGATCTGATTGGCTCTATTAAAAGATTTTTGAACCAGTCAGCCCCCTACCACAAATAGAAAGGAGCTCCATTGAGCTGCAGAAAAGAGACAGTTTTTAAATTTAGAGAGAAGCCATGAAAAAGTTAATAGTAAAGAATTGACTGTTTCATCCGAGGTTGACCTCATAAATGGGTAGAAGAGGATCTATCATGACAGTTTTCCTGCACCAGGAAATTCCCTTGTTGACTGGTGAAGGATTACATCCCTGCAAATTGAAACTGCTGTTAGACGATACCATCTGGGTATACTGGCTTGGGGCCTTAACTTAAATGGTTCCATTACAATCCTATGACTCTGGTTTTAACACATCTCTCCATGGAACTATAAATTGTGTTTCATACTGACTTCATTTTGAGTCCAGATTTCACCTCTCCCCACACAGTTGTAGGCTCAGACTTTGCTTCATCAGATAGAGCTCTGAGCTCTGGAAATGGTGGACCCTGGTTGACCATCTGTCAACCTCATGGTTTATTTTATTCTGAATTTGAAGGTGGGAATAATTATAATATCCTTCTAGTGTTGTCAAGGGGATGAGATAGATGAGAAATGTATGTATAGGTGCACATCTAAGGATTATTATAAAGTATTTCTCATATTTCCACCCATTTTGTCCCAGCTTCAGAGGACACACTGACAGAAGTTAAAATGCGAACTCTCAGGACTATCATAAAGCATCTGCCCTTGGAACCTCTATGTTCTTGTTGCAGCAGAAAATAATTTATGGCAGAACTTCACATCCAACATCATGTGAGGTATGGAACCTCAACAAAAAGGCAAGGCTTTTGCATGGATGAAATTTGCTCAAAACAGATGTTTGCTTTCCACAGCCACTTGCCCTCTTGACCCTGTCATTGGCTTCCCTTTCTCTGTATTTGTTCTGTTCCTTAGGACCCATCCTAGTTCAAAATTTTCTCACTTTCCTGTGTATTTTTTACCCTTCCTCTGCAAATGCAGAGGAGTGGAGACCACACCTGAGAGGGTTGAAGTTTCACCTTGTTGGCTCCTCTTTGAGACCCAACTTATATTTGCCACTTCCACACTCAGGCTTTCTCTTTCTGCTTTGTATGCTACCTGCTCCCCAAAGGGCTAATGGGGTGGCTTGCTCTCCGCACAGCAAAAGTTTGGCCCTGCACCTGCCAGACACCCAAGACTTCCAAACTTCTGTTGGTGAAGTATGTTCTGGCTGGGCAGTCCAAAATGTAGGCACCATTCTTTTCAGTGCTTAATAGCTGCCCATTCAGCCTTGATGTGCTAGACTCCCACAGTTCTCTCTTCTAAGGAGCATGCTTGCACAGTCCACCCATGTGTGTACCAGTTTAGAGTTTGTGGGTTTGCTTTGAATAACTTCTTTCCCCATTTTTTTACATCCTCTGCCTTGGGCTGCAGCCTGTGGCTTCCAGGAAGCCAATGGAGGATGTGCCTGATCCCTCTCTTTTGACATAGTATACTCCCCGCATATCCATGATGATGTGAAATGACTTGCTTCCTGGTATAAAAACTCTGCTCTCAATCTCTGTAGAGAACAGTATGCAGAACTTTCAAATTACTTTTACTCCCGGATTTATGATTTCTTCTTGTAGCCCATCTCAAGGTTGAAGTCTGCAGTGATCAGATAGGTCCAGAACACCAACCAGCTCAATCTGACAGATATGAGGGAAGGAGACAGAGGAAATAACTTACCAAGGCTGACTTCTTACAACATTCCATTCAACTCTCACTTGAGCCTTTCCACACACCATCTATTCCATCTATGACTTTTTAAAATTTTATTTATTTGACAGAGAGAAAGACATCAAAAGAGGGAAACAGGCAAAGGGAGTGGGAAAGGGAGAAGAAGGCTTCCCATGGAGCAGGCACCCCAAAGAGGGTCTCGACCCCAGGACCCAGGGATCATGCCAGAGACGAAGGCAGATGCCCAATGGCTGAGCCACCAAGGTGCCCCATCTATGACTCTTTACACAGCAGTCTGCAGGATGACATATCCCCCAACCAGATGTCTGTCACCTTTCATACACAGGCATAAATCAGGTGATAGGCAGAATCTCAGGAAAGTTGGGGTGGCTCTTAACATGTTAGCACATTCCAGGTGCATATTCCAGCATGTAGTTTTTGAAAAAAGGAATCCATGCAACCTGCTATTTCTGCTCCATAAAAAAAATAATAATAATAAAAAACCAGAAAGAATCCTTTTGGCGCCTTGTTTCATGAGCATGCATATTTTCTAAATAAAAGAAAATGCATTTGTAATCATTTAAATTTTCTACCTCTTGATGAAGTTATTTGGTATCTTATCTGAGGAGGAGAGGACTCAAACATCCTTATTTAGCTGCCTCATATGATAACCAAAGTCTATGGGATGATGCTGTTAGAGATTATCAGATGTGGATTTTCTGGCAGCATCTTGGTATCTAGTCAGTTAAGGGTCAGAATATTGATTTCACCTTAGGTCATGACATTGAGAGCGTGCTCCAAGCCCTAAGATACTGTCTCTCTCTTTCCCTCTGCCCCAACCCCACGTGTGCTTTCTTCTCTCTCTCTCTAACAAAAAAAGGCAAAGAAGAATAAGAAGTGGTTGGTCTGAGGGGTCTTATACCACAGGTGAAAGGAGAGTGGTGGTAAATTCTGATGCTATCTTATTAAATTTGCCATCATGAAAAAAGTGTTATTTTCTTAACACTAAGTGAAGACAACTAAAACAGAACAAATAAAGATTAATGTGAGCAGGAAGGTTTAGATAGAATAGTCAGGCTTTGAAATTAGTCTGGAAGAATGAAGAGTATCTTAAAGAAGAAGGCTTTTCCAGATAGGGTTAGAGGCGAACTTTACACCAAGGTCAGAAATCCAAGCAAAGCCTGGGCTGTAAGAGAATGTATCTTGGCTATATTTTGGGGAGGACTAAGGTACCCCCTGCCTTAACAGGACACTCCAAGCCACCCCATATTGTACAAATTCTTATGCCTTCACTCTTCTCTCCTCCCTCTAGTGTCCTCGCTGCTCCAGTCATGGGTCAGTCCTCCTCTTCCATAACCTCTAATGTAAAGAATGATGATTTCACCTCCATCGCTGAGTTTTTTAAAGACATCAACATGGGAAGGAGTATCCTCACTCAGGAAATTCTCAAGATTGCTGAATCACACCTGGAGAAGGGGGACCACAAGGAAACAGTTTCTGTCATCAGTAATGCATTGAGGGACACTGAGAATGTTGGAGTGAACATTGCTGTGACTGTAGAGCCTGGGTGAGGGAAGTCCAACTTCATCAATGTCCTGTAGGTGTTGGGGTATTAGGAAGAAAGGGTTGCCCCCACTGGGGTATGGGACACAACCCTCAGAAGAGTTCCATATAACCATCCAAAATTTCCCAATATGACATTATGGGACCTTCCTGGTATAGAGATCTTTCCAACAGAGAATTATATGGAGCAAATGAAATTGAGTAAATATGACATGTTTATTATCATCTCTGTTCAACGTGTTACACTAAATGTTGTGCAACTGGCTACAGCAATTAGAAAAATGGGGAAGAAGTTCTACTTCATTTGAACTAAAGTGGGCAGTGATTTATGTAACTTACAGATGTGTAAACCCAAGACATTCCATAAGGATACAACCCTGCAAATGATCTGTGATGTCTGTGTGAGATGCCTGCTAAAAAGCAATGTATGTGACCTTCAAGTCTTAGTCTCCAATACTGATGTGTCTGCCTATGATTTCCAAAGCCTAGAGACCACCCTTCTGAGAAACTTCTCAGTCCACAATCTCCACATGTTCAGACAATACCCCCTTGAATTTACTTTGGCTCTTACTGACCAAAAGAAGAATTATCTGAAATAGATCTGGCTGGAGGCCCTGAAGGCTGGAGCATCAGCTATAGTTCCTGTGCCTTTTGAGGGTTTGATCAGTGATAAGGATATGGAGGAACTGGAGGAGACCTTAGTCCTCGACCTGACTGACTTTGCGGTGGATGAGCCATCCCTGGAAAATATGACCAAGGACTTACATGTGCCAGTGGAGAAACTCAAGAGAAGCATTAAGTCTTTCTGTCTACTATCAATTGAGAAGAATGTAAGTCTTCACGGGAAAAACTGTTGAGTTATATGGAAAAAATTGCTCTATACCTAGAGGACTCAGTGGCATTGATTTTTACTTTCCAACTACTTTCTACTTGCAGAATTATTTCCTTGAGACTGTGGTGAGTGATACTAAAGTTCTTAAAAATTAAGAGATTATTTTTTAAGGACCCCGTGGGCTCTGGGCAAGCTTATCTGTTTAAGTATGTTGAGAATGAAAAGAGGAAAAGTGGGGCAGAAAGCTTATGAATAATTCTCAGTGCTGGCATAGAATTGGTGCCTAGAAAGATGACTTAGGGCGTCCCCAAAGCTATCCTGACCCACAGCACTACAGAGGTTTCCATAACTCACTCTTGAACCAGCCACCAACGTAATGACTATTATTTGTCAGTAAAACAATCAGTGCTGAAGAATCCTTCCTTCATATGATCCTTCTTGGAAAACAAAGCACAAGAATCTGAATCTTCTGGTTAGAGGCAAGAGTAAGTCTTTGTGTGATAGTTACTTTATACCCAGCACTAGTAAGACTGTAGTAGTCTTACTACTGACATACTTGTAAGAAATAGCTGTGTACACAGTTAAGTCCTGAAAACTGAATTTGTAAAAAAATGCCTCCATAGTCCATTTTTGTGTTCCTGATATTCTGTTATGAATGCATAAATTCTGATCATTAAGATCATCAATTGATGTTGAGTGATCCTCCTCATCTTTTTCTAAGGTTATCATTTTCTTTAATAAACATAAAAGATAATGATCAGAATATGTGTCACAGGAATGAAATGAAGGAGAAATTTTATCTAGAAAAAACATTATCTGGGAACTTTGTAAGAGGGAGAGGTGCATAAGATGACAACACAGTCCAGGGTTTCCTTGGAAGCTAAGTAATATATTTGGTGCTTGAATTTAAGAGGTTAGAGAATGAAAGATGAGAAAATTTTGATAAAACTAAGTGGGCATTTTAAAAAATGCAAAAAGTACTTAAACCTATGAAAGAATACTCAATACTTCATCTGAAAGGTGAAACTCCAATTATAAATGGCATCTACCCTAAGATATCATTTTCCCCCATTAGATTTGGGGTATTTTCCTATGTTTGACACTCACTGGTTAAAACTGTAGAAAAATAGTTGGTTTTGGTGTTGTACATTGGTGGTGGTGAGAGGGAAAGCTTGAATAAGTTTGAATAAGATGAATAAGTTCTGCCAATCTAAAGTACAGCATGGTGACTCTAGTCAATACCACTGTGTTATGTACTTGAAATTTGCCAAAAGAGTAGATCCTAAGTGTTCTCACCACACACACACACACACACACACACACACACAGACACGTGCGTGTGCAAGCACACGTGCATGCTTGCACGCTAAGTATATGAGGTGATGGATGTGTTAATTAACTTGACTTTGGTAATCAGTTCACTATATATACTTATGTATCAATCACATTGTACACTTTAAATATCTATGACTGCATTTGTCAATTGTACCTAAATCAAGCTGGGGAAATAAGAAACTAAACAGTTGGAAACATTATAAAATGGTACATACCTCAAGTTATTAATTTCTGCAGTATTTGAAATGGGAAAACATAGAATACAACTGTTCTTCAATAGGAAATGTCACAGCCACGAAATAGACTACTTGACAACCATTCAAAGAAATGAGTAATATTCTGTATATTGTTATGCTGTCATCCTCGGGATCTATTGTTCAATGCAAAAAGGAAGATGGAGGAGTATGTGTACACTACGTTACTGATGATCTAAGAAAGTTCATAGTATGATTATATATTTACATGTATTCTTCAATTAAATATGAGCAAACATTAGGAATAAAATTCAGTTATCTACAGGGGAGGTAATTGTTAGTGATGGGTTGAGAGGCAGTGGTATGAGCTCGATTACACTTAATGCAACTTATTTTACATTGGAACTGTGCAAATTTTTACATAGCTATACAACTGTATACACTCAAACACCCAACATGTAGAAATAAAAAGTAAATAATAGTATGTTTATGTATGCTTCTTGTTGGTGTAACAAAACAGAAGTTATTTCAAGACTTTATTTCTAATCGTTAAAATTCCAGTGTAATTAATAAACAATGTCATATTAGTTTCAGGTGTAGTATATAGCGGTTCAACAAGTCTACTCATCACTCGGTGCTCATCACGATAATGTAGTCTTCATCCTCTTTACCTACTTGACCCATTTCCCCCACCACGTTCAGTCTGGTAACCACCAGTTGTTCTTTATGTCAGAGAGCCAGTCTTGTGTGTGTGTCTCTCTCTTTTTTTGTTTCTTTGTGTTCTTTCTTAAATTTCACATGTGAGTGCAATTATGTAGCTTTTATTTTCCTGTCTGGCATAATTCAGTTGGCATGAAACAGTCTAGGTCCACTCATGTTGTTGCAAATTTCATTCCTTTTTATGACTTTGTAATATTCCATTCTATATTTATCTACATCTTCTTTATCCATTCCTCCCTGGATGGATACTTGGTTTGCATCCAAACCTTAGCTACTGTAAATAATTATGCAATAAACATGGAGAGGAATATATCTTTTCAAATTAGTGTTTCCAGTTTCCTTGAATAAATACCTAATAGTGGGATTATCGGATAGTATACTAACCATACATTTAAGTTCCTGAGGAAGTGTCGTACTGTTTTTCACATGGACTACACCAGTTTGCAATCCACCAACAGTACACAGGGGTTCCTTTTTCTCCGCATCCTCACCAACATATATTGTCTCTCGTGAATTTTATTGCAGTTATTCTGACAAGTGAGGTGGGATCTCATTGTGATTTTGATTTGTATTTCCTGATGAGTGTTGTTGAGCATCTTTTCATGTGTCCGTTGGCCATCTGAATGTCTTCTTTGGAGAAATATATGTTCACATCCTCTGCTTATTTTTAAATCACACTTTATTATATTTTTTGGTGTTGCATTGTATCACATCCTTACCATATACGTTTAGCTATTAACCCTGCATCTTATGTGTAATTAGCAAGTATCTTCTATTCAGTTGATTGGCTTTTTGTTTTGTCAATGATTTCCTTCACTATGCAAAATCTTTTTTTATCATAATGTGGTCCCAACTGTTTATTTTGCTTTTGTTTTGCCTGCCATGGCAAGGGGTAGATATCTAGAAAAATGCGGCTACAGCTTCTATCAGAGTCATTACTGCCTGTGTTCTCTTCCAGGATTTTCATGGTTTCAGGTTTCACATTTAGGTTTAATCCATTATAGGTTTATTGTTGTGTATGAAATAAGTGGTCCATGTAGTGTTGCCAGGTTGGGTGCATACAAATTGTGGGCAGTTGTTATGTCTTCTCATTGGATTGTTATCTTTTTTTCCCCTTTTTATTAATTTTTTCAGCGTAACAGTATTCATTCTTTTTGCACAACACCCAGTGCTCCATGCAAAACGTGCCCTCCCCATCACCCACCACCTGTTCCCCCAACCTCCCACCCCTGACCCTTCAAAACCCTCAGGTTGTTTTTCAGAGTCCATAGTCTCTTATGGTTCGCCTCCCCTCCCCAATGTCCATGGCCCGCTCCCCCTCTCCCAATCCCACCTCCCCCCAGCAACCCCCAGTTTGTTTTGTGAGATTAAGAGTCATTTATGGTTTGTCTCCCTCCCAATCCCATCTTGTTTCATTTATTCTTCTCCTATCCCCCTACCCCCCCATGTTGCTTCTCCATGTCCTCATATCAGGGAGATCATATGATAGTTGTCTTTCTCCGATTGACTTATTTCACTAAGCATGATACGCTCTAGTTCCATCCACGTCGTCGCAAATGGCAAGATTTCATTTCTTTTGATGGCTGCATAGTATTCCATTGTGTATATATACCACATCTTCTTGATCCATTCATCTGTTGATGGACATCTAGGTTCTTTCCATAGTCTGGCTATTGTAGACATTGCTGCTATAAACATTCGGGTACACGTGCCCCTTCGGATCACTATGTTTGTATCTTTAGGGTAAATACCCAGTAGTGCAATTGCTGGGTCATAGGGTAGTTCTATTTTCAACATTTTGAGGAACCTCCATGCTGTTTTCCAGAGTGGTTGCACCAGCTTGCATTCCCACCAACAGTGGAGGAGGGTTCCCCTTTCTCCACATCCTCTCCAGCATCTGTCATTTCCTGACTTGTTAATTTTAGCCATTCTGACTGGTGTGAGGTGATATCTCATTGTGGTTTTGATTTGTATTTCCCTGATGCCGAGTGACGTGGAGCACTTTTTCATGTGTCTGTTGGCCATGTGGATGTCTTCTTTGCAGAAATGTCTGTTCATGTCCTCTGCCCATTTCTTGATTGGATTGTTTGTTCTTTGGGTGTTGAGTTTGCTAAGTTCCTTATAGATTTTGGATACTAGCCCTTTATCTGATATGTCGTTTGCAAATATCTTCTCCCATTCTGTCAGCTGTCTTTTGGTTTTGTTAACTGTTTCCTTTGCTGTGCAAAAGCTTTTGATCTTGATGAAATCCCAATAGTTCATTTTCGCCCTTGCTTCCCTTGCATTTGCCGTTGTTCCTAGGAAGATGTTGCTGCGGCTGAGGTCGAAGAGGTTGCTGCCTGCGTTCTCCTCAAGGATTTTGATGGATTCCTTTCTCACATTGAGGTCCTTCATCCATTTGGAGTCTATTTTCGTGTGTGGTGTAAGGAAGTGGTCCAATTTCATTTTTCTGCATGTGGCTGTCCAATTTTCCCAGCACCATTTATTGAAGAGGCTGTCTTTTTTCCATTGGACATTCTTTCCTGCTTTGTCGAAGATGAGTTGACCATAGAGTTGAGGGTCGATTTCTGGGCTCTCTATTCTGTTCCACTGGTCTATGTGTCTGTTTTTGTGCCAGTACCATGCTGTCTTGATGATGACAGCTTTGTAATAGAGCTTGAAGTCCGGAATTGTGATGCCACCAACTTTGGCTTTGTTCTTCAATATTCCTTTGGCTATTCGAGGTCTTTTCTGGTTCCATATAAATTTTAGGATTATTTGTTCCATTTCTTTGAAAAAAATGGATGGTATTTTGATAGGGATTGCATTAAATGTGTAGATTGCTTTAGGTAGCATAGACATTTTCACAATATTTATTCTTCCAATCCAGGAGCATGGAACATTTTTCCATTTCTTTGTGTCTTCCTCAATTTCTTTCATGAGTACTTTATAATTTTCTGTGTATAGATTCTTAGTCTCTTTGGTTAGGTTTATTCCTAGGTATCTTATAGTTTTGGGTACAATTGTGAATGGGATTGACTCCTTAATTTCTCTTTCTTCAGTCTTGTTGTTGGTGTACAGAAATGCAACTGATTTCTGTGCATTGATTTTATATCCTGACACTTTACTGAATTCCTGTACAAGTTCTAGCAGTTTTGGAGTGGAGTCTTTTGGGTTTTCCACATATAGTATCATATCATCTGCGAAGAGTGATAGTTTGACTTCTTCTTTACCAATTTGGATGCCTTTAATTTCTTTTTGTTGTCTGATTGCTGAGGCTAGGACTTCTAATACTATGTTGAATAGCAATGGTGATAATGGACATCCCTGCCGTGTTCCTGACCTTAATGGAAAAGCTTTCAGTTTTTCTCCATTGAGAATGATATTTGCGGTGGGTTTTTCATAGATGGCTTTGATAATATTGAGGTATGTGCCCTCTATCCCTACACTTTGAAGAGTTTTGATCAGGAAGGGATGCTGTACTTTGTCAAATGCTTTTTCAGCATCTATTGAGAGTATCATATGGTTCTTGTTCTTTCTTTTATTAATGTGTTCTATCACATTGATTGATTTGCGGATGTTGAACCAACCCTGCAGCCCTGGAATAAATCCCACTTGATCGTGGTGAATAATCCTTTTAATGTACTGTTGAATCCTATTGGCTAGTATTTTGGCGAGAATTTTTGCGTCTGTGTTCATCAAGGATATTGGTCTGTAGTTCTCTTTTTTGGTGGGATCCTTGTCTGGTTTGGGGATCAAGGTGATGCTGGCCTCATAGAATGAGTTTGGAAGTTTTCCTTCCATTTCTATTTTTGGAACAGTTTCAGGAGAATAGGAATGAGTTCTTCTTTAAATGTTTGGTAGAATTCCCCTGGGAAGCCGTCTGGCCCTGGGATTTTGTTTGTTTGGAGATTTTTGATGACTGTTTCAATCTCCTTACTGGTTATGGGCCTGTTCAGGTTTTCTATATCTTCCTGGTTCAGTTGTGGTGGTTTATATGTCTCTAGGAATGCATCCATTTCTTCCAGATTGTCCAATTTGTTGGCGTAGAGTTGCTCATAGTATGTTCTTCTAATTGTCTGTATTTCTTTGGTGTTAGTTGTGATCTCTCCTCTTTCATTCATGATTTTATTGATTTGGGTCCTTTCTCTTTTCTTTTTGATGAGTCTGGCCAGGGGTTTATCAATCTTATTGATTCTTTCAAAGAACCAGCTCCTAGTTTCATTGATTTTTTCTATTGTTTTTTTGGTTTCTATTTCATTGATTTCTGCTCTGATCTTTATGATTTCTCTTCTCCTGCTGGGTTTAGGGTTTCTTTCTTGTTCTTTCTCCAGCTCCTTTACGCGTAGGGTTAGGTTGTGTACTTGAGACCTTTCTTGTTTCTTGAGAAAGGCTTGTACCGCTATATATTTTCCTCTCAGGACTGCCTTTGCTGTGTCCCACAGATTTTGAACTGTTGTGTTTTCATTATCATTTGTTTCCATGAATTTTTTCAATTCTTCTTTAATTTCCTGGTTGACCCATTCATTCTTTAGAAGGATGCTGTTTAGTCTCCATGTATTTGGGTTCTTTCCAGCTTTCGTCTTGTGATTGAGTTCTAGCTTCAGAGCATTGTGGTCTGAAAATATGCAGGGAATAATCCTAATCTTTTGATACCGGTTGAGATCTGATTTGTGACCCAGGATGTGATCTATTCTGGAGAAGGTTCCATGTGCACTAGAGAAGAATGTGTATTCTGTTGCTTTGGGATGAAATGTTCTGAATATATCTGTGATGTCCATCTGGTCCAGTGTGTCATTTAAGGCCTTTATTTCCTTGTTGATCTTTTGCTTGGATGATCTGTCCATTTCAGTGAGGGGAGTGTTCATGTCCCCCTACTATTATTTTATTATTATTGATGTGTTTCTTTGATTTTGTTATTAATTGGTTGATATAGTTGGCTGCTCCCACGTTAGGGGCATAGATATTTAAAATTGTTAGATCTTCTTGTTGGACAGACCCTTTGAGTAGGATATAGTGTCCTTCCTCATCTCTTATTATAGTCTTTGGCTTAAAATCTAATTGATCTGATATAAGGATTGCCACCCCAGCTTTCTTCTGATGCCCATTAGCATGGTAAATTGTTTTCCACCCCCTCACTTTCAATCTGGAGGTGTCTTCGCGTCTAAAATGAGTTTCTTGTAGGCAACATACTGATGGGTTTTGTTTTTTTTATCCATTCTGATACCCTGTGTCTTTTGATTGGGGCATTTAGCCCATTAACATTCAGGGTAACTATTGAGAGATACGAATTTAGTGCCATTAGTAGCCTGTAAGGTGACTGTTACTGTATATTGTCTCTGTACCTTTCTGATCTACTACTTTTAGGCTCTCTCTTTGCTTAGAGGACCCCTTTCAATATTTCCTGGAGAGCTGGTTTGGTGTTTGCAAATTCTTTCAGTTTTTGTTTGTCCTGGAAGCTTTTGATCTCTCCTTCTATTTTCAATGATAGCCTAGCTGGATAGAGTATTCTTGGCTGCATGTTTTTCTCGTTGAGTGCTCTGAATATATCATGCCAGCTCTTTCTGGCCTGCCAGGTCTCTGTGGATAAGTCTGCCGCCAATCTAATATTTTTACCATTGTATGTTACTGATTTCTTTTCTCGGGCTGCTTTCAGGATTTTCTCTTTGTCACTAAGACTTGTCAATTTTACTATTAGGTGACGGGGTGTGGACCTATTCTTGTTGACTTTGAGGGGGGTTCTCTGCATCTCCTGGATTTTGATGCTTGTTCCCTTTGCCATATTAGGGAAATTCTCTCCAATGATTCTCTCCAATAGACCTTCTGCTCCCCTCTCTGTTTCTTCTTCTTCTGGAATCCCAATTATTCTAATGTTGTTTCGTCTTATGGTGTCACTTATCTCTCGAATTCTCCCCTCATGGTCCAGTAGCTGTTTGTCCCTCTTTTGCTCGGCTTCCTTATTCTCTGTCATTTGGTCTTCTATATCACTAATTCTTTCTTCTGCCTCATTGATCCTAGCAATGAGAGCCTCCATTTTTGATTGCACCTCATTAATAGCTTTTTTGATTTCAACTTGGTTAGACTTTAGTTCTTTAATTTCTCCAGAAAGGGCTTTAATATCTCCAGAGAGGGTTTCTCTAATATCTTCCATGCCTTTTTCGAGCCCGGCTAGAATGTTCAGAATCGTCATTCTGAACTCTTGATCTGATATAGTACCAATGTCTGTGTTGATTAGGTCCCTAGCCTTCGGTACTGTCTCTTGTTCTTTTGTTTGTGGTGATTTTTTCCGCCTTGTCATTTTGTCCAGATAAGAGGATATGAAGGAGCAAATAAACTACTAATAGGGTGGCAAAGACCCCAGAAAAATGCGCTGTAACCAAATCAGAAGAGACCCCAAATTGTGGGGGGGGGGAAGGGGATAAAAAACAGGTTCTTTCAGAAAGTGGTTGATTTTCTGTTTCTAGAGTTGCTGTTCTTCTTCTCTTCGCTCTCCCGTTGGATTTGTAGGTGTTTGCTATGTTTAGATAAGCTATCGAGCTGATCTCCTGTTACCTGATGTAGTCTCAGGCTGCTACTTCTCCGCCATCTTGACTCCTCCCCCCGGATTGTTATCTTTAAATGTGTTCTTCTTTGCCTTTTGTTACAGTATTTGTTTTATAGTCTACCTTGTCTGGTAAGTATTGGTATCCCATATTTCTTCTCACATCCTTGTGTATGATAAATGTTCATCCATCCCTTCATTTGATTCATTGCTGAATCGTTTGACTAATTTTTGTAGATACAATTGATTTCACTGCTTTTGTTTTTATAAGGAATTAGTCTACTGCATTTATGGTTTGTATATAACTGAATTATTTCCTTTCCTAATTTTCATTTACTTTTTAAAAATTTGTTTATTTTTTTAAATATTTTTCTTTTTTTTTCAAAAATTCTACTTAAATTTAATTGAGTTAACATATAGTGTATCATTAATTTCAAGGATACAATTCAGTGATTCATCACTTGCATATAATACCTATATGTATATTACATCTAATGCCCTCCTTAATGCCTGTCACCCAGCTACCCCATCACCCCACCTCCCTTCCAGCAATCCTCAGTTGGTTCTCTATTCATTAAGAACCTCTTATTGTTTGCCTCCCTTTCTTTATTTTATTTTTAAATTATTTTTAATCTCTCTTTCCCTTCTCCTATATTCATATTTGTTTCTTAAATCTAGTGAAATCATATGGTATTTGTCTTTTCTGTCTGACTTATTTTGCTTAGCATAATACTCTGGTTCCAACCAAGTCATTGCAAATTGTAAGATGTCATTCTTTTTGATGGCTAAGGAATATTCCACTGTTTATATATACCATTTCTTCTTTATCCATTCATCTGTTGATGGACATCTGGACTTTTTCATTTGTTAGCTTGTGGATATTGCTGTTAGAATCATTTATACATGTACCCCTTTGAATCACTATTTTTGTGTCCTTTGGATAAATACCTAGTAGGTCAATTGCTGGGTCATAGAGTAGATCTATTTTTTACTTTTTGAGGAGCGTCCATTTTGTGTTCCTGAGTGACTGCATAGTTTTCATTCCCACCAATACTGTAAGAAGGTGCCCTTTTCTCTGCATCTTCATGCAACATCTGTTGTTTCCTGAGTTGTTAATTTTAACCATTCTGACAGACATGATGTGATATCTCATTGCAGTTTTGATTTGTATTTCTTGGGTGCCCAGTGATGTTGAGCATTTTTTCATGTGTCTGTTAGCCATTTCTATGTCTTCTTTGGAGAAATATCTGTTCATGTCTTCTGCTAATTTCTTGTTTGGATTATATGTTCTTTGGGTATTGAGCTTGATATGTTCTTTCAAGATTTTGGACACTAGTCCCTTATCTTATATGTCATATGTGAATATTTTCTCCCATTCCATGAGATACCGCTTAGTATTTTCAACTTTTTCCTTTGCTGTGCAAAAGATTTTTATCTTGATTAGTCCCAATAGTTCGTTTTTGCTTTTGTTTCCCTTGCCTTTGGAAACATGTCTAAAGAGAAGTTGCCACAACTGAGGTCAAAGAGGTTGCTGCTTGTGCTCTCCTCTAGGATTTGGATGGACTCCTGTCACACATTTATGTCTTTCTTCCATTTTGAGTTTATTTTTGTGTATGGTTTAAGAAATGAGTCTTCTCAGGGGGTGCCTGAGTGACTCAGTGGGTTAAGCCTCTGCCTTCAGCTCAGGTCATGATTTCAGGGTCCTGGGATGGAGTCCCACATCTGCTCAGCAGGGAGCCTGCTTCCCTGCCCCCTCTCTGCCTGCTGTTCTGCCTACTTGTGAGCTCTATCTGGTCAAATGAATAAAAATAAAATCTTTTAAAAAAGAGAAATTGGTCCTGTTTCTTTTTCTTTTTTTTTTCTTTTTCTTTTCTTTCCTTTACTTTTTCTTTTTTTTTTTTTTTTTTTGCATGTGCCTGTCCAATTTTTCCAATATTATTTGTTGAAGAGACTCCCCCCCCCACTGGATATTTTTGCTGCTTTGCCAAAGATTAGTTGACCATAGAGTTGAAGGTCCTTTTCTGGATTTTCTATTTTTCTCCATTGGTTATATGTCTGTTTTTGTACCAGTACCATATTATCAGATGATCACAGCTTTCTAATGCAGTTTGAAATCCAGAATTGTGATGCCTCCAGCTTTGATTTTCTGCTTTAACATTGCTTTGGCTCTTCAGTCACTTTTCTGGTTCCATACAAATTTTAGGATTGTTTGTTACAGCTTTGTGGAAAATGTTGATGGTATTTTGATAGTGATGACATTGAAGGTGTAGATTATTCTGGGCAGCATAGACATTTTAACAATATTATTCTTCCAATCCATGTGCAAGAAAATTTTTTTTTCCTTTTCTTTGTGTCTTCCTCAATTTCTTTCATAAGTGTTCTGTAGTTTCTAGAGTATAGATAGTTTACCTCTTTGATTAGTTTTTTTCCTAAGTATCTTATGGTTTATGGTGCTTTTGTAAATGGAATAAATTCCTTGATTTCTTTTTCTGCTCATTCATTGTTAGTGTACAGAAATGCAACATACCTCTGTGCTTTCGTTTTATATCCTCTGATTTTGCTGTGTTCCTGTATTTTCCAGAATTTTTGTAGTGGAGTTTTTGGGATTTTCTACATAGAGTATCATGTAGTCTGTGAATAGTGAATGTTTGACTTCTTCATTGCCAATTTGATGCCTTTTGTTTCTTTTTGTTGTCTGATTGCTGAGGCCAGTACAATGGTGAATAACAGTGGTGAGAGTGGGGCATCACTGTCATGTTCCTGACCCTCGGACAAAACCTCTCAATTCCCATTGAGAATGATTTTCACTGTGGGTTTTTCTTACATGGCTTTTATGATTTTGACTTATGTTCCCTCTATCCCTACATTGCAGAGGGTTTTCAACAAGAAAGGGTGCTGTATTTTGTTAAATGCTTTTTTTTGCATCTATGAGAAGATCTAATGATTCTCATCCTTTCTTTCATTAATGCGGTTTATTACATTGATTTGGAGACATTAAACTACCCCTAAAGCCCAGGAATAAATCCCATTTGGTTGTGGGGAATAACATTTTTAATGTAATGTTTGATCCCATTAGCTACTATCTTGGTGAAAATTTTTACATCCGTTTACATCAGAGATATTGGTCAGTAACTCTCCTTTTTAGTGGGGTCTTTGTCTGGTTTGGGGATCAAGGAAAAATTGGCCTCATAAAATGAATTTGGATGTTTTCATTTCATTTCATTTCTTTCTTTTCTTTTTTTTAAACTGTTTTAGAAGAGTATTTATTGATTCTTCTTTAAATGTTTGGTAGAATTCCCCTGGGAAGCCGAGATTTTTTTTTGTTTATTCCTTCAGTTTCTTTGTTCTTTCGTGTCTTCTTTGTTCTCTAGTGGTCTCTGTGGTTTTTTTTAAGCCCAACTAGTATTTTTATAATTGTTTTAAATTCTATTGCAGACATTTAACTTGAACCCACATTTGTTAAATCCCTGGCTGTGAGTACTACCTTCTGTTCTTTCTATTGGAATTAATTTCTCCAACTCATCACATTGTCCAGAAGAGAAAAGGAGAAAGCAAAACAAAACAATAACAACAACAGCAATAACAACAATGACAAGAAAACAAAACAGTAAAAACTACAGGTTGGGTTTTGGGTTTTTTTGTTTTTAACTCTTTGTTAAAAATAAATTAGATGCCAAAATAAGAAATACATAAAAGGAAATATATTTTTCTTTCATATTAAAATAAGAAAAAATAATTGAAAAATTAAAAATATAACCGAAAATGTAATACTAAAAGATTGAATAATAAAAATACAAAGAATGCTGTATAGTGATTTTCCCTAGAGCTGAAGATTTGCAGCCCTCTATGATCAGTAAACTTGGTGGCAGCCAGCTGTTTGTGCTGGTCTTCTTGGGGAGAGGCCTGTTGTCCTGATTCTCAGGTGGACTTGCCCTAGTGAAAATACTTCTCCAGGGCACAGGGTGGCAGGGCTAACAGTAGGCAAATCCTGACTCGACTAGGTGGTGGTGTCTTGCTCCCTGAAGTGTTTCAGCACCAAACAGGTGAGGGATGAAAATTCTGGAACTCTGATCTGTAGACCCAGAGCTGAAAATCTGTACTCCACTGCTTTTAATACTTCAAGGTAGCTTCCTTAAGCAGGCTCCATCCCTTCCACCTTATCCTCAACTCTATCACACTGTATTCAAGTCTCTGCATCTCCTATCTTCCAAATGATGGTCGCTTTTATACTTGGAGCCTTGCAACATTTGTTTTCTCAGATCTCCAATTGATTTCTCAGGTGTTAGGATGATTTTATAATTTTATAGTTGTATTCTAGGTGCAGGGCAAATTTAGGGTCCCCCTACTTCTGTGTCATCTTAACTTGTCCCATTTCTTAATGTTCTTAATCCTGATTATGACCTTTTTAAAATTTTTAATATATTTTTAATTTTTTATTAACATATAATGTACTATTAACCCCAGGGGTACAGGTCTGTGAATCGCTAGGTTTAAACACATCACAGCACTCACCATAGCACACACCCTCCCCAATGTCCATAACCCAACAACCCTCTCCCTCCCTCCCCGTCCCCTGGCAATCCTTAGTTTGTTTTGTGAAATTAAAGGTCTATTGTAGTTTGTCTTCCTCCCGATCCCATCTTGTTTCATTTATTCCTTTCCTACCCCCCAAATCCTTCACGTTGCCCCTCAACTTCCTCATATCAGGGAGATAATATGATAATTGTCTTTCTCTGATATACTTATTTTGCTCATCATAATACCCTCTAGTTCCATCCATGTCATCACAAATGGCAAGATTTCATTTCTGTTGATGGTTGCATAGTATTCCTTTGTATATATATACATATATATGTATGAATATATATAAAATCCATCATGTCTATCCTAGATGTCCATCAACAGATGAGTGGATAAAGAAGAAGTGACATATCACGTGACATATCAAGTCAAGACATCTAGGATCTTTCCATTGTTTGGCTATTATAGACATTGCTGCTATAAACATTCGAGTGCACATGCCCCTTAGGATCACTACGTTTGTATCTTTAGGGTAAATATCCAGTAGTGCCATTGCTGGGTTATAGGGTAGCTCTATTTTCAACTTTTTGAGGAACACCCATGCTGTTTTCCAGGGTGGTTGTAACAGCTTGCCTTCCCACCAAAAGTGTAGGAGGGTTCCCCTTTCTCTGCATCCTTGCCAGCATCTGTCATTTCCTGACTTGTTAATTGTAGCCATTCTGACTGGTGTGAGTTGCTATCTCATTGTGGTTTTGATTTGTATTTCCCTCATTCCAAGTGATGTGGATCCCATTTCATGTGTCTGCTGGCCATCTGGATGTCTTCTTTGCAGAAATGTCTGTTAATGTCTTCTGCCCATTTCTTGATTGGATTGTTTGTTCTTTGGGTGTTGAGTTTGATAAGTTCTTTATAGATTTTGGCTACTAGCCTTTTATCTGATATGTCATTTACAAATATCTTTTCCCATTCTCTCAGTTGTCTTTTGGTTTTGTTAACTGTTTCCTTTGCTGTGCAAAAGCTTTTGATCTTGATGATCAAAATTTTTTGCTCTTGATTCCCTTGCTTTTGGCGATGTTTCAGGGAAGAATTTGTTGAAGCTGAGGTCAAAGAGGTTGTTGCCTGTTTTCTCCTCAAGGATTTTGATGGACTCCTTTCTCATATCTTCATTCATTTTGAGTCTATTTTCATGTGTGGTGTGAGGGAATGACCCAATTTCATTTTTCTTCACTTGGCTGTCTAATTTTCCCAACACCATATGTTGAAGAGACTGTCTTTTTTCTATTGGACATTCTTTCTTGCTTTGTTGAAGATTAGTTGACCATAGAGTTGAGGGTCTATTTATGGGCTCTCTATTCTGTTCCATTGATCTATGTGTCTGTTTTTGTGCCAGTACCATGCTGTCTTGATGATGACAGCTTTGTAATAGAGCTTGAAGTCTGGAATTGTGATGTCACCAAATTTGGCTTTCTTTTTCAACATTCCTCCTATTTGAGGTCTTTTCTGGTTCCATATAAATTTTAGGATTATTTGTTCCATTTCTTTGAAAAAATGGACGATATTTTGATAGGGATTGCATGAAACGTGTAGATTGCTTTAGGTAGCATAGACATTTTCACAATATTTTTCTTCCAATACATGAGTATGGAAAATTTTTCCATTTCTTTGTGTCTTCCTCAATTTATTTCATGAGTACTTTATAGTTTTTTGAGTACAGATACTTTGCCTCTTTGGTTAAGTTTATTACTAGGTAACTAATGATTTTGTGTGTGATTGTAAATGGGACTGACTAATTAATTTCTCTTTCTTCTGACTCGTTATTGGTCTGTAGAAATGCAACTGATTTACGTGAGTTGAATTTATATCCTGACACTTTACTGAATTCCTGTACAAGTTCTAGCAGATTTGGAGTGGAGTCTTTGGGTTTTCCACATAAAGTATCATATATGCAAAGAGTGATAATTTGACCTCTTCTTTGCCATTTTGGATGCCTTTAATTTCTTTTTGTTGTCTGATTGCCAAGGCTAGGACTTCTAGTACTATGTTGAATAGCAGTGGAGATGATGGACGTGCCTGCCGTGTTCCTGATCATAGTGGAAAAGATCTCAGTTTTTCTCCATTGAGAAGGATATTTGCTGTGGGTTTTTCATAGATGGCTTTGATGATATTGAGGTGTATACCCTCTATCCCTACACTTTGAAGGTTTTTGATCAATAAAGATGCTTTGCTTTGTCAAATGCTTTTTCAAGATCTATTGAGAGTAGCATATGGTTCTTGTTCTTTCTTTTATTAATGTATTGCATCACTTTGATTGATTTGCAGATGTTGCAGATGCTTGCAGTCCTGGAATAAATCCCACTTTGTCGTGGTGAATAATCCTTTTAATGTACTGTTGGGTTCTATTAACTAGTATTTTGGTGAGAATTTTCACATCTGTGTTCATCAAGGATATTGGTCTGTAGTTCTCTTTTTTGGTGGGATCCTTGTCTGGTTTTCGGATCACGGTGATGCTGGCCTCATAAAATGAGTTTGGAAGTTTTCCTTCCATTTCTATTTTTTGAAACAGTTTCAAGAGAAGAGGAATTAATTCTTCTTTAAATGTTTGGTAGAATTCCTCTGGGAAGCCATCTGGCACTGGGCTCTTATTTGTTGGGAGATATTTTAAAAATTATTTATTTTAATTTAAATTTATTTTTTTCAGCGTAACAGTATTCATTGTTTTTGCACAACACCCAGTGCTCCATGCAAAACGTGCCCTCCCTATTACCCACCACCTGGTTCCCCCAACCTCCCACCCCCGCCCCTTCAAAACCCTCAGGTTGTTTTTCAGAGTCCATAGTCTCTTATGGTTCGCCTGTTGGGAGATTTTTGATGACCGCTTCAATCTCCTTACGGTTATGGGCCTGTTCAGATTTTTTATTTCTTCCTGATTCAGTTGTGGTAGTTTATATGTCTCTAGGAATGCATCTGTTTCTTCCAGATTGTCAAATTTGCTGGTGCATAGTTGCTCATAATATGTTCTTATAATAGTCTGTATTTCTTAGGTGTTGGTTGTGATCTCTCCTCTTTCATTCATGATTTTATTTATTTGGGTCCTTTATCTTTTCTTTTTGATAAGTCTGGCCAGAGTTTAATCAATATTATTAAATCTTTCAAGGAACCAGCTCCTAGTTTTGTTGATTTGTTCTATTGTTTATTTTATTTTATTTTATTTTTGTTTTGTTTCTATTTCATTGATTTCTGCTCTGATCTTTATTTCTCTTCTCCTGCTGGATTTAGGCTTTCATTGTTATTCTTTCTCTAGCTTCTTTAGATGTAGCATTAACTTGTGTATTTGTGAACTTTCTTGTTTCTTGAGAAAGGCTTGTATCACTGTATATTTTCCTCTCAGGACTGCCTTTGCTGTGTCCCACAGATTCTGAACTGTTGTGATTTCATTATCATTTGTTTCCATGAATTTTTAAAATTCTTCTTTAATTTCCTGGTTGACCCATTCATTCTTTAGAAGAATGTCCTTTAACTTCCATGTATTTGGGTTCTTTCCAAATTTCTTCATGTGATTGAGTTCTAGCTTCAGAGCATTGTAGTCTGAAAATACACAGGGAATGATGCCAATCTTTTGGTACCAGTTGAGACCTTATTTGTGCCCCAGGATATGAACTATTGTGGAGAATGTTCCATGTGCACTAGAAAAGAATGTGTATTCTGTTGCTTTGGGATGGAATGTTCTGAATATATCCATGATGTCCATCTGGTCCTGAGTGTCATTTAAGGCCTTTATTTCCTTGCTGAACTTTTGCTTGGATGATCTGTCCATTTCGGTGAGGGGAGTGTTAAAACCCCCTACTAGTATTTTATTGTTGTTGATGTATTTCTTTGATTTTGTTATTAATTAGTTTATGTAGTTGGCTGCTCCCATATTAGGGGCATAGATACTTAAAATTTTTAGAACTTCTTGTTGGACAGACGCTTTAAGTATTATATAGTGACCCTCTTCATCTCTTATTATAGTCTGTGGCTTAAAATCTAATTGATGTGATATAAGGATTGCCACCCCAGCTTTCTTTTGATGTGCATTAGCACGGTAAATTGTTTTCCATCCTGTCACTTTAAATCTGGAGGTGTCTTTGGATCTAAAATGAGTTTCTTGTAGACAGCATATTGATGGGCTTTGTTTTTTTTTTTCTTTTTAATCCATTCCAATACCCTGTGTCTTTTGACTGGGGCATTTAGCCCATTTACATTCAGGGTAACTATTGAGAGATATTAATTTAGTGTATGGCCTTTTCTTTTGACTCAAAGATTTCCATTTATCATTTCTTCTAAGGCTGATTTAGTGATGATAAACTCCATCAACTGATCTTGTTTGGAAACTTTATCTCTCCTTCTCTTATGAATGATAGCCTCTTTCACTGCAGATCTTTAACTTTTGGCATTTTTAATGTATCACACTACTTTCTTCAGTCATCCAAAATTTCTGCTGAATAAACAGGTGATGGCCTTATGGGGATTACCTTGTATGTAACAGTTTTCTTTCTTCTTGTTGCTTATAAAGTTTACTTTTTCCCAATTAAATTATGTGTTTTGGTGTGGAAATCCTTGGATTAATTTCATTGATTTTTTCCTTCCTTACATTAAGGAAATTTTCAGCTATTATTTCTTACATAATGTTTCTACTCTCTTTTCTAACTTTTCTCCTTCTGAGATCTCTAGATGTGAATGTTATTGTACTTGATTATGTCACGGAGTTTCTTTAACCTATTTTCATCCCCCCCCCTCCCTCTCCTCCTTCTCCACCACCTTTTCCTCCTTTTAAATTCAGTTTTATTGCATTCCATAATCTCTCTTCTGACTCAGCAATCTATTCTTCACTTTATTTTAGTTGACTATTCTCTTTAGTAAATTTTTAAAAATATTTTATTTATTTATTTGTTAGAGAGAGAAAGAGAACACAAGCAGGCAGAATGGCAGGCAGAGGCAGAGAGAGACACATGCTTCCCACTGAGCAAGGAGCCTGATGTGGGACTCGATCCCAGGACTCTGGGATCATGACCCGACGGGAAGGCAGCAGCTTAATCTGCTGAGCCATCCAGGTGTCCTCTTTAGTAAATTTTTAATTTAACTTATCTGGTAGCTAATGTCTGATATATCCTTCTTTATTTTTTCTGCCTTTTTGTTGAGGTGTCACTGAGATCCTCTACACCTTTTCTCAAGTTCAGTAAGTATATTTATGGTCATTGCTTTGAATTCTTGATCAAATATATTGCTATCTCCATTTCTTTTAGCTCTGTTCTGTGATTTTGTCCAGTCTTTCATCTGATACATATTTCTTCTTCTCCATATTTTGTATTTTGTCTACCTCTCTGTTTGTTGTTGTTGTTGTTGTTGTTGTTGTTGTTGTTGTTTTGTTTTGTTTTTGTATGTATTGGGAAAATCAGTTAGGTCTCTTGGTCTTGGAAGGAGTGGTCTTATGAAGAACATTTTATGAAGTACTATAATGCAATGTCCCTTGTTCACCAGAAGAGGTGTATTAGTGTTGTTTCCTTTGTGTTACGTGTGTCCTATTCATTATGACTGATATACATTTGCCTTCAGTCCACTGACTGGGTGGCCACTTTTGCCTGTTGTATTGCTCTGTGCTCTTAAGGGGCCATTATGTGGCTGCCTTGGGCTTCTAGTTGGGTCAGAGAAATGCCTGCTCTGAGCTCAATTTCCAGGGCTCTTGTCACACGAAATTGCAGGATAATCTACTTATGTTGTTCCATGAGGTTTTAGTTGGTGTATGTGGCTTGCATTCAGAACCGATGTTTTCCTCTAGTCCATCTAAGGGTTGCAGTCACTCTGAAATACTGGGCTTTCTCCTTGTGCTATACATGACTGGGTTATTTTTAGTGAGGTGAACTAGGAGTCAGATCAGGTATATGTCCCCTATTCATTGTTAGGGCTGTAGTTGAACTGGTGCGTGTAATTATCTTGTTCTCTCTGCTGAGCAAGAGTCACTATGGAGGGAAGCTCGACACTGTTAGGGTTACTGTCAGGAAGAGATGTGTCAGGCACCGTTTTGAAGGCAGTCCTGCTACATGGGGTAAATTGACTGAAGTGAGTCCACTGGAGAACGTGAGGGTAAGGTGCATGGTATTACTAAGGCAGGTGCTGGCTCCTGGTCCCTACTTGGCCTACATGAAAGATGATACCTGTTTGGAGATGCTTTGGAGATAATCCTGAAGGTATGGAGATTGTTGGACATGCTCCACCAGAGAACAGGAAAGTGAGGATACAGTGTTAGTGAGCTCTATGGTAAGAGTTCACACTGGTTCCTGCAGGTGTTCCAATATCTAGGCTGGAAGTGAGAAGAGAAGTGGCACTAACCTGTTTTTTTTTTAATCAGGTATTTTATACTTGGAGAAGTTCCTAAGGATCCCTGCCCCTATACTGCACTTTCTGGGAATTGTAAATACATCTCTTTCCTGTACACCCCAGGTGTTTTCAGACTGCTGCTACTATATCGTATCTCAACAGGATTGTTTTTATGGTTTCACTTTAAGGTCTGGGATTCAGTGCCCTACTGCCTTCTGGCACCCAGAGGTGAGACTGTTGATTTTAAAAGTACCTGAATTGTAGCATCACTGATTATAAAACTCATGAAGTTGAGCCCTAGTGGTATTCAAAGTAAAATGTTGTTGGGACCTATTTTCCCCTGCAGGTACCCTGCACACCAGGAGTGCCTGGTGGGTCTGTTTTTCTTCCTTCTCTCTGTCTTTCCAGGTTGGGTGAGTCTCACTGGGAGTTCTGTTGCTGATACTATCCCTTCCATTTTTGATGTGGCCTCCTCTCTACGATTAACTCTGCAGAGTGTATTCTACCAGTTGAAGTTGCACTGATGTGGTTGTTTTGTAGGTGTAACTATGGAATGAAGTGTCTTCTCAGTGTCCTTGAGTTGTTTTAATATAATAGCAGTAACAAACACAAGAGAACAGAATATGGCAAACTATATAGGTAATTAAATAAGAAAAAGAAAAAGAAAGAAAACAAATAATGTGTAGTGAAAAAGAGAACACAGGAAACACACGAGCATTCTGGTAAAGGGCCTGGCCTGTGAGATCATACTGATGAGGTCAGACCTGGAGCTCACAATTAATAGTGACTTTTACTACATATCTCATCTCAGGCAATTAATTATCTCTTACAACTCAGTTGTGTTTTATCTCTACACATGACCATATTAATGACCATAGCCTAGAATTAGCATGTACAAAAATCTCAGTAAAAATGATATTTAGTTTGTTTCTTTTCAAAAATTCAGGAGGATGCAATTTAAGAGATGAAGGGGGAGATATGAAAAAGCAGATGGGTCTGTTTAGTTCATCTTCACATGTCATGAATTTGTGAACTCTGTTAGCTGGGCTTACCAATGGTGGTGACAGGAAATGATTAAAGGCAAGAAGAAGTAGATAATGGCAGAAGCAGTGAGAAATGTGTAGTCATCAGTCAGTGTCCCCTCTGATGCCTCTTTTAGTAGTTGTGTTGTTATTACCTTTTGGAAAGTCATGAAAAACAGGCCTTTGAGGTTTTTAGAACTTCAAGTTTTTATTGTTGCTGTGATGGTGAAATAGTTTCCACAGTACTTAGGCAATAAGCTACTGTCTTCCAAAATAATCCTTCATGCTTATGCCTTCAACAGGAAGGAGCAGAACCTCTCCTGTCATTATAGTTCATGTCTTTTGGGTTAAATTTACATCCTGTGAACGTTAAATCAAAAATTTCAAGTGATGAATTGTTACATTGCACTTGTGATATTTTCCCTTGCTAATTGTGTGGGACACAGGTTAACAAGACAATGTATTTGACCTCAGGGTACCTCCTTTCTAGTGAGAGAGGGTGACAATAAATAAAGAAGAAAACTGCATACTTACAGACAGTGAGAATGATATAATGCTACTGGCAGATGTCAGAATCCTTGCAGAACAGAACATAGTGGAATGGTATTAGGACACTTCCAATCAAAAATATTTTACATGAGAGAACTTCCCTTCAGAAATGAAGGAGAAATAAATACTTTCCTAGAGAAACTAAAGCTGGGTAGTTCATCATCAATAGCTCTATCTTTCAAAAAAGACTCTAACCATTCTCAAGATATAATGAAAGGATGTTAATTAGGAAAGTAAAAATATATTAAAGTATAAATGTTACTAGCAAAGATATATTAAAATTCAGAAAACTCTAATAGTACAATGGTGGTGTGTAATCACTCTAGTACAGAATGTAGAAGACAAAAAAACTAAAATAACTATAGTTAAAATGATTTTTGAATGGATATGTGTAATACCTACATGCATACATACCTACATACATACAGTCTGAAAAAACATAAGTTGTGACATAAAAAGAAAAATGGAGATAAGGAGTAAAGGCTAACTTTCCTTTGTGATTGAGGTAAGTTCTTTCAGTTTAAAATATATTATTATAACTGTATCACATTTTATGTAATCTG